>NW_009269999.1:4057157-4066975 GCF_000687185.1 Egretta garzetta
CAGCAGGAACAGGAGACACCAACCCCTTTCCTCCCTGATAACCACCATGGAAGGCAAATAATCTTGATCCCATAGAGGAGTGACTGCATCGTGCAGCATGCCTGGAAATCCTTGGCCACGCAACAGCAGAAAGGTAGCATAGAAGCGTTCCTGCTGTTCGCTCAGAACTCCTCCCCACGTGCGTTTGCCTGTTTTTTTTCAAGCAGAGCCAGCTCTGTGTGAAGCCAGAGAATTTACCCAGACAAGTCCACAAGAACAGAGGCAATTGTACTAGGAATTGCGTGCCCAATATTTATTTCCTAGGAAGAGATGAGAAGAGAGAGACCCTAGCAGTGCTCCCCATCCCTGCCTCTTCCTGTACCACGAGCTTCCATATAGTGGTGTCTGTTTATTTGACACAATCCAGAAAATGTAAACAGTTAGTTTAAAATTAGATAGAAAACCTCTAGGGGAATGATGGAATAGAAACATCATAGAGGGCTGTGCTTATGATATATGTTCACTTAGTAAAGGAGTCACAAAGATGAATGCAGTGGCTTGTTTATCACTCACTAAGCATATGGAAATGACTTGACGAAATGACATGAGCACGGTGTGCCACTTGCCAGCTCTCTGTAGAGACTCTGCACTCCGGGATGCCACAGAACCGGTTCTTTTCATCCCAGGGGTGCATTGCACCCTGGGTCATGTAGGCTACGAAAGCTATACTTCTGTGTTGTAGTGCCCTGGCCTCAGCTAGCAGCCAAACTCTCACCCAGACACTTGTTCCCTCCCTCCCCCAGCAGGACAAGGGGAGAAAATGGGAAGAATGGGAATGAGAAAGCTCATGGGTTGAGATACGGACAGGGAGATTGCTTACCAGTTACTGTCGCAGGCAAAACAGACTTGACTTTGGGAAGTTAATTTATTGACAGTTAAAATAAAATGTAACTGCTAATTTGGGTAGTGGGAAACAGAAAACCCCAACATTAAACCAACACTTTTCATCCCTTCTTGCCCAGGCTCAACTTTACCCCTTCATTCCAGACTCCTCTACCCTGCCCAGGCAGCGCAGGGGAGATGGGGTTTATGGTCCATATGTGGTGGTTTCTTTCTGCTGCTCATTCCCCTCTCATACTTTTCCTCTGCTCTGGTGTGGGGTCTCCACGGGCTGCAGTTGCTGTCAGGAAAACCTGCTCCTGTATGGCTGGTGTGTGGGCTCTCCCATGGGCTGCAGGGACTATCTGCCCTGGTGCCACGGAGCACCTCCTCCTCCTCCTCCTCTGACCTTGGTGTTCCCTTTGCTGTTTCTCACTCTTTTTGCTCCCTCCTCTTTCTCTGTGACATTTTCTGCCCTTTCTTAAATACATTTTCACAGAGGTGCCACCAGTTTGGCTGATGGGCCCAGCTGGGTCCTGCGGTGGGTCTGTTGTAGGGTTGGCTGCAGCCAGCTGTGTCCAGCACGGGGCAGCCCCCCACCTCTTCCCACAGGGGCCACCCCTTCAGCTTCCCTCTGCCCCGCTACCAAAACCTTGCTACATACACCCAGTACCTGTATGCTGGATATTTTAGATCTCCAGCCACTAGAATTATCCTGATGGCTGTACAAGCCCCACGGAAGGTGAGCTGCATTTGTCCTGGCCCTCCCCTGTTTGCTGGGGAAAAATTCCTTCCTGCCTGTAAGTCCTGTGGCAAGGTAGTGCATGGCAAAGAAGGACTCTAGAGAAGAGAAGCTGGCCCTGGGACTGAGGTGAAGTCTTGGTCACAAGGTTTTTGTGGGTTTCTTTCTCCATACATTAACATTACCAGAGCCATCCTCACTGGCTGCAAGGTGATGTTTTCATTATGTGGAGTCATAATTTTGTGCAAAGAGTGGCCTGAGCAGTGAACCTTTGAGATAAAAAGCACAGGAAACTGTGTGCAAGAGATGATGAATCCAGTGGAGCACAGTAAGGTGGAGACAAGAGGAATATGCCAGTATCAGGAAAGGAATGATGACTGGCAAACTTTTTCCAAGTAGCGTGGTAGCAAATGTGGTAGGATGACCACAGGTGTTTGGATCTACAGGGAGAGAAGCCTGAAGACTTACTAGCATTTGAACCTTGGGTCCCTGGTGGGTACATTTATCCTCCTACCCTTCTTCCTCAACCCCACTTCCTTTTAGCCAGTTTTCAGTCCACCCTTCCAGAGCTATCACATCCCTCCAACCACCGTGATTTCCTTGTCATGCTGTATCATGCTCATCTCTTGGTCCGTGCCTCAGCTGTAAGATCTTTGGGGTAAGGGGAAGGGGGTTGCAGTCTACAACTTAAAGCTTCTAGAGGATGCAGCGTTATAAGGAAGAGATGAATCCAAACTCACTCTGCATCCCCTTATCCACACACTGGGATCTACCACATTGGTCCCAAAGACCTTGTCACCTTTAACTGCAAGTTCATAAGAACAGCAACCCAAACGTAATTTCTAAACTGAATGCACATGGCAGAGCAACACTGGCGAGGGAAAGCAGCCTGCCAGGCTGTGGCTGTGCAGGTAATGAGGGAAGCCAGCCTGGCCCCTTTGGAACTCTCTTATGCGCTTCTCTCAACCCAAACCCCACAAATGCAATGGCATATTAGTGGCAAGGAAACAGTAAATCACTTTTTTCCCACCCTGAGCTACAAACTGTGGCAATCAGACCCCTGGGAATTCAGACTTCTTCTCCAGCTCAGCTGGAAGGATTGATGTGGCAGACTTGAGGGGGTTCCGCTTCAAATCCCAGCTCCCTTGCCTCCCTAATTACTTCCATGTGTATTTGTGCAAGGCTGCATGTTGTCTGGGGTCTGCAGGTGGCATAGTGACCTTTGGGCTATAGGTGGGTTTTCCACGCTTCACCATATGTTGCACGAATGAGCCAAGCAGTTAGAAGGCAATTGTAAGCATCCATGGCCAAGCAATCTCTCTCTGTACAGTGACTGATGGATTCTGTTTCTCTACCCTCACTTCTCCCTTTATGCTTTCTCCAGCTGTGAAAGAAGAAGGAATTTCTGGCCTTAGTTTATAATGTTTAATTAAAAAGAAAAGCCTTCATGCAAAGATAGCTTGTTTCCACAGCTTTGATGTTGGTGCCTATGGGAAATAGATGAGTTGGAAGTGAATTCTGGGAAACCAAAAGTAGACGCGCAACTTCAAGCATTCTCGTGAGTGTCTCAAATCTCAAAATCAGTAGAGCCAGATCAATATATCTTTCCCCGTCAATTCTGTTTTGCTCAGTGCGCTTGTACTGCCGATTGTACTGCTTTCTCCAGCTCCCTTAGAAGGCCTTTCCAGAAGTCTCCTCAGGTATATTTTAGCTTGTTTCTCAGCGAGGCAGCTGCGTTGTTGTGCAAGTGCTCTGCAGGGAGTGTTGTGTTTACAGGCAAAAAGAAGCAGCAGTGGGTGCAAAACTCTGCCCGCCAGTGCTCCTAGGGAGCACCCTGCCGCTGGGGCAGAGTCAAGCTTTGCAACAACTTTGGTTCTTTACTTTGAGTGTAACTGGGTAGTGCAACAGAAATACCCCTTTGGTTTTTGCCCTTTATCGTCTTGGGGGGGGTCGACAGAAAAAAAATAAATGAGATCACGTCCGGTATTTTAGAGAATACTGAAAACCTGTCAAGGGCTTTGGAGGCAAAGGAAGTGACTCAAAAGAACGGCTCATCTCAGAAGTTTGGAGTGCTGGCTACTGGTTCCAGTGGGATAATTCACATCCACCACTCAAAGATGAGTATGTCCTGCCTTATATTTCAGGCAGGGTGGAATAGAAACCATGGAAACTTCTAATTTATGTTTCTCAGCAGTTTCTTCAAATATGTTCTGCTAAGGTCTCTGGTACAGTTTCCCAGGATTTCTTTTTTCACAGTTTTGTTAAACTCACCTGAGACATGTGTTGCACACTGAAACCAGATGTATAAAGGCTGTATAAAGGGAATAGATTCACTGGCTTTGAATCTTCCTGGAATGAATGCTTGCCCCCAGCTCTTCCCTCCTCCCTGCTGTTAGATTGCCACCAAGAGGGATAAGGCTGCATGAGGAGCCACTGCGTGCTGTGGCAGGAGAGGCTAACCTCAGCCTGGGCATTGCCATAGGAGACTTGGCTCAAATGCCCCGCTGTCCCAGTGATCACATGGAGGAAGCCTTTTGGGATGGGCTGTGCTAGGGAGGACTAATTTCATTTATTAGCATCTTTGCAGCCCCAATGCCTACCCAGTTGTGTTGCCCTGGCTTGAAATTCCTGTCTGTGTTGCTGGTCCTTCAGTGCATCTCTGGGACATGTCCCCAGGTCGTACGCAAGAGCTGTCTTCAGGCAAGGCACCATCCCTCCAGACCTTGTGGCAGTGTTGTTCAAGCCCTCTCTGATCCTCTTTTACCAGGCTTTTCTTGTGAATCACCAGACAGTCTATCTAAGATGCACTGCCTGACTTACGCTATTCTCTATCTGTGCCCCAAAGCAAAAGGGAGCCGGGATCTCTGAGCGTTTGGCCTTTTCCACCACTCCCCCAGCACATCTCTGCTGGGACTTATTGGGCAGAGCCAACCCCTCTGGCTCTCCTCTGGCTCTGTGTGCTGCCTGGGGTCGTGCCTGGTCTCTGCTGGTTAAGAGAAGATGGGGCATGGGAGACGTGTCTGAAGAGATGTCAGGAGTGTCCAGCAGTTTCTGACAACCTTGACTCGCTGCTTGGCGCACAGTGTTAGAGGAGGGTTCCCAGACAAGTCTGTGCTGTCTGTGATGGCAATCATAGGTGCAGCATCTGTGGCTGTGCCCATCTGCCAGCACGGTGGGTCGCTTCTCCTCATCATAGCTGCGTTCTTCCTTTGGGCAAGTCAGGTAGGGAAATCCCCCTTTGATGTGGGATTTCTTCTTGCTGGCATGCATCCTAGGTCAGATGCAGCTGATCGGGGGCCCCATAAATGGGAGCACTGACAACTTTCCTGTGGTAGAAAGGAAAAATCATCACGTATGGAGCGGCTGAAGTGATTCAGAGCCCTCCAGGCAAGGTGCTGTGGTTTCTGCTGTGGTGGCTTACGGAAGTGCTTTAGCTAGTGTGGTTTGTCCAGACTGCAGGTGATGGTACGGTGCATCACTTTGCATGGGGAAAATGGTGCGAGCCAAGGTCACACAAGCTTTCTTCCCTAGGACTCCAACTCAGGCACTCTCCCACTTTCCCTAAGGGCTCAACAGTGGGGGCGGTCAGAAAACTGGCCCAAAAAGCACTGTCGAGGCACTGCAATGGTCTGTTTGATACAGGCCCCAATCACTGGCGCTCTCTGGTCTGCAGGGTGTCAGACTCCCCTCTCCTCTTGCAGACCAGATGGGATCCTGGTGATTCCCTGATTGTATTTGTGGGTCGGCTGAATGGGAGGGAACATATGCAGAGGACAGTGTCTGAGTAGATTAGGGCCGTTTCAATCCATTTGTTTTCAAATACACCATGTTTGGTTTGGGCCATGTGGGGTTTGTTTGATAAAGGAAGAACCATACTAATTGAATTCGCTGGGTCAATGGCAGTTCACCCGGGGGGGAGGGCAAGGACTCTGCTGGAGGGATCCGCTACTATGCAGGAAACTGCAAGAGCTTGGCTTTTCATCCTGGCAAAACTCACGGGTCCCGGTCCCCCAGTAAGCCCCATGTGACAGCGGGAAGCCCACTGCCTAAGAAACTCACTGCATCGAAAAGGCTTTGGCCTGATGCAGAAGGATAAAACGAGCTCAGGCTGTGTCTCTGAGGTGCTAGTCCGATTTGTTGGTGGTGAGGGAAGGACCAAAGCTAGCTGAAGAAAAACTGCTTAACCATGTCAGACCCGGTCCCTTCTCCTCGCAAACCTTATCGAAAGGATTCTGGCGGGCAGCAGCAGCTCCCCTTCCAGACTCCCTTAGCACAAAGGCTCTGTATCCCTGTGCCAGCTGGGGAGGGAGTGAGCCAGTGAATGGGAAAGATCAGGCAAACAGGGAAGATAAAAACCGCGTGAGTGTCTTTACCACAGACTGGAGGTGGGATCGCTATGACTAGAAGCAAGAGGTGATGCAAATAATTATTAAAAAAAAAAAAATCAATGAGAACAGCAGCTTTCATTTGTCTGCTGGAAACTGCCACAGGCTATGTTCAAGGGCAAAATCTATAGCTCTGCGTGTGCATTCTGGGGAATATTCCATCTGCCCCAGTAACCTCTCTTAATAGTCCCCACTGGCTTCAGGGGAGGCTGGCAGCGTTGACTGAGCACGACTCCAGCCTGATGTGATTGCCCTACAAATGGGAGGCGAGCAGAGGAGCAACGGGGAGTCCCTAATTACTTCCACAGAATATAAATCCATGATGGTTTTGACAGCTTCTGGAGCTGCGAGCAGTACCCCACTGCCTGGCACGCCTCACGTCAGAGCACAGCTGGCTGTAGTCCCACCTCCATCAACACCACCATCAGTGCTCCGGGAGGAAAGGGAGAAGCAGGAACACGTGAGCAGTGTGACACTTGATGGAGAAATTGCCTGTTAGCTACAGCAGGGCTGGCCTTACGGATCCTGAGGCTCTGACGCTACCTGAATTTCAGTGAGTAGCTATATGCCTTTCCTCCCTGGCCTGTGGCTTGTGCTCGGTACCTAATGCTCCTGTGAAAGACGTGGCCTTACATGTGTAGAGAGGACATCTTGTTATTGTAAAGTCACACGAGAATGTGGAGACGTTGGGACTCAGCCTCATTAAAGCGGTTGATTCAATTCATCTTCAGGATAAATCCCGGAAGGTGGCAAGTCATAAGCCTGTACTCCTTTTCCTCCTCCATAGTTGCCCTTTATAGTGATGCTGCTAAAGGAAGCAAGCTTTAATGAACATGCCCAATTGACGAGGGAGCCCACCGTGAACAGAAAACCAACAGTTCCTCCCGCCTGCTTCGGGAGCTGTTCTGTCTTCCTCAGGAACACTGGCCTATTCCAGCACAAATATATAGGTAGGGATAAATTGCTTTGGTGTAGTTTGAGCTGGGGTTCAAGCAATACGTTATGACGAAGCATTTGCATCACCCGATGGTGTCTGCAAGGCATTGTTGAGGTGGAACTGCAACATGTGCAGCAAATGCTGGTGCAGATACGGCCCTGTAGCTACCATGACGAAAGATAGTGGAAGCTGGCTGGTACCTGCTGTTTGGAGAGCTCTTCCGTGCAGTCTCTAGGAGCAGCAGTTGTTTCCAGGTGATAGGACCTGTCGCTGCTGGAATCAGAGATCAGGCTGCTGTAGGAAGACGGTCTTGCTATTGTTCTGCAAAAATTATTTTATATATATTTATAATCATATTATCTACGCTCTGGATACAGACAGGAATGCTCCTGTCATCCATGTATTTAACCTGTTTGTTGGGGTTTTTTCCTACAATAAAGGATTAGTGCTAATTTCACTGACCAAAATTAAATGAAACCACTGAATTCACACAGCCTCTTGAACGTGTATATAAATCTCATTCGGAATCTCATGGTTTGGGCGCATCTCTGATGCAGCAGAGTTACTTTAGCCATTGCTGAAATGTGGCTTCCTTTGAGTGAATCACAGTGGACTGGCAAAGCGGTGCTAAATGACACTCTGGCAGGAAGTGAGGAGGATAATATTTCACTGAAGGAAAATTGGAGGAAGTCAGTAGAATGCCTGTTATCTTAGCTGGTGCTGTCGTTTGGCCTGGTTACTAAAGATAACACCTTTTTTTTGCCTCCAAGACTTGTCACTAACTGCTTTATGACCATGTATCTTGATCTGCATCTCAGTCAGAACACCTCCAGCTGCAGCGCGTCACCAGTGCCTGGGGGTGAACTCAAGGCTTCTCAACAGCACAGACAAAGTTGAGTTTTTCAGCCCCCGGGATGAGGGATTGGGGCGAGGCTGCTTTTTCCACAGGCAAGCAAAGAGGAGCGGGCAGCGGTGCAGCTGCAATTGCGGGCTGAAGAGGGGAGCACTGGGGAGCGGGGATTGCTACGACCACTGCCAGCAGACACCTGCGGGAGGTCAGGTAAGTGCCTGTGCTGCATCTGTTCCGAATAACCTGCCCCTTCTGTCCAGGGCTCCCACGGAGACCAAGCAGCAGCACGCCGTCCCTGTGGGCAACGCGCCCTGGGCAACCCGCCCTCCTGCTTAGGTCGCTGGCTGGCATCACACTGAAGTTGGGAATTCTCGTCTGGCCTGAAAGAGGAAAACGGCGTCTGACTCATAGTGATCCGTGAGATCTGGATTTATTTTCCAAGGCCTAGTCAGTGCTGCAAGCTGCTTAATTTCCAGGACCTAATGGGACTGCTGCCCCAAAAAGATAAGTGCAAAATGTGAACAATCATCATCAAATCACCAATTTTTATCTGGAATGGGAAATAGTTAATTTTAGAAATTGTTGATTATGGATGGAGGTGTATTTTGTGAATTGCACGCTGCCTGTCATGCTGAGCACTAAGGAAATACCGCTCTTGCTTCATAAATGGTTGATGGGGTTACCAGGGAAAGTTACTTGTCAAGGGACATGCATTTACTCTACAGCCTGAAAAGTAAAAAGGTTACATCTCCAGCTGATATTCTTGTAAATCAATTTATGACTAAGTCCCTGCTGACTTTGACAGGCTGCGATGCAAGCTTACAACTTCTCCTGGTGGCTGAGGGAAGCTGCCTCTTTTCTACCACAAAGATCTCTTGTGACCTTGATAGCAGCTCATCTTGGATGACTGATTACGAAGAATTTAGATGTTTTGCTGCTTTGGTATTTTCGTTCACGCTCCTCTTCTGAACTCTTTTCCTAGTTCCCTTGAACTTCTCGCTCTCTGTGCTGCCAAAACATCATGTGTGCATCTGGGAGGCATTCCAACTTCCAGTTGCAGAAGTGGGTCACTCCTCATACATGCACATTTACAGTCTTTTGCAGATGCCCAGGCTCTAAGCATAGCCCTAGGAGAACCTAAGACGTGCTGTCATAGCCTGTTGCTTTCAAAGATTCACAGTATTGCCAGCCAGCATTTACTCTTATATTTGTTCTCTCTGACTGTCTGTCTACAAAAAGAGATCTTGTAATGATCACCCAGGTAAGGATGAATTATTAATTTGAGATGCTGAAGGAGATTTGTGTCAGAGCTCAGCTTTGGATGGGTGACTTGCACAGAGCTTAAAAGCATCTCTAGCTCATCTCCCTGACTCATTCTGCATTCTGTGCCGTTTCTCTCACTGCCTCCGGGCAGAATGTTTCAGAAAGTTGGAGTGGGAATATTTTTATTCATCCTGTTACATGAAGTTAATCTCGTGTAGCAAAGCAGCTGTGTAATGTTTTGTATTAAATCTCATGTCTTCCCTTGGGTGTGATTAAAATTCAGGTGAAGGGTTTTTTTAATTTTATTTTATTTCCCCACTCCCAATGCTCTCAAGGGGCCATTAGGCCTCATTCTTAACAGCTTGCCACCCCCTTGTCTCTGTGGGTCCTGCGGCATACGCAGCTGCACTCCTCTGGCTGATGAAGGGTGAAGGCGCTTCAGTGACCCGTGTAGATGCTGCACATCAGCGAAGCCATCCCTAGCTCAGGTGAAGGGGCGGCTGCTCCCTGGCACTCCGAATACAGCCTTGGCTGGCAAATTCTCTCTTTGCCTGATTATAGCCCTGGAACACAGTGAACCCCAGTTGGAAGCAGACCAGCTGCTCTATCAATACCCTGGGCTTCCCAAAACTATTGCTTCATTTCAGTGCCTGTTTCCAAGAAAGCTAGAGTTTCCATTCTCATCCTTTCTAACATGCCGTTGCTTCTGCTTGCGACAGAGGTATTTGCCCCCGTTCTGTCAGGTTAAAGAGAAAAGCCCCTTCTGTCTGTCTCTAACCCTCC
>NW_009269999.1:4066996-4076113 GCF_000687185.1 Egretta garzetta
TTTCCCTACTCACTCTCTGCTTTGTGTCTTTATCTGTGGAACCAATATGAGATCACCTGGAAGACAACATAGAGACCTGACAGTGAGTGAGCGAGGGGTTATCGCAGGGATACATGGGCGAAAGTAAAGAATAAAGTCCTGCAGAGAACACAACAGGGCTGGAGGCAGAGAAAACGAGCCTAGAGAAAAGGAGATGAAAGCGGGGGAGAGGCTGTGAGACGCGTACTGAGAAGGAGGGAGATGGAGACGTACGGGCTGGGTTGCAGGCTGCGCAGAAGGAGCAAACCTGCGGGCTGGCTCTGCTTCCTCCCCTCTGCACCTCTGCCACAGCAACTGAAACAAAGCAATTGAAAAGGGGGTGCTGCAAAAGTGGTTTGGGCAACCCTCCTGTTGCCCTCTAAACTCCTTACTCCTGACTCAGCTGTACTTTTCATGATTTCGGAAAAGTCCGCTTAACCTTTTCTTCTTCATGCCCTTAACTTTCACAGCCACTTCTGCAATTTGTTACCACATCTGGGATCACGAGGGCCAAAACAGGGCACGAAAGGCTGCACAAAGGGGCTGGTTACAACAAGAGGGAGGAGCAGGATGCTTCAGTGCCTTTGCCAGGCTTTCCATACTTCTCAGGTTTCAAGGGTTTGCTGGATTCAACCTTCCAGTAGGCTGGAAGAGTGTCTTGGGGATCTCTCAAACTGAATCTAGGTTCTGGATCCTTCTCTGAGGGTAGCTCAGAAAAATGGGAAACAAGGAGATGCTTCTTTCATCTTGCTTTGTAAGCTTTTGTGATGTATGTACAATGAGTTAATCTCAGTAGGTGGCTAAGAGCTGCTTAGTTAAGAGAATGTGTCCTTGGCATTATTTCATTGAAATCAGTCTAGTAAAGCCAGGGGTGAAGCTGGCTCCAACCTTCAATAAATCCACGGTTTATCTCTTCCTGGTAGGAAACAGCAGCTAGTAACTCACAAAGTTGTTTAAAACATTCACAGCAGGTATCAGTCAGATAAGGGACCGACATAGTTCCAACCTGTGTTCCACAGTGGCCTACAAGAATCCATATTTTTAAGCTGTAAAATAACCCTATCTGCACAACAGTCGTTCCAACTAGTGAGTGTCCAGCCAGTGAAAGGGTTTTCATCTTCAGGCAAAGAAACCTCCTGTCTGAAGTAGCTGGCAGAGGTGCAATCACAGGTTAGGAGCCCTAGGTTCTAAAATCCCAATGCCCACTTGGGGAAATTGCTGCATATTCCTAGCATTCATTTGCTCTCACTTATAAAAATGGGGGGCTGATTAATTAGTGCCTGGTGAAGGGTTCACAAGGACCATTCATGTCATTACTACATTTTTAAAAATAACCTGTCTTAACCTAGCACCAAGTCTGCCTGAGTCCCATCGCGCAGCATTCGGTGATTTCACAGCTCCTACGCCCAGCACGGATGCCCTATTCATTTCCAAGTTCCCTTTCGCCGACCGGAGAACGGGGCTGCCTTATGCACGTATGCACAGAAGGACTCTTGAGACCGAGGGAAAAGAAGCAAAACTTGGGCAGTTTTGTTTCGGCCGTGGATGCGTGGAATGACGAGTGAAAAGAGGTCTGCAGAGAGGTACGATCTTTTATTAAAGAAAGTAGCCATAACTGAGACAAGCCAGAGAAGCCTCTGGGAACAAAAAGCTGTGTCTTTTCCGACAGCTATCCCAGTGAGGTTATAGCAGCATTGCCATCCAATCATTGCTTCGTGGACTTGTTAGGATATGACATCTCCATCTGTCACTGGAGATCAGTCCAGATTTTAAAAGCTACAGGGCCCACTTAGGGCACTGAATTTGATCATGATAAATTCTGGGATGATGTGTGATGTCCAGCAACCTTTACACCACGCAGACTGAGTGCCAGTTGTAATGCTCCAAGCCACTGACGCCGTGGTTGCATTTTACAGCCCTCTTGATGTCATTTTACACAGCCATGAGTGTTTATCCCAGTGTTTAGGCAGCGGCCAGTCCAACTTTCTGGATTTAATAAAATTCTGGTTTATGTGATACCAGGAAAAACTTTAGGTCCTTCCATGCCAAATGTCATAATTTCAGCAATCTCCCAGCTAACCTGGTAGTGCCCGTATCAAGCCAACTCCTGCCAAACAGGGAATAGTTTTGCCGTAGGACACCATGCTACCTCCTTTCACCTAAAGGGCCCAGTGGGGTGACTGATTCTGATGATGTGCTGTTGTGTTTTTCTCCTTAACCACGTTCCATGTGTTTCAGAAGAATTTGCTTGGATAGGACCTTCTCCCGGGTTCAAGGGGAGCTATCGCCACTTTGCTGGCTGGGGATCCCGTTCCACATACAGCCCTTAGAACCCTTTGCTTCAGTCGGCTCTCTGGAGGGAGTCATCTGGGGAGAAGGGAAGCAGTGAAATAGTTTGATGAATGGCATCAGCTTACATCCCCCAGGAGGATTCCATATGTTTTTAGCAGATGTTTAACAAGTTATGGCAACACAACTAGCTGTGTTGAAACAAATTGCAGGGTGACCATCTAGCTGTTGTCAGAAGTGAAGTTTTCAACACTTCCATCTGCCCCCTGGCAGTTGCTGCCTCTCGCTGTAGATACCTGTGAACTACGTACCGTATCTTTGTCAGAAAAATCATGGAGAACTCTAACTGTCCAGTAAAGTGTTACTTAATTGGAACGTCTCAAGGAACAATAAACCCTGAAGCTATGTTTGTTAGCTTGCTTTTTTTTTTTTTTTTTTTTTTTTTTTTTTAAAGGAGAAAGGTGCTTTGTGAATTCTTACGAGAATAAAAATAGCTCCAGGATTTTAGCGTCAGCTGGAGCTTTAAAAGTGCATTTGAGCCTTCTCCCTTTGTGTTCTAAGAGAAATGCAAATGCCAAGAATCATCAAAACATTTGAGGATAGATGTTTGGATGAGTGAGGCGCTTGTCTGGGATCCAGGATCTCCTAGCTCATGTCCTGGAGCTGCCACAGATCTCTAATACTTCTTCAGCATTCATTCTTCGTGCCCCAATTTCCTATTTGTAAACGGGGATAAGCGTTCCTCTGTATTTGTCTCTCTTGTCATATTTAAACGTGTCGGGGAAAGGGACTGCAGGGTTTCTGGTACAACGAAGGCCTCTATTTCACTTGTCCTTTGTGAAAATTACTAAAAAGATTGTGGGAAACAAAGTTTGTTTCCATGTAGGGTTCAACAAGTACAGAAAAAGCTCAGCTGCAAATTTCAGAGGAAATAGGAACATTGAGAACTTTCTCATAGGATGTGCAGTTGGAAATCTTGGGGATTTGGCATAAGTTCCACTTTAGGAAACTTAAGGGAAAAAAGCAAACAGTGGACAGGATATTTTCTGATTTTTTTCTGGTTTGTTTTTTTTTTTTTCGGTTCAGTAATACACAGCTTTACCTGTTGTTAGCAGTGGAGATGGCCATCATCTTAAATATGTTCATTTTGCTTTAAAAGGACCCCTTCGATGCTGAATATTAAAATCATTATGAAGAATTCTCTTAACTGAGATTTTTCTGGGCAGAGTCCAAGGGTTCATTCAATCGTTGCTCCTGGAGTTTTGGTCAAAGAATTCTCTTAACTGAGATTTTTCTGGGTTCATTCAATCGTTGCTCCTGGAGTTTTGGTTTTAGGCACCACTGCCAGTTGTTTTTTGTCATCTTGCAACTTCAAAGACAAGGAAGAAGGGAGGTGGGCAGGAAAGCATTTAGGAAAATTATCTTTACCTATTTGAGTACCTCAGTGGGTGTGAAGTGTTGTTCGTGGATTGGATAATCTTCAGATGAGCATGTCTTTTGCCCTAGAAGCCTGCTTCCCATCTTGTGGGAGCATCCCCCGTCTGCAGGTCTCAGAGACGTGAGAAGGTCATCTGTGAAAGGGTGACAAAAGATGGCATTTTCCCTTCAGAAAAACAGAGACGTGTGTTACCATGCGATCAAGTAAATATGGAAACAAAGGTGGGCAAAATAAATCTGTAAATGAATATTCAAAACGCAGCTTAGTTCTTGATTAAAAAAAAAAAAATTACCATGGCAAAGCTGCGTGAGGCCCTGTGATATTTTTTCTCCAAAATGTTAGTTGTTGCTTGGATGAAGATGATTGGGAAACGCTGATATTGACAAAGAAACCAACTCATAAACAATTTAGCTTCAGTTTTCCCAGCTGAGCCTGGGAACGCAAAACTGGGTTGGAAAATACGCTGGTGAGGTTTTAATTATGACTTTAATAATGAAGCTTGAACAAACCTCTCGCGACCAGTGCACCAACTGCCCCCTCACGCTGTTTTCCCAGGCCTGGCGGAGGGGCCCTGGGAAAGCAGCCCGACAGCAGATGAGAGTGCCTGCCGATCCGAGCAACTTCAGTCAGCGCTGCAAGCGCCTGACATTTTGGAAAAACAAGATCGCTTACTTTGCCATTGTTATCTGGGGGCAGGTGATCAGGTTCAGACAGTCAGTTTGTCATCTTAAGTGCTTGGTGGCTAAGACCTTGTTTGTTTTGCACTCTCAGAAGTGCCATCCAGTCTCGTGGCAGAGTTAATAACGCTGTGCGATTTCCACTGAGCACAGATTGCCCCTGGAATGTGCCATGGTTATCTGGAAATAGACTGGTGCTCAGGTTCCAGCACGCAGATGCCGGAGAGTTCCCTTCTGCCCATCTGCCCAGGCAATGAGCTGGGCTGCGTGTCAGTCCAGCTCTAGGAACCAAAGCCAAGCTGGATCGAGGTTGGATTCCTGCTTTATCCGCCTTCACAGCAAATTGGGAAAGGCATTAGTAGAACTACTGAGAAAAAAAACAATAGGAAAAGAAAGGGAGCAGCCTGGAGGCAAAGGAAGTGGGAGGAAAGGTGGGGAGGTCAGGGAAGGAAGCAACAGGGAAACTGTGGAGAACTAAGATGTGAAGCAGAGACAGGAAGGGGCTCATAAGCAAAGGGTTCGCTGTGCGGAGTGAAATTCAATTCTCTCAAAATCCATACGGTTACACCCCTGAGGAACCTGCCCCAATTTGTTCATGGCTTCCCCACATCACAGTTTCTGCTTCTGAAAACTCAAGCCTATCAGAGGCGTAACAGAGAGACTCTTCGGACTGTGGTACATATGATGTAATATTGAAGGGACAGACAGCGGGAGGGCTGCAGCTCCAGGCACTTCTGAAACCGGGGGAACTGGCTGTAGTGTTTTGGGCTAAACCACGGAACTATTTCCATGTTCTGACTTCATTTCAGTCATGCATTTACCAAAAAAACAAGTAAAACAGCCCTCACGCAAGTTTATCTATGGTAAAATTGGTTTTATCCAAGGTTGCTATTATGCTTTAAGTTCACAGAGGCTACACTATATCCTTTACACATAACAAAGAATGTAAACCCCAGCTTTAAATGCAAAACTCAATTCAGCGCTGGCCAGGATTCACAAAGCAGTTCCTTCATGACAGTGAAAGCACTATAAACTCGGGAAGCTCATTTTCAATAGTGGCCCCTTAAAGCGCAGGGTTGAGTATGTAAGAGCACTATTGTGTCTGCGCGAGCATGTGGAAGATTTGAAAGCTGGGGTCACATATAGTTGACTTTTGTTCATTTACAAAACAGTTTCATAGAATCGGGATGGAAAACAGAAAACACATACAAGTCTTAGGATACGTTGCCCTGTACTTTTTTCCAAAATATCAGAATAATGATGTCACTGGGGCGGGGGGCTGCGTGAGGCCCTGTGATATTTTTTCTCCAAAATGTTAGTTGTTGCTTGGATGAAGATGATTGGGAAACGCTGATATTGACAAAGAAACCAACTCATAAACAATTTAGCTTCAGTTTTCCCAGCTGAGCCTGGGAACGCAAAACTGGGTTGGAAAATACGCTGGTGAGGTTTTAATTATGACTTTAATAATGAAGCTTGAACAAACCTCTCGCGACCAGTGCACCAACTGCCCCCTCACGCTGTTTTCCCAGGCCTGGCGGAGGGGCCCTGGGAAAGCAGCCCGACAGCAGATGAGAGTGCCTGCCGATCCGAGCAACTTCAGTCAGCGCTGCAAGCGCCTGACATTTTGGAAAAACAAGATCGCTTACTTTGCCATTGTTATCTGGGGGCAGGTGATCAGGTTCAGACAGTCAGTTTGTCATCTTAAGTGCTTGGTGGCTAAGACCTTGTTTGTTTTGCACTCTCAGAAGTGCCATCCAGTCTCGTGGCAGAGTTAATAACGCTGTGCGATTTCCACTGAGCACAGATTGCCCCTGGAATGTGCCATGGTTATCTGGAAATAGACTGGTGCTCAGGTTCCAGCACGCAGATGCCGGAGAGTTCCCTTCTGCCCATCTGCCCAGGCAATGAGCTGGGCTGCGTGTCAGTCCAGCTCTAGGAACCAAAGCCAAGCTGGATCGAGGTTGGATTCCTGCTTTATCCGCCTTCACAGCAAATTGGGAAAGGCATTAGTAGAACTACTGAGAAAAAAAACAATAGGAAAAGAAAGGGAGCAGCCTGGAGGCAAAGGAAGTGGGAGGAAAGGTGGGGAGGTCAGGGAAGGAAGCAACAGGGAAACTGTGGAGAACTAAGATGTGAAGCAGAGACAGGAAGGGGCTCATAAGCAAAGGGTTCGCTGTGCGGAGTGAAATTCAATTCTCTCAAAATCCATACGGTTACACCCCTGAGGAACCTGCCCCAATTTGTTCATGGCTTCCCCACATCACAGTTTCTGCTTCTGAAAACTCAAGCCTATCAGAGGCGTAACAGAGAGACTCTTCGGACTGTGGTACATATGATGTAATATTGAAGGGACAGACAGCGGGAGGGCTGCAGCTCCAGGCACTTCTGAAACCGGGGGAACTGGCTGTAGTGTTTTGGGCTAAACCATGGAACTATTTCCATGTTCTGACTTCATTTCAGTCATGCATTTACCAAAAAAACAAGTAAAACAGCCCTCACGCAAGTTTATCTATGGTAAAATTGGTTTTATCCAAGGTTGCTATTATGCTTTAAGTTCACAGAGGCTACACTATATCCTTTACACATAACAAAGAATGTAAACCCCAGCTTTAAATGCAAAACTCAATTCAGCGCTGGCCAGGATTCACAAAGCAGTTCCTTCATGACAGTGAAAGCACTATAAACTCGGGAAGCTCCTTTTCAATAGTGGCCCCTTAAAGCGCAGGGTTGAGTATGTAAGAGCACTATTGTGTCTGCGCGAGCATGTGGAAGATTTGAAAGCTGGGGTCACATATAGTTGACTTTTGTTCATTTACAAAACAGTTTCATAGAATCGGGATGGAAAACAGAAAACACATACAAGTCTTAGGATACATTGCCCTGTACTTTTTTCCAAAATATCAGAATAATGATGTCACTGGGGCGGGGGGTGAGGGGGAGGGGCAGTTTTTGGAAAAATGCCAAGAGTGTCCCCGTTGAGGAGGGGATCTTGTCTATAGAATCTGGAGCGGTTTAAAACTGTGGTGTTTTGGGGCAGGACTAAGCCCACTCAGTTTCCTAGAAACCCTCTGCATGAGATCCGTGCGTTAGACCACAAATCAGGGGTAGGAGTCGGGCAGCTAGACAGATACACACACGCATTTTCGTGGTTTATTCACCAGGCCCCCAGCAAAATTGCCTGGTGTGTGGGGTCCTGAAATGGTCCTGTGACAGCGCAGAGGTAAGTGTGCGAGATTGTTATGGGGGAGTGCAGAGGGAGGGCTGACAGAGCCCAGGTTGACAGGTCTGCAGAGCACAAACGTAATCTCTGCCTGAAAGAACCATGATCTGCTGCTCAAAGGGGTATGACAAGCCAGCCTCCTGGAAAATAGCACTCTGAGTCCTTTGCAAAGGAATCAAATGAGGAACAAGGCTATTACCTCGTGTCAAACTGTGCCTAATAAAGAAATGGAAATCCCCTACTCTGCCACAAAGACCAAGGAGAGGTAGGATCATGCTGTGACACAAATAAATGAATAGCAAAACAGAAATGGAAAAACATGGGCCCAAATGTTACAAGAAAATATCAGACCTTGAAATGATTGCCTGTCTTAAGCAATAGACTATAACAAAACATACGTTACAAATATGATCTGGTTTTGCTATTACACGGAAATGGATTTGGGACCGTAACTGTTAAATTCTATGTGTAGCTCCCTATTTTTATATCACATTAGGAAAAAAAAGAAAGCCAACGCCAACAAATATCTGCACCTGGGGAGCCTTGTAACTGTTCATTACCAGATACCTGAGGCGTTAGCACAGATATTTATATAGAGGTGCTGGCGCATCTTTTTTTTCCTTTGCACTGCACTGTTAGACATTCCTGTTGCCTCTTGTTCTTCTAATAAGCTTTGAGGGTCCTGATCCGCATCCCCCATCTCGTAGAGCACCACAAAATAAACAGGACTTGTTAGCAGCACAGGGACCCCTCTGCATAGGACCACCGGCAGGACCTGGCCCTTGCAGGGCTGCAGGTTCTTTAGTGCCATCTCTCTTGTTGTATGTGAGCGCTACGCCCAGTTTAACTCACGCCCTTGCTCCTGAGCTACTGATTGCTACTGAGAGTAACGGTGTTACTGCTGCACGCTTTTTCCTGCCTCAGTTTCTTTCCCTCCAACCCAGCAAGTACTTTTGTGAGCATCAGGATCAGTGGAGCGTGATTTCCCTAGGGGACAGTCGAGTTGAAGCCCACCTATGGATTCCCTGGTGTCTGTTGGATGCTGTCTGACTCGGGTCCTTATGTGCAAGAGCAGCGAAAGAGACGAACTCTTCTACGTGGTTATCTTTTTTTTTTTTTCTGAAATTTGTAGCTGTCAAACTTAATAGAAATTGTTTAACTGGCTCAGAAGTTACGGGCGCGCAGCCGGAGCACAACTGCACGAGCCGCAGGAAACCAGGCTCGGGAGGCTTAGCTTTTCCCCTGCCACAAACAGGGGCTCTTCATTTGGCCTGGTACGCATTTCTCAAAGGCTTTCCAACCCGCAGTGCTATTCCTTGGTTGAAGTTCCTCCGACAGATCTCCGGTTGCATTCAGGCAGCCCTCACGAAGACACCAGTCGACGAACGAGTCACCCTCCCCGCCCGCCCCGGTCTCTTCCTCCCGCGCCCGGGGCCGGCCGAGGCCCGGCAGTGCCCGCTGGGGATGGGCAG
>NW_009269999.1:4077307-4078202 GCF_000687185.1 Egretta garzetta
TTTTTTGTATTTGAACGTTGGAGCGAGCGAGGAGGCAGCGCTTGCAGATGCACAGTGCTTGGGTGGTTCTCTGTGAAGTCTGGTAACCGTGATTTCCTTTTTCTCCAGCGCTTCTCTGGGCAATTAGTAAGCTCGGCCTGATTGCTCCTTGTATTTCTATAGTAAGAGAAAATTTGGATACAATAAATACACTCTAGGCACGTATTTCACCGAATAGCCAGTGGCTACCAAAGCTCCCTGGGGCAGAAGCGTGCCGGAGGCGGCTGCGTGCCTGGCTGGGTGTACGCAAACTGTGGGCACAGGCTTGCCCTGAATTTTTCACTAGTGGGCAAGAAGTGCGTGGCGGTATGGAAGAGTTGTCTGAAGGCAGCAGGACGCGTCCGAGTGTTCGATGGATTCTCCCGGTGAAATGATTATTCAGTGCCTTTGTGAGGAGTGGCAGTTGTTCTGTCTCACAAGTACACAGATGGAGAGAGAACGGTAGGGATGTCACTGGGCGAACTAGGTGCGTTCTTTTTTGGAATCTGGGGGGGAATCTTCCAAACTTGACTGTGTAGTGTAACGTGCAGGTACGCTTGTCTATCACCTGCTTTCACCGAAATACTTGTGTGGCACGCTGAGGTGATTCAGACGTTTGGCCCTTCCCTGGAGGGCAGTTAATGTTTCTGTATTCGCTGTGGCCGAGGTACGGCTCGTGTTGGCGTGAGCCGTGGTGCCGTGCCACGCAGTTGCCGTGAGTTTCAGCCTGGCGGGGTGAGCAGAGGAAAGGAAGCGCTTTAGCTTTAACTTTTCCTGCAATATTGCAGGCTGCCAGCAGCATCAAGAGGAAATTTCTGCGGGGTTGTCCCCAGCCTTTCTGCACAAGCAGACCTTCCCCAGAAATTGCTCGGCTCCC
>NW_009269999.1:4078447-4117273 GCF_000687185.1 Egretta garzetta
CGCCTGCAACTTGGAGCGGGTCCCGGCGGCTCCATCGCCCCGCCGCGGGAACCCAGGGGAGGCCGAGCGCGTTTCTGCACACGAGGGGAGGGGGTCTGAGCGTTCGCGTCCTCGCCTCAGCTGATGGCAACGAATGACTCCATCCCGCCGTGATCTCATTTTTGGCTGCTTTAGCATGTATTATACTTCTCGGGGTGGGGCCGGGCGAAAGGCAAACGGGAATCAAATCGTTCTGTGCGTATGAAAATGCTGAGCTATCCTTAAGTCCTTTGCCAAGTTGCCTGTGCGTTGTTTAAATCCAAATAATTTCATACACGCAGCACTGCGGGTCTGTTTTTAAAGGCAGGAGCTGTATCCTGGAACCAGGAATAATACTGCAGTTCATAAAACATGAGTTAACATCTGTTACTGTGACTTCAATTTGTTTCTCTCCTCTTGGAATAACCCAAGTTGACAGCTCAGACAGTCAGGTTTAATGTCCTGTGCTAAACCTTTGGTCCCACGTCCCGTGGCTGATTGTGACTCACAGAATCAATAAACCCAGCTCCCGCTGCCGCGGTCGATGGGGGAGCGGGATGGGCGGCAGCCCACCGCGTGCATGGAGTTGGGCCCCGGCAGCAGACGATGGCGGGCAAATTTGGGTAAAACGGGGTCTATCACGCCTGCTTGCTGCTTCTGGCGGGGCAGGGCTGGCTGGGGTCTCGGTGTTCTCTTGGCAAGTGAGAGGGAGGGTCCGCGCTGCTGTAGGGGTAGTGTTTTCCCTCCTAGCACCCTTTATCTTGCCTTAATCTGTCCCAGGTTGAATAGTGTGGGCAGTTGAAGCAGAGCCATCTCATGCTTTGATGTGTGTTTATTTGCTCTAGCGTCTCTTTCTCTTGCCTCTTTCTTTTTTCTTTTCAAGTTAGGTTGTTCTCTTCCCGCCCCACCTCCCCAAACACAAAAAACTAGAGCAGAGGAGGCAAAAAGTGAATTAAGTGACTTTGTATTTTTGTGAATGGGTTTTCTTGCTTTGCCCCTGCCTTCCTTGCTGCCTTCTGTAAGATCCCTTCATAATTAAAATATTATGACTATCCTTATGGTAGCCCGTCACTTGTGGCAGGGATCCTAATTTGACGTCAATGCAAAGATCCTGGTTTCTGGCATAAGGGCAGACGACATTTCATCAGCTAGTGCATGCCCATTTTTTTTTTTCAAAACCACAGTGCTAAGACCATATGGGCAGATAATGAGTTTAAGCTGATAAACAGCTTACAGATTTGCCCAAATAAAGGACTTTCTTCCTAGAAGACACGTTTTCCTTTAAAATAAATAATGCAGTTCCTGTGTTTTTATTTAATTATCCTGGGTCCTGTCTGTTCTCACCAGGCTGCAGGAAAACAGACACAACTGCTCTGGGAACAGAAGCTACTGGATTTATGGGGCCATGGGTCTTAGATGAGGAAGGACTTGAGAAGTTCAGATGCTACAAAATTGAGGCTTAAGGTATGTAAATAAGCAGATGGTGGTCCGAGTTGTATTCGGGGAGTTTCGTGGGGTACTGCCTAGCTCCTGACATCTTGAAGATGAGTCACTGCGTGAGGTGGTGGTAGGTCCAAGGTCTGTTTGGGAGCTATAATTAAAACAGATGAGTATCTATACTCCTTGCTAATCCCGCGAGGCTGCTGAAGCAGCCCTTGTTTGGGGGTATGGTTGCAAGATAGTCCCTACTTTTGCTTTTTCAAGATTTTTTGACTAATGTTAGTATGATTATTTTTTTTTCATTTGTTTGTTTAGCCTCGACTGAGCTATCAATAAAATGTAAAGGAAAGGTTTTTGGATCTGTTTTTCTTGGGGTTTTTTGAGGACACACACACCCCCCCCCAAAAAAAAAAAAAAAAAAAGAAAAAAAGTACAGTAAGGAAAGTAACTTGCTTTGGGAAATGGTGGTCTTCAGTTCTCACTTTAAATAGTGACTCAAAACCAAGTAATGTATTTGCAGGAGAGGACAAAGCCTGTGTGTTTCCCCCCCAAGGCGCATAGGAATGAGCTGTTTGGGGTCTGAAATTGCTCATACCCTTTTAAGCTATTTCTTAGGAGTTCTCTTTTTTATTTATTTTTTTTTTCTTGGAAATGATTGCTAATCTTAATTGGAAGTAGCAAATGAAGGAAGAAAAAGGTTGTGCAGAAAAATCAGTCCAGACAACTCCATTCTTTCTCATGATGCTTATTGCTTCTAAAACTTCCGTAAATATTTGGTGTTGTCCGTTCCCTCCCTTCCCACCACTTCTCAGCACTGGGAAGACTGCTGGACTTAAATTGTATTTCGTATGAGGGTATGTTCCAGACGTACCTCTGCTTTCTGATGGTCATTGCTATCTCATTTGTAACTGATAGGACCAAATGCAACTTGGCTGTCCTGCCATTGGCCCTGACTGCACGGTTTGGCATTCTTCTTGTGTTCATTCCTTCCCCTACACCAACTTTTTTTCTTTTCACTGCTCTTGCAGTCTTGGGTTTCCAAAATGGTGAATGAGTTATCCTGTCCCTTAGTTTCAGAAGATTTGGGTGAATTCAGTGCCCACCAAATAGTTGATGGAACTTTTTTTTTCTTTTTTTTTTTTTTTTTTTCTTTCCCTTTCCCCCTCAACCTCTTGCCTTGGAGCATTTAGCGGCTGCTTTGCTGTTTATCACTTCTGCATTTGTAAAGATCTGTCATGGGCTAATTTAGTATAAATCCTCTGAGACTGGAAGAAGTGCACTGATCTTTTTTTGTTAACCACACCAGCTGCTAAAACAGTTTGTCAGCGTGTTTTTATTTATTTTTGCACAGGTAAGAGTTAAAGAAAGAAAGGATAAAGATGTTTTACTTTTACAAATTGACCCCAAATGGGGTTTGCTTCTGCGCTTCTGCCACCTTCTGTTCTCTTGCAATGGGCTGGAAGGATTTCCATTTTCCTAAAGTTTATAAGAAGCAGCATGTGCTCTTCCAGGGCAGTGGAGCTGTGCTGGAGGTGCTCCTCCTTCGCTGGGCTTCCTCAGAGCTAGAGGCGGAGAGGCTCAGGATCCTGGTGAGTTGTAGATGTGTGACACTTTTTGGATCTGAATTGCCTCTGCAGGTGTCTTGATGACCACATGCCTAATGTGAATGCAGATGATCCTTGAGGTCCCTTCCAACCTGGTATTCCATGATTCTATGAAAATGTAGACTGTGTGTAGTTCATGGCTCTTCCCGCCCTTCTCCCTCCCTCATTTAGTTGGTGCATGGCAATGCTAGAGAGGGACTTTCTTGGAGCGTCTGTGTGGTGCCTAGTGTGATCTGGAGCCGGCCCTAGTTAGTCTCCTGGAAGCAGTATAACCAGTGTCGTCTTTACTCCTGATGTCTGCGATGTTAGTGTCAGGACAAAGTCTTACAGCGGTTGTTGACCCTGGGGAAGTGGAACGGAACCAAGCTGAAAAGACCTGTAGCAGAGCAGAGATAATAATAGCTCTTGTATTCTTTTTGACTTCTCACTTGAGTCGTAAACAGCTTTAAATACGTTTTGTGCCATCCCAGATGCCTGGAAAGGCAAGAAGACAGATGAGTGGAATGGGGTATGGGACCATATGGCAGCTCGTTGACCGTGGGTCAGTGGCAGGGGCTCAGGAGCTTAGAGGCCCTGGCTGCAGCTGGGGTGGTGTGTATCGTGCATGCTTACGGTGCTGACTGTTTCTGCAGCTCTGTGCATCAGGTTCAGCACCGAAACTGTAACGCTGGCAGCTTTTTTTCATGGCCCAATGCCCAGTTTGAAGAAGGGTGATTTTGGTCATGTTGTTAGACATACGTATTTATGGCCCCATTTCATCTGCTGAATCTAATCTGTTGGGGTATTTTTAACATTATTATGGAAACAGTTACTATATTTACTCCTCGCAAAAAGCTCAGTGTATGACAGCCTGAGGAAGGAGTTTTATAGCAATAAAGATTGCACCAAAAGATGGAGCCTACGCTTCTTCGGGAAGAGTGGTCCAAAGGAACTGGCCGGCAGTTTGCCTGCTCTTCGGACGTGGACCTGGCAGGGCACTGAACTGGAGCACGCTATGCTGGGGAGGCGACGGCAGGGTTTGTTCTTGGCTCGCTTGCCAGCACATCTCATTTTCCTGGGGAGCGAAGAGAACCAGATCTTCTTGTACGGAGAGCGCTTATGCCCGTGCTGGGCTGGTTTCTCAGCCCTGCTGAGATCTCGCTTCTCACGGAAGTCTCTGGGACCTGCGGGTACCTTTCAGGTGAACTTCTCAGAACCTGCCGCCAGGGTAAACGGGATAGCGGTATGGAAATCCGCTGGATTTTGGAATGGGAGTCACCGTCGCTGTTGCCGATGTACTTATTCCTGTAGTAATTTGAAAACGGCGTGTTCTTGATGTCAGTCTGTCTGATAATAATTGGTGGGACTTAATAATTGTAATAACGCGATGGATCCACAATGGACATGCATGAGAAATAATCGAGAACAAAGGACTGAATGGCTCAAAATGTTCTTAGGAGGGGTGGGGTGGACTTTGGATCTGATGTATTTTTGAACTGCCAGCTACCCTTTGCTCCCGCTAATGTCAGCAGGGATTCTCAGAGCTGCTTAGAATGAGGCACTTAATTTTGTGTTGATCAACAAAGCTTTTGCTTCCAAGGGGAATATGGCTGAAGCACAGAGCTGTAATGGGGGACCTTCTAGGTTGCACCAAGCTGCTTTTCAGAATAAGATACGGGAAAAGCTGAGAGCTAGTCCTGGAAATGCTCAAGGCACAAGGCTGGAAGCACCAGCAGATCTCCTCAACCCAAGTTTTGCTTTGGCGGCCTGAGAACTGCCAATGTAATGCCCTGCCGATATGGTCAGTGGTTCACAGTCGTGAAAAAAGACCTTCCAAACGGATAAGGATTTCGGCTTACAGTGATGCTTTGCCAATTAAAAACTGATTCTCTTCTTTTAAATGTTAACAGAGACATCAGTCGGGAGCAACAGTCCGATGAGATTTAGAGAGAATAGGGCTTCCCAGAGACTGGCTGGATTAAAAGGGGTTTTTTGTTTTGTGTCTTTTTTTTGTTTTGGTTTGTTTTTTTCCTCCTTCTCACTGTGCTGAAAGGAGCAGAAGGTTTCATGCTTTGCATTTCGTGTATTCACATTTTGATACTGCAGTGGGGAGGGCTTGGCAGGAGAAGAATCGGAGTTTAGTTTAAAAACATTAATTTTCTTTGTTAATGCCGCTGCAGATAGTTCCAAGTTTCAGTTTGTAGTGGATTTCTCGCAGTATTTCTGTAACGCGATGCTCTTTGGGAACAGCTTTGAAGCTCTGCGCTCACCTTGGGGAGCAGAGGGCACCAGGAGGGGGGTTAGACTCTGGCTCCCAAGTCCTGTCAGTGATTTTGCCGCTCAGATCGGAGCGGTGCAAATGCCAGTGTCGCTAACATCATCCCGCGGCGGAGCCTCTTTGGCTCTGGGCAAGTGGCGCTGCTTTTCTGAGCATCTGTTTCACCAGCTGTGAAAATGCAGGCGGTACCCCCAGCGTGTGGGCACGATGAGCGTTCCCGTTAGCTGGTTTCGGCGAAGAGCATCGGAACGGTGAAGCGTCACGGGTTGTCGTCTGGAAGGTTTAAAAGGGTGTAAGCTACATGCTCGCATCTTTGTTAGGGAAGAGAAAGTAGAGACTGGGGGTCCCTCTGGGGCAACAGGGGCAGAGGGTTTGTGGGAAAGAAGAGGGATTTGCCTACAACGGAGAACCCGAGTGGGAAGCGTGCCTCCTTCTAACCCTTTGCACAAGGCCTCAGTGGGCTTTCTTGGAGCTGTGTAAAGCGCCTGTCTGGGGCTGGATTTTTGCCCTCGTACCACAGGGCGATGCAGTTGCATTTCCTTTTGTTGTTTTTCCAGTTTCCCCCTCCACACACTTGCTTTTTATGATCAAAGCTCCATTCTTTAAAGATATGCCAACGCCTTGGAATAATGCTCAGAAGATCCCCTATGGGGAACAGCTCTGATTAGACACCGAGGAATTCTTTAATTCTCTTCGTACTCCTTACTGTTAGGAACATCTTGTTGATAAAAAGGTGTGGCTTTTTTTCCCCCTGTAGCTGTTGCTACCTCTTCTTCGGCTCCCCTCCTCCCCAGACACTGTGCTCATTCTTTATGCTCTCCCGTCGTCTTGTCTTACATAAACTCGGTTCCTTGGTTCTTGCATTCGGCTCATTCTTTTATCTTCTGCAGTGCTCAATGAATGCTCAAAAATAATAAATATTAATAATAGGGCTCTTTGAACCAGCAGGTTCTTTGCTGCTTAAGCTCACCTTTTCCTGCTGCTTGTCCCCTATTAAAAGTTGCTGTAATCTGCAGATTGTAGCTGTAATAACTTCTGCAGCGGTGGCTGGGTTTGTGACAAGCGTAGGATTATAGCTCCAGGTGGGGAAGTGGCAGCAGGAGCAGAGGCCCTCAAAGGCACAAAGGTGTTGTTTCAATTGAAATGTTCTTAGCAATAAAGGAAGAGAAGCCACAAAATTTGGCATGGGAATAGAGCTATTTTAAATAAATAGCCCTTCTTACACGGGTTTCCACGGAGTGTCAGTGACCTATATAGGATAATCCTGTACTGCACATAAAATCCCGTGTTTAGAAGGGGAAAAGCATTCTTTCTGGAGAAGATAGTTTAAGAAGGCTGTACTTTGGGATGTGCTTTCAGGCCAATTCATAGGAAGCGTCTTAAATCAGCAAGACAACCTGTGAGATACATCTGTGATACTGCTGTATGTTTTCTGTTCATTCCTTCTGCAGACAGGTTTATCTCTCCTTAGAGCTGCGGAAGGAAAAGATGCTGCCTGCCCCAGCGCGTAGGGTTGTCCGCATAACGTACAGGCCAGGCTCTAAAGCTTTTACCACACACGTGCGTACATGCACATGCTCTTTTTGGACACCAGCAAACATTTTTACTGCCTCGAATCACCCGGACGAAGGAACGAAAAAAGTAAACAGGAACGGAGTGTGTGAGGTTTTCCCAGAACTCCTCCTTTCCTCTGTTTTAACAAGAGAAGCTGCTGGTTTAGGAGGAGAGAATCCTGAGGCGTCAGGGCAAACTTCAGGAAACCTGATTTGTTTCTTCTACGCAGCGTTGGCGTGGCCCTGCTTCGGGGAGGCGAGCTGCTCCGAAGCAGAGCCTCCTCTGGGTGGGTTGCTTCCAGGCGTACGTTTTCAGCAGAAACCACGCTCGTTACTACTCGAGGCTAGGGCTGGCTGGGAGTTCTTCAAGTAAACTATTTGCCTGCAGAAAATGCTGATTTATTGAAACCAGTACTGCTTTGTGGGAAAGGGTTTGTCTCCGCTCGGTTCTCCTTGGGTGAATTTCTTGCGTTTGGGATAGGATTTCTTAGTCAAAACAGAGATGCTGGTTGGGAGCCAAGTGGTTTGGGTTTTCCACCTATGCTGTCACAAATCCAAAGCAGGGTCCTGAAAGCAGGTTTCCTACATGCCAGGAATGCACGTCCTAACCGCAGGACTGCTGTTCTAGAGCACGTGGGTTTTTTGCATGAAGGATTCCCAGGTGGATTCCAAACCTTCATCCCTATATGAAATGAAAAAAAATATTTTAGGTCCCAAGAAATGTGGTGGGATGAGAAACTAAGTTCCCATCCAGGTGTCCTTGCTGTCCTTCCTCACTGGTTCTGCAGGTCTGTGTCTCCCCTGGATGTGCTCTTCTGAGTGGAGTGAAGAATCTCTGGAGACCTTGGCAAAATAATCAGCGTGTCAGTCACAGGACTGACCCTGAAGCACTGCCGGTGTATTTTGGCAGTCAAGGCTATGCAAGGCTATATAGCTCCTAAACCCCTGCTTTCTCTGAGGAATATTATTAGAAAAGCACCTGAAGCAGCCAAGGAAAATATAGCTGAAGACTGCTGATATGTTTGTGCCTGGGCCATTATTGTTGGGCAGGGTAGGGAAAATAATGCTTAGGGCAAGAGAGGAGCTTCTTGGAGCGGGATGAAACATGCTCCTGCTGGTTTGATTGCAGTGAGCTCAGCAAAGGCAGGGGTAACACATGGTTTTAGTAAAAGGCCCCTCTCTTCCAATTTCTTCTCTCCCCCTGTTTTATGGAGAGGGGAGGAAAGTGGTCCTCTCTGCATCCTTTCTTAATGCTCCTTGGAGAGCGAGGGGATAGCAAGAAGAAAGCCAGAAGGGGATCTCGGATAAGCTCGGTCTGTGCTTAGCCAGGGCATTTCTTCTCTGTGGTTGCTCTCTGCATCATCAAGGACCCCGGATCTGGTTATTCCGGAGCAGCTCAGCCGCCTGCAGCCTGGTGCACAGCGTGCTGCTTGGCTGCTGAGGGGAGCTTGTGGCGGTGAAATGGAGGTGCACGCTCCAGTTCTGTTGGGATGAGAATGCCACTCCGCCTTTACTTTTGTTCCCCCTGCTTTTAAGAAGGGAGGGAAAAAAGTCTGGGGGTTGAAGCTTCATCACTGCATAGGCAAAGACAAAATAGTCCAGGCCCTTGCTGTGCATTTGAAGTTTAAGTAACGGGAGTTTCCTGTTTCCAAGAAGCCAGGTGCGTCCTCAGATGGTCTCTGCTAACCTGTTTTAAGAAGACTTCTGTTCATCTTGTGGTAGATGAGGAGTCTGGGCTTGCCTTTTTGCTTTCACCCCCTCCTTCTCCTTCGAGTTAAGGCAGGACGCATAAGGTGTGTTCATAGCACACAGGAGCACGGGGCAGTAGAAGGCCTGACCTAGTGGAAACCAGAACCAGGATCTCCATACAGCTCTGCTGGGTGCAGTAGGGAGCAATCCAGAACATGCAGTCAGCTCTGGAAATGATACAGTGTCAAAGCATTCCTGGATGCGAGATGAGCTCCAGTGCGTCTGCCCCCCAGGCAGAGATGCGGGCCCCAGATACAGAGTGCTTGAAAGAATAAATGAAAACACCCTAAGCCTTGCTTTTATGTTTTTGGGGTTTTTTTGGTGATAAAAAGGCAATGCTTATTTTCAGGTATTCGATAACAATAATCTCTTAATATGTTTTCACAAAAAATGTATCTTAAGAAAATATTTCTCTTAAATTAATCAAGTCTAAGTCTTCTATCTTTGATTGAAATATCAGCAGCTTTTTGCCTCTTGGTTCTTCTGGGTACAGTCATTAAAGGCACCTCTAAGAGCCTGATTGTTAAGGTTCCTTAGATCCCCAGGAGGATGAAGGCACGCTGCTGCTGTTCTTCAGAGGCTTAGACTGTGCTGTTAAGGATGGCTGGCATTTGGGAATTATAGGAGATCTTTTTAAGGATTAAACTGCCCACAAAAGTCAGTTTGCATCTTCTAATCAGTGAATGACCAGACTTCTTTGCATCCATTTCATGTCCATATTCTGCATACTTGTTAAGCATACTTAAATTATTGAGAAAAGCAAGCTATTGATCTAAGACTTCACTCTCTTCTTCTTCTGAGTCGGGGATGGAAAACTGAAAAAAATCAGGTTAGTGTGAAAATAGTTCCAGTAAGTGGAGAACTTAGATGTGTGGTTGAGCTGCGCTGCAAATTTGTCCTGTTGAAATAAGGACAGGCACTAGGTTAGTGTTGTGGAGGGTTTGCCAGAACCCAGATCAGGGCTGCATGCCTCAGCTCTTCCCTGAGCTTGACTTGCAAAACCCTTCCTGTGGCTGGAGCTGTATTCTCGTGGGCTTCAGTGCTGCGGCCTAGGACTGGTCATTTAAAGCTGAAGGAGCCCCAAAGAAGCCATGTAGTGGATCTGTTTCCCTTAGCATCCTGCAAGATTACATCTGTAGACTGTCCTTTAACATGAAGCTTTAATCTTTGAGTCTTTATGAGACGCAACAGTATGGAGCGGGACCAAACATTGATTTTTAAATGGAATATGATTAAATGTAAGAGCACCCAACTCTATCTCGCAGCTTTGTAGGTAACTCTGCACAGACAAGATTTGTCACTTCCTTCCCCTTTCCTGTTCTGCTGTCCCTGGAGCTTTTTTCCGTGTGATGAATCCTGCCTAGTAAAGCCAGGATTTGTCCAGATACGCTATTGTTTAGCAAGGAGGTGGCGACACAGATGCAGTTGTTGAAACTGATAAGGTAATTTTCTCACCCTTCCAATAACTGTAAATGCATTCGAAAGACGATTTGCATTGCTGGCAGCATTTGTTCCTCTGTGTGCGCTCCTAGACATAAATCAGAGCTCAACTAGCGGGTAATGAAACAGCGCAGCGTGCCTGCATGAACAAGATGGGGCAGGCATCTGGGCAGTCCAGGCACCGGCCCACCGGAATGAGTCTGCTGCTCGGAGTTTTCCTGGCAGATGCAGCCTCTCTATTTTTGTAGTGTATTTTTGCAGTGATTATCTACCGCTTGTTTATTGAGTTTCTGTGTGGTCCACGTTATCTGAACATCTCACGGTTGCAAATGGGTTGTATCTTCGTAGCACCTTTCTGAGGCAGAGAATCCTGTTTACCGATTCCCATTTTACTGATGTAAGTGAAATCTAAATGGCTTGCTGAGGGTGTCACGGGAAACCTGTGACAGACGGGAAAATAAGAAATCTTGCTTTTAAGGAAGAGCCAGAGTCACTCTTTCTGCCATCATAGCACCTGTCCAAATTTAGCTCCTAGAAAAGATATCTTGGGTTTGAAAAACGGGGAGCGAATATTTCCTGTATTATAGGAGGATTTTCCCAGCTAAATCAATGCCTTGCTTTGCTGTTCTCCTATAGCTCGGTGATGTGTTGTTAAGGTCTTCTCTTCTTTGACTGTGCATTTACTAAATTTGGATGGAGCACCTTTTTTCTCTGCACATGAAGCTCTGTTTGTGGGATAGGGTTTTCTTTTGGGGCACGGGAAGGGTTGGTTGGTTGTTTCTCATAGAGAAACAAAGATCTTCTGAAGTTTTGGAAGGATGGGGGGGAAAGGTCTTACCTCAGCCAAAATAGTCAGTATTTAGTGGTTTGGGATATGCATTAGAACGCGAGAGACTACAGGTCATGGCCCTGGGATCTGAACCTCCGCTTTCTACAGTGCACTCACTGCTACTCTTGCTTTCTTTTGATTGCCAACTTTTGACCTGTTAAACTTCCTTAGAAGCATGCACAGGCTTCTAGCAAACATTTTCCTTTGAACAGACTGGCTTTTTCAGGCTGTTTACCCCCCAAAAAGTGTTTGCGGAGTGGATCTAATTGAGCCTAATAATCCTTAACAAGTTAGCGACTCCTTGAATCCTACCATTTAGTGGTACCTGAGGAGTGATGCGGTCCTGAAGCATTTGCCTGTTCTCGCTGCAGCAAAGCCATGAAGTGAGATGGCTGCTTTCTCCACTCCGAGGCACTCCTGGGCGCTTCCTTGGGAAAGAGATTTGCTTTGGAGTTGTTAAAAAAGAATGCGCTGGGGGGGAAAAAAAAACCAAACCCAAAAAAAACCAAACCAAAAACCAACCAAACCAAAACCTTCCCAGGCACAGGTGTGGAGCTGTTCAAACTCACAGCTTTGTTCTTGAGATTGTAATAGCGTTAAAAAATTCAGCCTTGATCTTGATGAGAGCTCAAGTCCCTGAGCTTGTGTTGAATCAGGGTCAAAGTTTTTAATTTGCTTATTCTTTGGGGATGCTGAGTACCTTCCGTGGCAGCTGAGTGGGGGCTGCGTGTGCTCAGCGTTTTGGAAGGAAAACAGCGCATGTGTGTGTTGCGAGCTGCGATGTACAGAAGCCAGCATTTCTAGGGGGGCTGCAGTGTCAAAGATGATACTTCTATAGTTGTTTCTTAATTAAACCCCAGACACTTTACATGGCTTCTCTTGAACTTCAGGACTCTGCTTTTCTTGAGCATATTTGAGACTTCTAGCCTGGCAACTCCTTGGAGCTTTCTGTTAAGGTATTAAGGGGAGAAAAACCAGTTGGTTGCCTCAAGCTGAGAAGGAAATGCTAGACTTGAAGGATTATCTCGGTGCAATGAATTTTATAAGACTTTTTGCTATACATGTGTGGAAAGCTATCAAAATGCTAATGGTTCTGCTCTCTTTTTTAACCCTTTCAACATGGGGAGCTGTGGGAGGGGAGGGGAGCATGATGATGTTCAACTGCAAAAGGACAGCCCAGCCAGAAATTGAGTTGTAAGTAGCTCTTCATCTGTTAGCCACGATTTCTCCTGGTGATAAGGAAGAATGATGCACCCATCGTTTGGACAGACCAAGTCTGTCGGCTCAGTTGAGCCAAGCTGCAGGCGTGGTGTAGGTCGGGTAATCCCCACAACCAACATCCTACAGGAAAGGCCAGCACAGGGCTGAGGAGCTCTGTCCCCCCGCAAAAAAAGTGAAGTCGGAACCAGGTTGCTGTGGCCGGATGACTCCTGCAGCCCCTTCCTGGCGGCTCAGGGAGCAGCCTGGAGGCTTGGTGCTTCCCCACCCAGTTTCTGGGAGGTGTACCCTGCCCACAGTGCCACGGGTGCCTCTCTTGTGTGAGAGGTCTGCTGGGGCACGGGGAGTTCTGCCACCACCAGGGCAACTCATCTGGTGAGGTAAGTACCTGCGGGGCCCTGGGACGGGATGGATCACCCTACCTGCGGCAGGTTGAACACAGGTCTGCAGTTGTGCAGGCACGTCCTCCCTCTGCTTACTGTAGTTCTTCACCAAGGAGACCGATTCTCCTGGCTGCCTTGCCTCACCATCCTAACGAAGGGGCGGTGTGGGCTCTAGGTGGATGGGAGCCCTATGTGTGTTTGCTACACGGTGGCTGTGACCTGGGCAGCAAGGCTTGCCTCGGGTGCTGGGCAGGCACCGTCTTTGCAGGAGCTCTGTGCTGCTCTGCTTACCCTGCCGTTGCTGCCCAAAGCAGCCGGGCTGGTTAAGCCCACACAGGGGGCGAGCAGGCGTCTTCCTCTGGGGATGCTATCTGTATCTGTGAGCAACTCCTGTTCCATTTATTTCGGTTTTTGGCCCAGGTTTTTGACGCGTTAGGAACGTCTCCTTCAACTCTACAGAGATTCTGTTAATGTTCTGCTTTGGAGCCAGGTAAATACTTGGATAACTGGAGATATAAATAACTGAAATTGTGAGTGTTATTAAACCCATGGGACTCAGTCATTCCTTTAGCTGTCTCTGAAATACCTTGGAGCAATGGGTCTGTCTGTGCTTACCTTCTTAATCAGGACTAGCCAGGCAATTGCAGCTCCCAGAAGAGCCTGAATCACTGAGCTGCAGGGTTAGCTTTGCCATTAAGGTTGTGGCTTTCAGGTTTCAATGAACTTTCAATGTTTTGGTTTTTTATTCTTTTTAAGGCATATTTACTGTTAGATATTAGCTGCCAGCTTATTTCATATCTTCAAAGCATCAGTGTTTTCCATTTTGCAGCTGAAGAGTATGGTTGCCAACACGTACTGCCTAGGGGCGGGAGCAAGGGCAGGCTGTACAAAAAAATGTTGCTGCAGGAATGTGTTTGGGGTTGGTACCAGGAGGACATCAGATGAAGCAAGGTGAAGGGACTGGACAGCAGCGACAGACTGTGGAACAGGCTTTTCCTTTCTTACTCAGCATGAGTACCATGAGGTGCTGCTTTGCTTGGGGCATCCTAAGCTAGATCGGGTAGGACACTGGGGAAATCAGCTTTAGGGAAAACTGTTTTGACTTGGATTGTTCTAAATGACATGAAGATACGGCTGGTGCATAGTGCACTAAGCACTGTGGTACTCGTGACATCTAGTATGTGTGTTGGCCATGGCTTCCTGTGTGGCTTTTAGCAGATTTATTATTTTGTGACGTTGTGTGTGTATTAATATATTTGGAAGAAGGAGTAGATATTCTCCACCCTCCCACCCTCCTGCCTTGTCTTTTTCCCAGCATGGACAGTTACAGTCTGCTTGTCAATCTTGCGTATACTTAAAGGCTGGTTTCAGTGGACTCTGCTCTCTCAGGTTCTCACGTTTCTCAGTGGGTAGCTTTAGGTATTGCAAATGATACCTTTTAATAAGAAATTATTACCCCTGAAATGTTTGTGACCACTGGAAAAAAAGAATCTTGTTACCTTTTTCTCACTTAGTTACTTGTTTCCTTGCATAAAGTATATTTTGATTGATCTTGAAAATTTAAGTTTGCGTGCATAAATAGGTGGCTCTTACTGTGTCCATAGCAGTTTTGCAGACAAAGATCATAAACTGTGTGACTGCTTTGCCATTTCTGTTTGGTTTTTTGTATGTATAAAGAGAAGGGAGCTTGAGCTGCATTCTTCCACCACCACCCCTTCTTCCATGCCAAAAGAGGAAGGTGTCGGCAGTGGGAAAAGTAGGATTTACAGAAGAATATATGTACATGACATATCAACCTCGCTTCTGTGATCAAGTATGCAGTTAATCTCTGCGGATTAAATGCTAAGCACAAATGCAAAACAAAATCCTCTACTATTTCTGAAGAAACATGCCGTTTAGAGTTAGGCTTTCGGATGAGCCTGTGCTGGGCTGGCCAAAGGGGTAGTGGGATGTGCAGGCACGGTCTGTGAAGGGTGTTTATCAGAAGGGGATGGGTCACCCTCTTTGATAGAAAGCAGTGCAGGTGTTCGTTTTATTTAGGGTTGCCTTGGGAGAGTAATTCTTGAGCAGAACAGAATAGGAATCTCTGGGTTCTTCCTTTTATTTTTTTAATTGCCTGCATAATTTAAAAGCCCTAATTCTCCTTTCTGTTGACTGAATGAGGAAAGAAGCGGTGCTGAAATGCTGATTGCCAAAAACCTGAGAGATTTCAGTCTTCATTGTAGTAGTAGTAATTTATACCAAGAAGCTTCGTATTTCCAGATTCCCAAGACCGAAGACACTTTGCCCCAGGATATTCACGAGCACGATGGGTAGGACACCTTCTGGGAAAGAGAAAGTACTTGGTTCAAATATTGGCTTGAAGTTAGGCAAAAAGGGTGTATGAGCCAGCCTGCAGTATTCCAGAAGCCAGGCGCTCAGTCAAATTACCAGCTGTTGGATGAGCTGTGGTTGTTGTCCATGTGTGTGGTCTTAGCCTGTGGCAAATGCAAGGTAATGTAATTTAGCTGAACTCTGTTGCTGCTAAATTAAATTGCCTCACACGAGCTGCAGGGGATGAGCATGCACATGGAGAGCTACCACAGCTCAGCTGATGTACAGCCTCTTGGCACTCCACCGTACCATAACTTTACTGGGGCCTCCACTTGAGCGTCCTGGTCACCAAGCGATAGCCAGTTGCAAGGAGAAGAAAGATCTAGTTGTGCCTCCAATTGGAGAATATTGTCCCTAAATCTCAGAACACTTTCAGTCTGGGGAGTTCAGGCTGCTGTGTTTGGGGTTGATGGAAATAGAGGTTTTCAGCAATTACTGTACCTACATTAAAAAAAGTACTTTGCCTTTTCCAGCAGATGTTGACTGCCTTTGCCAGTAGGGAGGTCCTCTTGCCTGTAACAGTCACTGATGCCAAACACATTTTTGTTCTCTTGGGAATGTGTTTCCTGAAAGGTTTCTTTCATCTGCAGTGAGTTCTTACGCTTTAAACACAGGAAACATTACTGGGGTTTTTCCAAATATCTGTGAGAACTTTTTTTTAAGCTAAATTAAAATTGTCCCATTTGAGAGTAGACCGAGCAGCAGTCTGTCCTCATCTTCAGTTCCTTTGTCTGCAGGATCAGTACCTTGCCTAGGAATGCCAGGAGGTACTGAATGACCCGATCTTTCCCATCGATGATTCGGCAAGCCTCGGCAGCCTGGAGCCATGCCCAGTTTGGCTGCCATAATGGGTTTGGAAAGGGGATTGGTGTAAAATGCTGTTGGAAAGGACGTAGGATGGCTCTTTGGCTACCTTGCGTTTGCAATAGGAAGAGCTAGCTTTTAAGCGGAAAGCTTTGGTAGCGAGCCTATGCCGGCCCAAGTTGAGGAGAGCGGGAATTGCTGGAGGTGCCTTTGCTCTGGTGGGCAGTGCAAAGGTGTTCTGGTCTGACCCGGTCCTCAGGGGCTCAGCAGCTGGGGGTAGCAAGGTGGGCCACGCTGGCTGCAGAACCTCTAGGAGGAGAAGGGAACGAGGGCTTGCTTGGGGGAAATGTTGAATCTTTTTGCCCCAAAAACCTCACCATGACAGAGGGAACATGACCATGGTGAAGGGCAGTACTTTCTGCAGTCCCAGTGGTTATCATCTGGGCAGTTTGGTACTGGTGATGTGACACTGGCAGCACCACTGCGGTGTTAGGGGGTCAGGCTCGCCAATGCTTCTGCATCCTTGTGACTTGGCTACGCATCCTGTTCTCTTCCAAGCCAGGGCTGAAATCTTCTGTTATCAGCTGTTAAAAGCTTTTAGGCTGGAAATCGCCTTGTTCCCATCTTCTCCCAGAAATCATTCCAGTTTGGCCCACTCTTTTCCCCAGCTCTAGTCTTTCTCCTTTACTGGGATTTTCTAGAAACCAAGGTCAGAATGTATTTCTTAAACATACATGAGGTTTAGCATCTGTTGTTTGTGACACAGATCATTGCACATGGCAGAATGCGTGTGCAAGTTCATGCACAGCCGGCTCTTGCCGCACTATGAAGATGTGGTTAAACGGGAATTAGGATTAATATTGGATTTAAGATCCTCGTAGCTGGCTGGTAATAACCTAATCTCCTCAAAGGCTGCAGGCAGGCTGGTGGCATTCAGCTCAAGGCCGTTGTTGTTTGCAAAACCTGAAAGAAATTGAATTTTGATGCTAAGAGAGCTTTAATCAGAGCCTTTCAAGATAGTATATGCTCTTCCCATCCCTATCTCAAATGCAGCCTTTTAATTTCTTTAATGTATGACAGTCACCTAGGCTTCTAGGTCTGATCGGTGTTTGACAGTAATATTTTTCATTTCCTCTTGCAAGAGCTTAGGGATTCTGTTTGATTTTAGAAATGTATAAATTGCATTCTGAAAGTTGATATACCAAAGCCTCTGTATAGGCAGAGTGAGATACGTCCATGGAGGGCAGCAAGCACTCCCTGGTTTAAAGTGTTTGGAGTGCTAAATTTCCTTCGGGTAAGGAGGCTTAAGAGGCTACACAGGTGGGGAGTTCTTGGTGCGGTGTGGGCGGTGCAGTCCAGCCTGGTTTGGTTGTTGGTGTGGTAGAGAGGACCTGTGAGAAATGCACTGGGGATTCTGTGCCATTCATAAAATGAATCGCTGCATTTGGCATTAAGGCCCCTGTTGGAAGACATCGTGTTTTAAGATGAATTGTTCTTGCTTCTCCTGTTTACTGTGGCTGCAGTGGAGTTTTCTGTGTACCTTGTCTCTACTGAAGTTGGACATTTAGTTATCTAAATAACTTTTATCTTCAATTAAATCATAGAATTGTTTAGGTTGGAAAAGACCTTTAAGATCATTGAGTCCAACCGTTAACTTAACCCTGCCATCCTACCACTAAACCATGTTCCTAAGCACCTCATCCACCCATCTTTTAAATACCCCCAGGGATGGGGACTTGACCGCTTCCCTGGGCAGCCCATTCCAATGCTTGACAATGCTTTTGGTGAAGAAATTTTTCCTGATGTCCAATCTAAGATTGGATTAAGGTAGATCCTGAAACTCTACCTTAATCTCGATTAAGGTAGAGTTTATGTAGGCTTAGCCCTGCATTCTCAAACAGTACAGAAGCGTAAAGTTTACCTATGTATCTACTTTTGATTCCTTGCTTCCAGCCTTCTCTTGGATAGCAGTTTTGGTTCTGCCCAAACTTTGAGAGCTGTCCTTTTCAAAATGCTTTTCTATCTGCATCACCGCTAGTGGCACAGCCTGGCAAAGTGAGATGCTTCCTCTGTCTGCTTTTCCTTTGTTTTAAGTCATCAGCCCATCCTGTGGCTGGGTCTCTCTTTGCAGGTATCAAAGGTCTCTATAGCACCATCATGTATGCCACTGTCAGTCAAAGTCTCTATCTGAGCCACTGAGGCTGGAAGGAGCAGAGATACATCGACTAGATTTGCGTGGAAAGCTTGTCCTGGTGCTGCTGATAGAATTCAATACCCATGTTGCCTAAAAGAAAATGACTTGTCTGCAGAGGTGATGATGAAGTGCCTTTATCCAGACCTGAATCCACTCCATCAATTTGCTTTTTCTTAAGACTACTTATTCAGCCCTCACCTTGATGGTTTTCTTGTGATTGGTTTTTTTCTGATGCTTTCACATTGGTCCTCCTTGCTAAGGTTGCCTTTCCTCTCACTGTCGCCTTGTGCAGAACCTGTTATCAAATAATCCTATTAATCCTCATAGATAATCTTTAAAACACCATCGAGCAGGACATTTCTTCTGAATTTTCCTTGCATACCTTAAGTCACCTGGCTTTTGGGATGTGAAATTGAGAAGCGCAATGAAGTTTTGCCTTCCCAAGGCTCAAGGCCCACATGATGACTTGATGAAGATTTGAAAGACAGTGATTTAATTTATTATTGCAAATGTCTCTGCCCCGTTGTTCTTGGAGCATAAGGGAGTGTCAGAAACATTAGGTCAATTTGGAATTCAGATTTCTGCAGGGGCTCACAAATCCCTTAAAGCACAAGTTTGTTGAAGGCACGTTAATGGGAAAGTTTCTGGTTTAGTTTGTGTTCTGTTTTTAAAAGCCATAATCCAGGCAAATCCTTGGTCTTTCAGTTCCATTTCTTCTCGTCCAGAGAGGTTAATGGTAAGGAAAGGCGGATTGAGAGAGAACCCAGATGAGTCCAGCACCCAGCAGCGAAGGGTAATAGAGAGATGCATGAACTGTACCAGCACAAGAAGGTTGGGTTTGGTTTGTGAAAAGCTTTCACTGACTCCAAGAGACCTTAGTGCTCTGCAGGAGCCAAACAGCTTGGTTTAAGGCATGCTATTCATGGAAGTGCCTTGTGAGCATCTTAAAACTGTTGCTTTGTTCAGTATTGGGACTGGTTGGAGGGTTCGTTCTGTGGCTTTTCTGTTGTGTGGTGGGAGGTGGCAAAGACTGTGTAGACCAGCACCGGGTAATGAGGCAGCGCCACTCTGGGTAAGGCAAAAAAAAAGCTTGTGGAGAGGGGGCGGGGTGTGGGGGGAAGCTCAGTGATTTCTAAGCCTGTAAAAATCCAGGAGAGTGTGTATTAATGCTATTGCTCGCTGTTCTAGCCTCTAGCAAGCAGATAAGGAGCTATTAAACCCCTCTGAGCAGAATTAGGGGTGAGGGGGAATATCAGCGTAACTTCAGCTTGCATTGGTTGTACAAATAACCTTTTGAGAAGAACAAGTGTGGTGACAGTGTTTAAAAAAACCCAAACAAACAACAAACAAACCAACAACCAACCAAATAAAAAGCCTAAACCAACAGCAACAACAACAAAACCCTGTCACACATCAGCAGGATGTGTCTACCCCAAATGTGACACTTCAAGAGGACTCAGGTTCTCCTGCTGGCTGGTTTGCATTGTGCAACTATTAGGGGGGAAGAAAGTCCCATGCTGACCGGGAAATCGGGCAGTAGGCGCATCCTGGAGCTTAGGTAAGCAGTCCCTGAAGTTGAGGAATTTTTGATGGCTGGTTTGGCCAAAGCCTTGGTATTACAAACAAATTATTCGTGCTGTGTCTCTTTTGTGATAGCTGTTAGAGATGTATGGGTGTGAGTAAACTGCCGTCTTGCTGATAGTACCTTAGAGAGCCCAGAGTGATGGAAAATGTGTCTGACGAATGCTCAGCGGCAATTTCTTATTCTTTCTTCAACTGAGTCAGCTCCGTGCTCGGCAGTGAGACTGAAAGGGCTGACAGAGACCCTTCACCAGCACTTGAAGCTGCACCTCAAAGCTAACTCTGCTCAGAGCAGATCTAACTGATGATGCTGTGCTTTTCCAAGCATTTGTAGTCTTGCCTGGGGATGGCCAGCCACAGTCACCGCAGCTCGTCCAGCTCCACCAACACTTTTTCTTTCAAGATTTCCCAACTGCGGCCAGGAATGCGCAGCCCCCGTGCTCTGCTCTGCCCTGGCCCAGCTCCATGTTGTGGTGCAGATGAACGTGGTGGCATCATCTGTAAACACTGTTGCGTGTTCTGATGGTGAACGTATGCAAGCTGCTTGCACAGCGTTACTCATTTATCCCCCCCACCGCCCCCTCCGTGTCCCCTGCAAGCTCAGCTGCTGCTTTATCGCTCCCGATAAGCGGGTGTGTGATCCGAGGCAGAGCCAGCAGCCAGCACTGAAGGCGGGCAGGAGTCCCACGTGCATAGTTTGGGGGCAGCTTGGTTTCTTTTCTGATAAGCCCGTGCCTCTTGCGGCAGTGCAGCGCACACTCCTTTTAAACTGTAATCATAATCCTCTTTGCAGCCGGCGCTGCTATCCCCACAGGAAGCATTAGCAATATCACAAAGTGCGGAGACTTCATTGTTTTCCCCTAATCTGCAAAGGGAGCTGAGACAAGACAGGGGAAACTTTAACCTATTCTGTGCCTCAGCGGTAAATAATTAGGTTTTTAACTGAGTGGGAGAACAGGGAAAGCCTCTTACTTAAGATAAAGTAAGAGCAAGGCTCACAGGCTTATCTTGCTCTGTGGAATTTGGGAAAGGACGTGTCCTTGAATTCGCCTGTCTGGCGTGCCCTGGTTTTGTGTTGGGGAGAAATGAGTCTGTTGGAGCTGCCCTAAGTGATTGCTGGGTACAAGGCACCTCTTGCTGGGAAACGCGGTAGCGACGCTTTTGTTTAAGGACCTTGAACAAAAGGCTCTGGATGCTTAATAATGTGCAAATTGAGGAGGAGAGGAAAGCCGAGGACATGGCAGGAGACAGAGGGAAGCAAGACAGGAAAAGCAGCCCCTTTTTGCCATGTTGAAGTTCGCTTAGTCACCCCTGACAATTTTGGGGTAAGGGCCAGCTGTGTCTGCTGAAACAATGGTGTTTCCAACCGTGTCGGCGTGAGAGGCCGCAGCGGGACTCCACGGGGTGTCGGGGTGCGGGCCGGCGGGGTGTTCAAGTGCTGTCTAGACCCCAGCCCCTCACAAGGGGGGACTTGCTGTGGGAGTCCTCGTGGGTGGGAATTCACTTTGGGTCGATGCTCTACGTTTGCAGAACTTCTCTTTGCAATCTGCCAGCTGTAAAATCTTCCTTGTCACACTGGGCTGTGCTGGGCTTTCTGTGGGCAGGTCTGGGGCTGAAGCGGGGTGGATGCTGCCCTGGGGGGGGGCCACACAAATCCAGCACGGTGAGCGGGTCTGCGTGCACGCCTGCCGTGTCTGTGGAAGTCCTTTAATCCAAAACATGACAAGAGCTAAAGGAACAACACAAAAGCCTCTCAAAAATAGCATGAGATAAGGATCTGGAGAATTTGCTTTTTATTTCTCTCAAGTGTCCCTGGAGACTTCTTCTTTTAAGGGAAGAAATGTAGCTTTCAAGGTCAAGCCTTCCCCCCCTCCCCGCCGCCTTTTTCTCCAGACTTCAAAGGCAGTCAGCTGAGAGCTCCTTAGGAATGTTAGTTACATCTGTTCAGAGTAAACGTGGATTGGAGGGAAGGTGCTTCTTCCTCTTCCAAAGTGTCTGAAATTTGTACACAAATTTGCTTGGAGTGCAGTAACCAAGATGCAACCTCAGTGGGGATGGATGGAGCGCGGCGGTGAAGGGTGGGAAGCCCGCAGGTGGGGGAAGTTTTCTGCAGAGGCATTTAGTTGGCAGAGGCATTTAGTTGAAAGACAAGTTTTATTTTCCTGGTGCCTTAATAGAAAGCGTTTTAATGTCTGTGCCTTGAAATAAAATTGATTCAGAAATTGAAACTGAACAAATGGACTGAAATGTGAACTCCTCATGCCTGCCTGCTCCTCCTCAAACTCCCAGCTTGCGCTAGCTTTCTACCTGCTGGCACGGAGGCTTTTCTTTTTGTTAAATAGCGTCTCCTTTTGCTTTCAGTCTTAATCTACATGTATCAAACAGTGAAAGCAAACAGTTTGGCTTTCTGACCCCAGTGCTTAACTACCGTTCCTTTGCCGGCCGATCCAAAGCCTGTTGGCAGTGGGGGGCTTTGGATCAAGCTCTTGACGTGCCACGGAAAAATGGCTCTGGACGCTTGGGGGGTACAGAAGGTGGGGCCTGAAGCTGGACCTAGCGTGACACCCCTCTGCCTGTAACGGGTGGGAATTCATCTCTGATTTAATGAAAGATGATGCGTGGCATCGCCGAGGGCGTTTGGAAATCCTCCCCACGGTAGGACTTAGGGGCACGATCGGGTCTCAGCCGGCCTCGTGCATCACTGCCTCTTCACATCTCGAAAGTGCAACTGAACCGCAAATGGTTTTCACACCAATTATTTCCCTCTTGCTTTTGAATAGAACCGGGAGGGGGGTTGTTTATCCCATTTCCCCGGCGCAGCCGGCACGTGCCAGAGCCGTCGTTTGCCCCCGCGCGTCGCCCATGAGGGGGCCGAGGAGCGTGAGGTTTGCGATGCAGCGCCTGGCTTTGTCACGCGCCTGCCCAGGCTGGAGGTGATGGGAATCTTGGTGCTGTCTCACTCCGGGTTGGGTAAGTGTGTTTCGTTTGTTGCTTTTGTGGGTTTTTCTTTTAAACTAGGCTTCTTTAAAAGAAGAGCAATATTTAAGCTTTTGAGTAAATAAGCAGAGAGCCCTGGCTTCATCTTTGACTAATCTGTTTAACCTTCATCAGCCCAAATATTTACTCTAGGCATTGAATATCCAGGCAGTGTAATTCTGATGCTAAAACTCGTGCGCTGAGAATGCTGTAGATTGTCTAATCCTTCAGAATTCCAGAAATCCCTGTCTGTATAAATAAACTTCCTATATGAAGGATTGTAACTAGATGAATGCTGTGAATTCAGATCAGCAAAGCAGAAGTACAGCGGTTGGCCCTCTTCTTGTGCTGCTTACTTACGTGTTTTTATAAGGATATTCATCTTAGTCTACATAGATGGGTAAAGAAAACTGCAAATACTGAAGCACGATGCTGTCTTATACGGCAGGATGAAAGTTTACCCCTCTGTCTTTTTGCTGGCAACTTTTATCGGTTTTCAAATTGCCATCACCTTGATCTTCCCAGGCTGTTGAAATTGTTATTTTTTGGGTTGCGGCATTTTGTAGGTCTTTGTCCCCTCCCTGCAGCTGGGCAATGTAAAGAGTTCATGAAGCTGCTGTGTTGGAGATCCAAAATTTGTAGCTCAGTTGCTAAAGTCGTCGTGTCCCCCAGCCATGCACACACACATTTCCCCAGCTGCAGAGCAGAGCCTACAGTGTCTGGATTTACCAGCAACGAAGTGTAAACCTGTTGGGATAGGTACAGTGCAAGCAACCTCCTGAGCCATTTGGCTTCTGTCCTATTACTATATTAATTATCCTGTCTGTGTGAGAGTTAGGTGCAGACTTATCTGGGATCCTTATCTCGGAGAAGTTCTGTTAATATCCCCTTATGTTGCCCTGTCTGTTACTGGAGATCGTTCCAGAGATGTGATGGCTGTAAACACCCAGGGGAGAGGGATTACTTCGGCTATTGTAAAGGGAATAACTGAAAAGAATGGGATCAAGTTGGAGAAACAAAATGAGAACTGTTTGAGGAGGACTTCCCAACAGCATTCTTCATTAGGTTCATGGAAAGCTACTGTGTGCTCTGCCATCTGAGAATTTTGAGAGTAGACTGTAAAAATGAAGCAGTAGGGAGGACAGCAGGACGGAGCTGTTCCCGCTCGGCGGGGAAGGGTCCCAGCCAAGCGTGCTCGCTGCTTTTTGCTTCTAAGATTCTGTGTAACAGCAGAAAACTAGAAGGAGAAGAAATTGCCTGGCGGGTGGGCTGCGAGGAAGATGTCTAGCCAGGAACCTCTGCCGTCCATGGCCACTCGATCCTAAGAGATAATTCTCCCTGCTTGAAGGGGACCGGCAGGGGAAGAATTGCACCTCGCCTCACTCACCAACATGCTCGGTAGGCGAATTCCTTCTCTGTCCTATGCTGCATTAGTCCTTTTAACGCTGAGGAAGAATCACTGCAGCTAGGCAGCTAATCTCATTTCTGTCCTCAGATAAGATTATTATCAGAGTAATTGTCTGTTTGCTCCCCCTCCTGAGTCTAATCAGAGTGGATTGTGCCAGTGCCTCCTGGGGCAGAGGAACTTGGATGTTGATTGCCCTCAAAAGAAAGAGAAAATCCTCAGTGTATATTTAACGTAAACTTCGGTTTTGTTAGATGTTCACGGGAAGACCGGCTGGAAATAACTTGCTCAGACATGCCTTTCGCATTTCACAGTAATATATTTTGTTCTGGTTTAAAATCTGAAGTTCGGGCAGGCAAGTTCACGTAGTGCGTGCTGCGGTGAGGCTTTCAGAAGACAGTGCTCTGCACCGGTGGAACTGGTACTTTCCCAAGCCCTGGGACAGAGCAAGCTCATGTCTGCAGAGAATGCATACTCTTAGATGTTGGTGTTCCAGCCAGTGAATAATTCTGAACAATTAGTGCTTTTTCCCATCTTTCAAAGCAAATTACAGGGGTGGGTGGATTTTTCTGAAGAGTATAAAGGAGGCTCAGAGATATTAATTTTTCATACATCCTTCAAGTTGGAACTGGAGCTTGTCTCTTGATGTGTTCACCTGAAGAAGTGTACTGCTTGGTCTCTTGCTAGCGGTGAGCAAACCATGGGCAATGCAGCGCTCCAGCGAGATACAGAAATGCTGTGTGCTCCCCCTGGTATATGGATGAGAAAGCTGAGACACAGAGGTGCCGTGGGAGTTGCCAAAGCCGAGCTGCATAGATGAGGTCTGTGCCAGAGCCAGCATGGCCAGTGGCTGCTCCCGATCCCTGCTCTGGGCTACCATCTCCCAGCTCCAACAGCCAGCCCAGTATGAAAAGCAAAATGTGATCCTGCTCTTAGTGGTGGTGCTGCTGTAGAGATGTTGTCTGGCTTGATCAGAGCTGTATCCCTGGACAGCTTAATGAAGCGCTCTATAGTTTTCGAGTGTGATACCTAAAGCAAGCTTAAAGGGCAAGGGCATACAACTGAAGAGCGTACTCGTAGCTGCTGAACTTGCATGCCTCGTATGTGAGAACCGCTGAGACTGTCTGATTCAATCAGGCTTAAAAGGTGTTGAATGAAGCAGGTTCTTTCAGGCACATGTAAAAGTCATCCTGGGGACCTTGAAATTGGTACAGTCACAGCTGCTTCTAGCCTAATGCGTGCTTGGCGTGCTCAGTGTGGATATTCTCTAAAACTTTTATTGCATAGCTTGCTGCTTCCCGCTCCATTAGACTTCAAATCCCTAATTGCAGCAGTAGCTTCATGGCTGTAGTGTCCCTTTTAGAAGGAACTGTAACCACTTTATATTTGCTGGATGACTTAACTGATGTTGCTCTCCTCTTTACAAGGAGAGAAAACAGAACTGCAGAAAGAGGGGAAGAGAAATATGAAGAGGTGTAAAAGCTATTTTTACCCCTGACTATACTGCACTGAAGAGATGCCAGACAGAGTGTTCAGAAAAGTGCTTCTGGAACTAGAAGTAATGCAGCTACCTGAGTGCGACTAGTAAACAGAGCCTCGGTAGGATGCAGCGTCCACAGTGCTGCTGGAATGTGAGCCTGCATCTCCACGCAGCACTGCGACATCCCCTTACTCAGACCTAGCTGTGCTGTGTCTGACTTGGCCCTGCTGCACATGCTGCAGGTGTGAGCGTCCTGCAGCGGAGCTTGTGGTACCAAAGGCCCCTTCGCATGGTTTGTGGCCTCAGGCATGGGAATGTATTTATTTATTTATTTATTTATTTTTACCCCTTCTCCATCGCATGTGTGGCTTCAGCGTGGGTTTTGTTGTGGTTATGTTTTGGTTTTTTTCACTTGAAGTGTATTTTTGGCAGCCTTTGGTCCTTTCGTGGGTTCTCATGCTATCAGACACCATAGCTAGACATACATTAAGTGTGCTTTGTTGTCTGGATTACAGTATGGTGCTCGCTTGCTTTGTGAGGAGTTCATATTCTGGACTCTTGTCTCCAGCTGTTCTTTTTCTGTAATGGCACTGAGGACAGTGTTGTAATTTACTTTGCTACTTCTGCTGGCGTAGCACTTCGGAGCCCTCCCTGATCGGATGCATCACTCCCCACGTTGCGGTGTTGATGGTGAGGTTGTACATTAAGAAGCTGTTGGCTGATTTATGAAAAGCATGCTTTTGGAGGCTGGGAGCAGGTTTTTCTGGAGGGGCTAATGAGGGGCTAATGAGTCCCTGCCTGCTCCCCTTCCCCAGTGTTAGCCCTGTGCAGTGCCTGCAGCGCACGATGCAACTGTGTGTTTGTTCCCTTACCTCTTTCAGTTTACAGCTGCATCTCCCCTGTTTAATCCTACCTTCCTGTCTGTCACCCGTGGTACTGCTTATTCGGTGCATAATAACTATTTTGAAGCCATAAGTTAAATATCTGCCTAGTAGTCCCTTCATGCTGCACCTTGGACTGACCCACCAGTTTGTAGAGTGGTGAGGCACGGTTACTCCCGAGCGAAATTACCCAGGTAGGTCTTTGAATCCTTAAAGGTAGCTGTCCTGGTCTAATCTCAGCATTCCCCTGGTGGGGGGGCAGGGGGGGGAGTGTCTAACTTAAAAATTTATGAAAGTACGCCATTAAACCAGAGGCTAGCAAAGTAAGCGTAGTATGAACATATCTCAAGTTACTATTATTGCTTCTGCCAGCTACCATGAAAAGCTTTTCTAGACTCTATTAGCAAGTGAACAGAAGGGATGTCAGAGAGCTGTCAGGCCCAGGCTGTCAGCCCCCTCTCGCCATGCTCGGGAGTACATGACATGACTGAGGCGTTCCTGTATCCGAGTTGATCTAAGGACAGGTGTCCCTGCTGCCTCCGACTGCAATGCCTTCCTTCAGTAGCAGCTGCAGATGTTGGGGTGCTTGAGTATTCTCCATGAAGTAGTTCTACTCAGCCATAAGAATGGCCACACACAGCGTGAACGGAGGTAACCAGTCTTGCTAAATACCAGTTTTAAGAGACTATAGAGAGAGGTGTTTAGTTGAGGCTCGCAACCAATCCATGTGGGAAGCATGGTGTCAAACAGCAGAAAATAAAAAAATAGGAAGAAATATTTCACTTGTAACCTCTTCGGCATGTTGCAAGGACATTTGCCTCATTTTTATGGGTCTTCAATTATCTATGACAATGATCTTTATTTGCTTGGATCAATCCACAGAGCTGCTGTGCAAACTACAGACAAACCTTGGGTATCCACACCACTTCAGTTAAGATGGCTCCAGGCTGGAACTTACTAGGAGAAACCCAGATGATTTTGGTGAGAGCTGAGCAAGGCATTAGCCTGCTTTTGAAAGAAAACTTACACAGAAATGATTTTGTGTAGACGGGCACTTGAGTCCTGCAAGGCACTTCCATCACAGAAGTTGCCCCTTACCTGTGAGGCATAAAAGTCAGGCGAAAGGAAAGAATTTTTTAACTAACTGCAAGGAGGCATCAACAGCACAGGGAACAGAACTGTTCAGTTGATTTGGGGAGTCAGGATCTCTTTGAAGTAAAGCCAAATGTGATCAGTGTGAACTTTCTGGTTACAAGGTGTCATGGCCATTCTAGGGGAGAGGGCTTGTTTCTAGCCTTGCTTTCTATTAGGCATACCACATCGTCGGTATTTCAGGCTGGCTTGCACCTTTGGATGCTTCTCAGATGACAGATCCCAAAGAACCCTCCTTTCTTCTGTTGGATACTAGGAAGGGGCCCACTTTCTCTTGTTTTTCCAGATTTATTTCTCTTCCATTGCTTCCAGTGGTTCAGGTCTGTCAGTAGTATCAGACTGGTAGTGAATCACAGCAATGGCAATATTTCAAGCACCATAGTTCACAGCTTGTTCCTCGTGAAAGTCCTGACCGCTTCATTCTGTTCCAAGAGACTTGTGGTAGAGAAAGCCTAGCCAGAGGCCTGTCCTCCTACCTATTGCATTTTGCAAGTGGAAGCATGATGGCTACCATTATAGTAGGTACTGAGGTTGCCATGGGTTAAAATGCCAATCTAAATGTCTTAAGTTAAGCTCTGAAAAAAAAAAGGAGCCCTGTTCCGTGGGTTAGGGAGTGCTGCTTGTGCCCTAGCTATGTACCTTCCTGGAGATGATAGTGCTGGATAAATCGCAGAATCATAGAATCATTTAGGTTGGAAAAGACCTTTAAGAGCATCAAGTCCAACCGTTAACGTAACCCTGCCACCCCACCACTAAACCATGTCCCTAAGCACCTCGTCTGCCCGACTTTTAAATACCTCCAGGGATGGGGACTCAACCACTTCCCTGGGCGGCCCGTTCCAATGCTTGACAACCCTTTCCATGAAGAAATTTTTCCTAATGTCCAATTTAAACCTCCCCTGGCACAACTTGAGGCCATTCCCTCTTGTCCTATCGCTTGTTACTTGGGAGAAAAGACCAACACCCACCTCGCTACAGCCTCCTGTCAGGCAGTTGTAGAGGGCGAGAAGGTCTCCCCTCAGCCTCTTTTTTTCTCCAGGCTAAACAACCCCAGCTCCCTTAGCTGCTCCTCATCAGACTTGTGCTCCAGACCCCTCACCAGCTGCTTTGTTCTCATCTGGACATGTTCCAGCAACACAATGTCTTTCCTGTAGTGAGGGCCCCAAAACTGAACACAGTATTTGAGGTGCGGCCTCACCAGTTCGGAGTACAGGGTCACACTATTCCTGATACAGGCCAGGACACTGTTGGCCTTCTTGGCCACCTGGGCACACTGCTGGCTCATATTCAGCCGGCTGTCAACCAGTACCCCCAGGTCCTTTTCTGCCAGGCAGCTTTCCAGCCCCTCTTCCCCAAGCCTGTAGCGTTGCATGGGGTGTGGCTCCCAAAAGCATTCAGCCTTGCCTTGGACCCAGCTTCTAGGAGAATTCTTTGGTAGGGGGAGGAAGGGGGAAGATTGATCATCTCCTAGCCCTGTGAGTTGGACACGCTGGACTGGAAGCTTTCCAAGAACCTTTCAGTAAGGACGCTGGTTAGTAGATCATTTCTCCAGCTTTGTTGTGGTCTGTCTTCAGCTCTCGCTGTCTTTGGGATTTGTACCTGAACAAGGACTTTGGTCGCCCTGTTCAATAATAAAAATTGAAAGCTAATTTCCTGATGGCTTTTTGCTTCATATTTGCTGCTGCTTCCCATCATTAACAGCAGTAAAGTGGCATGGGGTGAAAATCAGCACTAATTTGGGAGCTTGATTGCCTGTGTAATAAGCTTCTCTGTTATTCTTTGGCAGGAGCAACAGCTAATATAAATTTTTTGCTGTCACTTCTGCATGGGCCATGTACCAGCGTAGAAGTTAATCCCTCAAAATTACGTTCCATTATAAATTTCTCTTCACAGATGAAGTGGGTGCAATTAGGCAGAGAGGTCCAGAACCATTACAAAAAAGGAACAGCTCTGAAGGACAAAAGCAGTCTGTCTGTGCATCACAAAGTGGTGTCGCATCTTGCCAGTCACCTCCAGAAAACAGAGGCTCCTTGGCCACAGTGTTCCTGGGGCTTGTTTGGCAGCGACAGTGTGTTCCAAGTTGACCAAATTGAAGTTCCACCTTTTTCTAAGTGCAAGGCATAGGATCTTAAGAGTAATTTGAAGCCATTTGTGTCAGTTCTCCCTCATTTCTTTTCTTCCAAGTACACACGGAATATTTAATGTCGTTATTCCTGCCTGAGCCCTGGGAAATCAGAAAAGATCATCAAGGCCCTGGTAATGGGCTGACAAAATCCCCAGCATATTTAATTAGAGATTATTCTTTTGATGTTTGGGTTAATTTTGATGCTTGTTTTTTTAATCAGGTTACCCTTGGGTAACCTTCTGTATACTGAACAACTTCCCTGCTTTCATGAATGTCAAAGACCCTCAAGGTTTAAATGTACCAGCGTGGCTAAATTACTTTCATTCTTTAAGTTTAGTATTAAATTATTTTTGGCTAGGGAAAAGGGAAATACTATCTCTGCTGTAACATTCTGACTATTCTGGGCAGGGCTGTACAATGGTTGACTTTCTACACCCAGTTTAGTAACCCAGCTTAAAACTGGTGCCTGCTGAAAGTTCATTCTTGCCCTTTTCTAGAAGGGGGTGATAGCAAGTGACTTAGTTCCTGGAGGTGGTTTGTTTGGGTTTTTTTTTTTTCTTTTCTTTTCTGGAATAAACCTTAAATATATGAAGCTAAGGTTTCATCCCTTTTTCTTTGAGATGCTGAGCAAATCCTATCAAGTCTACATTGAGAACAGCATGGGCTATGCAGAGAAGTGAAAAGTTTGTTCCAACCCAATGAACACTAGGGAGATTCTCCTATTAAAAATCCCATTAAAGGTATGAAGTGTGTGGCTTCATATACTGCATTTTTATCTACCTGTTTCCGAGCATAAAGCTTTAGAGACATTGGAAATCCATTCTAAAGTCATCATTCAACTAAAATTTACTCAGGTTAGACTTTTTTGATCAAAGATGGTGATAAGACTTTGCTTTACTTTCTGTTCACTGTCTGCAAACATTCAGAAAGGTTTTACTTACAGAAATGTTTAGTATTCAGTATTACAGTTTGAATTTGATAAAATTCATTTAAGAAAATCTGCCAAAATTTCACATGAAATGTGTCTCTGCTTGTATGGCCGTGAAACATGAGTTAGTCACAAGGACAGGGACGGAGTGAACGTGAGAAGCTACATCCAGTTTTTATGATAAAAAGTTCAACCATAGCAATGTGGTTTACCATAGAAGGCCACTTTATTTTGTTCAGATCTGGCCTGTTGAGCACAGGGGGAAAATAAATTTGTAAATGAGAGCTGCCCGCACACGGAGTACTACTGTTCTGCACATCAGTCATTTGTCACCATGTTCAATTCAGCTGTCCTAAACGTAAATGGCCACCTGGCATGCTATCATCAGCTCTGTTCTGTCCTGTTCCACGGCGAGAGGATATGTGCGTTTTGCTCTGACTTACATGACCTCCAGTGGGCTTGGGTCTCCTTCAGGCTGCTGTGTTCTCTGAACTGTGCAAGCCATCATCACTTACTGCTGGTAGACCCAACGTGCCTGATTCTTCTTGAGAATTCAGTGGCTGCTGACTCCGCAGGGGCCTCCTGGCCTCCTCTTGCAGTGTTTTGCCGGGTACCAGGGGGAGCTTACAGCACTTGATTACAGGCTGCATGTGGTGGTCTTCTCCAGTTATCCTATGTGTTTTCGCAGAGTGTATTCTCCAGGCATGCTAAAATGTCCAAGGAAGGGGTCAAAGTACTTCATGTGTTCAATAGGGCTGAGGTCACCACCCAGTTCTTACTATTGTCGATAATGAGTTATTGCATCATTCATCAGCTACATGTGAGAAAAGCGTAGGGAAGCAAACTTTGGTTTTTGTAGATGATAGAACCTCCAACTGTGGCACTGAACGAGGGTGTAAAACGCAGACGAACAGTGTGCTGATGTCAGGCTGTCTTGATGTGACCAAGAGAGGTTTTGTCTGTGAATACAAATAGTGGAATAAATCGCTGACAGGGTTTTAACAACCATGGTGGGTTTGGCCTGGTTTCTGAACTTGGAGACAGACAAAGAATGCAACACCCAGCACCTCGTTTTCAAATGTGCGACCAGCCAGCAACAGGGTCTTGCATGTGCTGGAGTCTACCGAGATAGAAGTCTTGACAAGCTCCAAAACAGTGAATTGTAGTTGATAGCTGGTACCTGGAATATGAGCTGCATTAACCACAGGAATGGTTTCTTCCTCCTGCTGTATCAGAGCAACTTCAGGCTGCTGTTTTGGGGTGGCAGAGAGGATTCAGCTGCTTTGCACACCAGAGGGCTTGAGTGGTGAATAGCTATCGTGCACAGAATCCATCTTCTCTCGTGAGGGATGTGACTGCGAAGTAGCTGACTTCTGAAAACAAGCTTTCTGCAGATACTTTTTTTCCCACCCAACAACAAAGTTCTTGTTTGGAAATGCTTTTTGGCTGCAGTCCTTGTGACCCCCCCTGGGAAATGCACTGTGCATTTGACTTGCACTCACCAAAGGAAAAGTGAAAGTAACACAGCTGTAGTGATTTACTACAAAGTTTTGAGGCTAATTGCCTCATATGTTTAATTAATAACTGACACATTCTGTCCCTCAAAGAGCTTGGAGAACTTCCATCTGGACCCCTAGTGATTACAGCCTGGAAGCCATCCCTGTAATTAAGGAGTAGGCTATAGGAGGCCTGTTCCCGTTATGGGCAATTATTGTGCTTGCTACTTTTTCCTTCCTTTCTTACGAAAGGACTAAGAAAATAGGGCTCAAAGACTAATCTGACACAAACCCCTGACTAAAGAGGTGCTTTGTGCTACCCCAGGGTGGAATGACGGGGTTATGTTTTGGTGCCAGCACTCTTTCTTTCAACAGGCTGTTGGGAGGCAGGTTCTCCAAACAGCAAAATGTGTCTTACACCAAATTGAAGTATTTGTTGTTCAATATTAATTGCTGATGCAAGAAGCAGATTTTTGCAAGGAACTGGCCAACTGAGTGTTTCTACTGTTACTTCTCTATCTCTGCCTCCCAACTTCAGACTTTCACTGGGTTTGACAGCTGCTCATCTGTGAAGACTCTGGCTGGCTCAGAAGCCCTCAGAGCAGGGGATGCTGTGTCTTTAAGCCTTCCGTACAGTGCTGAAATGTTATGACAGAGCATCTCACAGGGGGATGCGGTTTCCATGGCAACCCCACACTGTAAGATAAGCAAACTGGATTTTTTTTTTATTTTTTTTTTTCCTGAGAGGTTCAAGAGCAAGGAAGGAATGAGGCGATCTGTCAGCGGGCGAGACTTGAAAAGAGGAAACCATGTCCATTAATCCCGCAGCCCTGGCTTCTTTGTGTTTTAATTAGCAAATGTTATTATGGCAGAGAGCATGGGCGCCTCACCCTGTTGTGGGTTTTTGAGGGCTTTTTTGTTTGTTTCTCTTTTTATATCTCCAATTAAAAAAAAGGGGGGGTAAGAAGCTTTACTAGGGCATTAAATGAAGGTCTGAAATAAAGAGCCTCAGGATCTCTGTTCCAGAGCTTGTATCCCAAACCAGGGATGGGAAATGTAGCTTGCCCGGTGAGAATGAATCTGCCATTCTCAAATTGAGAGTACATCTTAAATTTATTTTGTCTGTCTTGCCACTGTTGTTTAGCAAAAATGGAAATCCCTCATACCCTCGCGTCCTGTGTGTGCACCCATGGCAATGTGAAGTAAAGCGGGGGAGTTGTGACTTGCTTTTGTCCTCTCCAGCCTGCCCGGAGGCTTTACACGTTACAGAACTGCACTGCCTTCCCCAGCTGTTGTTTTGGGGTAGATGATACCTTTGGGATCAGTAGTTACCCTGATCAGTAGTTCCCCCCTACCCAAATGCCACCACTTGTGAGAATGCAGGACACTGTGCACGCTACGAGAGTCAACAAGGTGCCGACAGGGAGGGGGAATGCTTCAGCCTAGAGGGAGGAGGCAAGCTCCCACCCAAGCTGAGGTGGCATCTTCGTCATCAGAGAATCTCTTGGTAGCAGCGAGTGCACCAGCTGGGTGGGAAACTGTGCTGGTCTTGTAAATGTGCTGTGTGTAGGAGTTTATTATGGAAAAATATTTTGACAACCTTTATTATTTTCAAACACTTCTATATGTCACCAGAAAATTAGAGTTAAAGTAAATGTTATCCCAACGGCAGTCTTGCCTGCGTAGTTTCCATGTCCAACGTTATGGTGTACTGCCTGCTCCTTTGCAGGGAATTAAAGCCCACTGTAAATCTTCATGTGGAATGAAAAGAAATTGTTCTAATCCTTTGAGAAAGGAATATACCAAAGGCATTCTTCACTACTTTCCTTCAAGTAGCAGTATCTCAGCTTATTTTTCAGGGGCTGGTGCTTGCAGGCAATTCTCATAAACATAGTTCCTTTTACTTTCCTGTTGATGTTGTCTTCGATGCCCTTCCACCATGATTTGTCTCTTTTGGTGTTTGTTCCATCCCCCCCCCCAATAAGGGTGCAAAGTCGAAATGCAGTAGAGGGCATGTGCTCCTCTGCTAATTGGAATTTTTTCCACAGTGCATAGGATGGAGAATGAACTTTCTGTTCCTGTGTTAGGTAAGAGGGAATTTTAAGGGGGAAGAGAGATACCTGTGGCCATTTCACCCCCTAGCCTCACACCCCTCAAATACTATATAGATTTGGTCTTATCTCTCTCTTTGCTCATGCCCTGCATTACTACTAGCATTTCTGGGGATTTCACAATTCATGAGCCCAGCAGACAGCATGGAGTTGCTATTCTTTATCAGGTACGTAGAAAGGTTTGGGTCTTGCCTTTTCCCTGCAGTTTTTGCCCCGTTGTTTTCTGCTGTTTCTTTTCTCTTCTGGCCAGGACAAAGCACGTGCCAGTATATTGCATAAGCCAGGAGATAAGTTTTGTAGATAAATACTGATGTTCTGTGAAGAGCATTTTTAATCATCACTCAAGTATCTTACAAATGCAAGAGCATCACTAGAAAGGTTTGAAAGTCAGCAGCATCAGCTGGAGCGAGGCAGTGCTTGTGACCTTACAGTCTAGAAGTCTGGGGCTTGTACTCTCTCTGCAGAAGTTGTGCTTTCACATGCCTTTACTACCAGTGATTCTGGTATTCTGGAAAAAATCTGGCCAACCAAGAGTAAATGATGGTAACATGTTCCTGCAAGTGGGAGCTCTTCCATCAGGTTCACTTTAGACAGCCTCCATCCTTTTCTACCCTCCTTTGCCCGCCCTGCTTTTCAGGTTAGCCATGCAAAACCAGGTGGGATTTGCAAGCCTGCTTGCAGCAGGGCAGGGACTTCATCCCCAGATGGCAAGAAGCAGCCCAGAGAGGTGAGTTACCCAAATAACTCTGGAAATCTGTGGTAAAGCAGGGCTTGAAACAGGGTATCTCACAGGATCCGCTCTTTCTCACAAACCACTGGGCTCATCCTCTGCACTAACGTAAATACCGTGTGCTAATGCAGATCAGACAGAACTAATGTTGTAGGAAAGGGAAACCCTCCGGTATCGAGGTGTCGCATGGTACTGCAAATTGACTCTTGCAGAGCTGAGATCTCTCCTTTTCTGTTTGAGGTTGCTGTAGTTAGAATTTCTTTCAAACAAGCCCAAGCTCTTGAAGAAGAGTTCAGCAAAACAAGCTGCAGATTGAAGAGGGGTCAGACCAGCCTCAGAACTGCTGTCCTGGTTTTGAGTACTTCCTCCTGAAAATAGTTTTCTCTTGTGGGTGCAATCCACGTAGCAGGAATAGCTGTTAGCAAAGGTTGAAGTCAGGGGCCAAACAAACATGGTACCTTATGTGGGAATTCAGGGCTAGGGCAGAGTGGTCACTAGTCCCGTGTGAGCAAGCCATCAAATGCTGTAATTGACAATAAGCGGGGTTAGAGGCAGCTTAATTTATTTGGAGACTGTTCTCTTTATTCCTTCTTCTGGCTGTATGGATGAATTTAACACTTTGGAGGAGGTCGGCTTGATTTAATGTTTCGAGTTAGGCTGCCTCCGTGCCCAAAGATGATTTTTTGCCTGTATTAATGAAGCGACTGCTTTTGACAACTTGGATCGGTTGTGCTTTACTGCCAGCCAGCGCTGGCTGGAACCGCGGCAGGCAGGGTTTGCGATCCCGATGGCTGGGGCAGCGCAGGGCAGCGCGGCGTTCGCTGTCCCTCGCCACCCCCCACCCCCCCAGCCCCTGCCTCCCAGCCCCTGCCCTGGCAGGAGAGCCCTTCGCACATCTGCGTCCTAACCCCGATTTCTCAGTTCGTGCTGTCCCAGGGTCTTCATGATTTGCCTCGGACTGAGCGTCGTTAAACCCGGGCACATCGCATGGGTCTGCTGTCCCTTGGGGTACTGCCATCTCTGAAACCTTGCCGAGCAAAATCAGTTCACCTGCTTCTTGGCTCGAAGCATCTCATTGACCAAGCCCAGCAGAGCTTTGTTTAAAGAACAGAAATAATTGTGCTGCACTGATTCCCAGCAAGTGCAAGCGGTGTTCACATCCCAGGGTGAATTACAAGGAATGAAGAAGAGCCCTGGAGTAGCTGCACGCCTCATTTGGCCTCTTTTTTTTGTAGCAGGGAGCATTTAATCTTTCAGCAAGCAGGACTCTCCTGTGTCTGCCCTGGCCTTTTTGGTTAAAGTTGGTGCCCCTGAGCTTAGGGTGGAGGGGAGCAGCTGGAGAGTATCAGGCTCTGCTCCAGTTATGATTTCCAGAGTGCCAGTGCTCCACCCCTAAAACTGGATGTTTTAACTGATTACTCGCGGACTCATCACTTCACGTGGTTTCTTTCCCACACCATTTTTAAGCCTCACCCCTCTTCGTGGAGATAATGAATTACTCAAGCATCTGAGTGGTTTATTCTTTGCTAATTCTTTTAGCCGTTGCCATTTCACACTTGCTTCTTCTCCCCATCTGTTAGTTGTGCCTAGCACCCAGGTGGTAGGTGAATTTCTGACCGTGAAGCCACTGAAATGCAAAGACTTCTGAATCAACCAATGGTGTCCTCCATCCCAAATTCTCCTTCCCTCTCCTTCTGCTTGCCAGCCAAACTTCCTTAAACAAACCCTTTAGGAAAAACCACTGGTTGTTAGGTTCTTAAGCTCTCCTTCCCTCGCGTTGGTGATCCGGAACGGAGTCTGTGTACCCACGCACGCTACAGGGTGTAGCACTTACTTGGGGTCTGTCAGTGGATTTGGAGGAATTTTGCTTGCTACTGCAGTTGCATGCTAGCTTAGCCTGGAAGTCATTCAGACTTAGCAACACAGAGCTGTGCTGCTGCTAACGAAGAGCTGCCTGTGAGAGGCTCGTTAGCGGGGCTGCCGGCGGGCACGACCCTGGTTACACAGGGACCGAGCGTGCGGAGCTTGGTCGCACCCTGCAGAGCCCGGCACGAGTGGAAGCGCGTGGGCTTCTGGGCAGCCAGATGCTTCCGAGAGCTCCAGCTCGCTCTCTGTAGCATCTAGGCTCTCCCTGGCTCCGAAAAGGGTTGCAAGGAGAAAATACACCTAAGACACTGTGATCCTGTAGTTATAAGGGAGTGCATGATCTTGAAGCAAAATTCTTTCATTTACCTTTGTATTTAATTTGCCGGTTCAGCGCAAACCGTGCTGGTGTACCCTGTTTGCGTTCAGTTCCATTACAGACATCCAGCATAATTCAAGAACACTGTAACTGTGGATGCTTGCATTAAAAAATATTTTCATGCTCTTTTCTACAAAATAATCCTTGGTTGTGGAGTTGCCGGTTTGCAGTAACTTCAAGGTTTTTTTCTAGAGTACTGAATATTTTGAAAAAGAAAAAAAAATGGCTGGGAGCTCTATTTATGTTCTACAAGTCCTAATATTAAAATAGCATTCGTTTCTTTTAAACCTCTCCAAGCAATTTCTCCCATAACTTCCCTGTCCAAAATTGTTTGTTAAAGGCCGTGTGAATGTATGCATGCTCTTTGACAAAATACTGAAGAAATATTTTGGTGCTGTGACAAGCCAGGACCACAAATTAAGTTAGATGAAAAAAGCTAGGTTGATATGTTTCATGACATAATTGAAAGATGCTTTGGGGGGAAAAAAAAACCAAACAAAAACGTAAAGAGGAGCCGGTATTCCTTCTGGATAAGGCCTCGGCATGACAACACGAACAGTGAATGAGTTTATTATTGAAGCCACATACATCAAAGCCAAGTTGACCGAGAAACTCTCTGGCCTAACCTACAGTTGTCTTTGCTATTATTAAATGTCATGTGGTGGTGTGCAGCTGAGGGACTGGGATATTTTCCCCATCTCGAGTTTTATATATCCGATGAAAATGGTCTTGGCTCTGCAAGCCCCGTGATCTTTGCCTTAAGCCCGTACGCCTTAAGCGAGCCCCAGACCTCGGGCTGGCCCCTGTCTGGCGTGACGGTCATGCTTACTGAGCCAGGGAGAGCGGGGAGGCACCAGCCTGAGCAGCAAGTGACCTTGGGGTCTGTGGCTGGTGGGTTAGGGAAAAAGGCATGGAACGTTCCTCTAAGGCAAATGTTTTCTTTTGCCTATTCCAGTCGATGTTGTTTGCAGGGGTAAAAGGCTTTCTTCAGCGAGAGCGGGGACGAAGCGTGTGTCTCCATTGTCTTCTGACGTGCATAAGACCATGAAAATCTTTGAGGAAAGCTAGTTTTCTGAAATGGGGGGGGGGGGGGGGTGATCTTTATTTCCCTGCTGCTAAGACCTGGCTAGAGCCAGGACAAAGTTTCTAAATTTAGAAAAATTCAGAGACCTTTTCCTGAGATCTGTTCAACTTGAGTTTCTGTTTCTTTGGGAGGTGGGGTGAGGAAGAGAGCCTGCCCAGTTTCATGCACGTTCATCGATTACAACTCCGTAGTGCTCAGCTCTTCTCAGACCTCTAAAATCATTGTAAGTAATTGGGTTAAAGTCAACATTTATCATACTTAGTTAGCCTAGATCTAATCGTTCTTTCCAGAATTGTTTGCTGAATTGCTTGGCATGTCTAACCTTATCTGCCCTGTTAACTTCTTATCCCTGTTTGACAAATGTAATCTCTCTCTTTCCTTCTGCAAGGAGACAGGCATCCTTAGAGGCTTCTGTTCCTCGCTGTGCAGCTAGCCAACGCGTGTCCAGAAACTTTCAGAAGGATGCTCGCAGCTGCTAAAGAAGATTTGAAAGGGTTTGGGGTTTAATGGGCATGAAAAGTAGGTTTACTAGTCAGGATGGTTTGCTTGTTTACTCAGTTTTATCTGTTCTGTACCTGAATTTTGCTGTTTTAAAAGCAGAATTAGAAAGTCTGCCAAAATTAACATATGTCAGCAGTCAGAGATTGCTACAGGCCCAGGGCAAAGGGTATATGTGGTGTTCTGTGCCTTTCACAACCCACGCCGCGGTGTCTTGCTTGAGATGCTTTCCTCTAAGCTTATAAAATCACTCTTGGCTCCAGTTATTTTCTGAG
>NW_009269999.1:4117317-4121911 GCF_000687185.1 Egretta garzetta
GTTGCACCCTGGGGACCTGGTTTTTCCCTCCCTCATAAACACAGACTGACACCACCGAAGCAAATGGAACCACAGGGCTGTGAAACTGAAGTCAGCGAGGAGAAAATCCAGTTTATATTCTGTATCATATGCTCATTTAAGGCTATGTTTGCTGTGAGAAGTTTTCATGGAAAGGGGGCTGAGGGCAGGGGGGGGAAAGATACTCTCTGGCCTTGCAAATCCCTTCCTTTGGGAATTCCAGGGAGTTTGCAGGCACACACTGAAGAGCTGATGGCCGCCACGACTGGGAGTGTTGCCTGAAAAATAAAACTCCTGAAAACTCAAATGGTTTAGGGAGGAGATACTGCTTTGTTCGGCGCCGGGTGCAAGGTGGAACTCCACAAATCACGCACACCGAGCTTTGATTTTACTCCCTTATTTATAGATGGTAAATGCATTCTCCACACCTGTCTGCTACATATTCACCAGCTTGTCTTCGCACGCTCGTCCTCCTTGGTTGGCAGTCTCACCGTCCAGCTCTTAAAAGCTGTAGCATCCTTCGACTTCACTGCACATGTGTTTGGCGGGGGTACTTGCTTTGTTCCTCAATTTGGGTCGGTGGTCGCGATCTCCCCTTGCCAGAATTACCTTTCACCCAGTTTCCTTCTATCTTGTCCATGTTATCTTGGGATGTTGCAACCCTCCGTTTGTCCTTCCTCCTTAGTCCAGCTTATCTCGGAATGTCCGCAACCCCCTGTAAGGAGCTTGCTTTGATGACGCCTGATGTGATTTAGGTCTGCCTATTCCATTAGCACCGACTTGCTCTTTACTTTTAATTTCGACTGCAGGATAACTGGAGAAGTTGGGTTCTCCCCCTCCCCTGTGTGTCTGCATGCATGATTTTACATAATTCCTGTTGTGATGCATAACGCTGGCATTTGCCACCCTGACTTCCAGGGTGCTTGGTGCAGCTCGGTGAGTTGGAGGATGTTTTGTTGCCCTGGGATGGAAAGGAAGCCCACCCTCCGCGCACACGTGGTGCAGGGACCCTCGGGAGTGTATTCCCTCGCGTTGGGCGCGATGGTCAGTGAGTGATTAATCTGCTACACTGGCAGTGCACGCTTTTTGTGCGCTTCAGTCTGTTCACAAAGGCGAGGGCTTATTTACTTATTTATTTATTTGATTTTCAAAAGGGATGTTTGCTGGGATGTGAGCATTTCCCCTGAGATCCCTTGTTGACTCTGGGAGCTCTGCTTCAGAGCTGGGGCTTGAGGTCCTGGGGAGGGAGCCTGGCTCGCGGTGCTCATCCCGTCCCTTCCCTTCTCTCACCTCCAGCTCTCCATCCAGCACTTGGCAGCTCCAGCGACTCTGTGTGTACCTGGCCCAGAATGCGTGTACCCAAATGTAAACCCTAAATCACAATTTGAATGTAGATGTCACCTTTTAGACCTTATCTTTAAGGCCTCTAGGTCTTAAATTCAACTCTGTGCTGGGTTGGTGGTGTGGTTTAACCTGACAGGCAGCTGAGCACCATGCAGCTACTCGCTCACCACCCCCCACCCCACCCCCCTCAGTGGGAAGAGGAAAAGAATTGGGGAAAAAAAGGTAAACACCATGGGTTGAGATAAAGTAGTGGACAGGTATGGTTGGACAGCTTCTTTTGTAGACCACATGGAGCCCACCTCACTGCTGCTCTGCCCCACTTATGCCTGGCTGAGTTCTGCAGCTCTGAAGAATCGCCCATGGGGGTCTAGAGGAGCCACTCCAAAATACAAAGTGCTCAGGTGTCAGTCTCTTTTCCCAAGTAAAAAGCGATAGTATGAGAGGGAATGGCCTCAAGTTCTGCCAGGGCAGGTTTAGAGTAGATGTTAGGAAAAATTTCTTCACTGAAAGGGTTGTCAAGCATTGGAATGAGCCACCCAGGGAAGTCCCCATCCCTGGAGGTATTTAAAAGGCATCGAGATGTGGCCTTTAGGGATATGGTTTAGTGGTGGACTTCGCAGTGTTAGGTTTATGGTTGGACTCAGTGATCTTAAAGGTCTTTTCCAACCAAATGATTCTATGATTCTGTAAGATGCTGGTGGGGGCAGCAGCGGCTCTCCCCAGCCTCCCCAATGTGCCTGACAGCACCCGTGATGCTTGTGCATGGAGAGGAGGCAGCAAACTCAACGCAGTTAAGCTGAAGGCAGCTAGGCTGAAGTGGCATGAAACTAAAGCAGGGGCCAGGCACTCTTTCAAACCCAGCAGCAACATGTGGGCTGAAGAGGATGAGAGAAAGGAGGAACTGTGCATTGAGTAGGTCCGGTGTTTGCAGGAGACTCAAAACTCCAGACTTTCCAGTGGACTTCATTCAGACCTGCATCTCTCCCTTTTCTTTGATCTGGGCTCTCCTTCACGGTAGGTATCTGGACAACGACCAAACAGGCATAGCAATCGCCTTGCGTTGCAGGATGCTCTCCTTTTGGTTGTCCTGCTCTCCCTTTCTGCTCTCCTCTCAATGAAATAAAGGCGTCGGGTGTCATGCCTTGGAAACCAAGGAATTAAAATATGTGGTGTTTGCAGCCATGTTCATTTAGCACAGTTGTTAGCTACACCTGAAGGGTTCCCAGAGGATGGGAAAAAGAGCTGGAGAAAGAGACTTTGTGTACAGGGGCAACAGGAGGTTGTTTGAATTCTTCCAGCACCAATATTGATTGTTTGTAGCTGTGGTCTGGGCATCCGAAAGTTAGATGCACGAAGGGCAGATCTGACTTGTTAGACCCAGGGAGGCTTTGGCAAAAACTGTAGCAACGTAGTTAGCTGCTGTGGCTGCATAGGTGGATGGATGCCTGCTTCCTCCAGCTCTCTTGAGCGGGAATTGAGGCAGGTTTCCTTCCCGTAATGCTCAGAGCACGCCCCTGGGGGTAGATTCCCCACCCCCAGCTTTCATTTTGGTGTGCAGTGGGAGCGGCACATGATTACAGAGCTAACAGCTTGGAAAGAAAACCAGGTCCATTCATTCCCATCTACTATATCCGATGAAGGCTTTAGCTCATCCTCATCTGTGGCCACGAAGTGCGAAGCTTGCTACTGCAGGATGGCTTGGCACTAGCGTGGCCGGCAGAGCGGAGCAAGTGGCTGGGGTTGCTGGCTGCCATGCAGGGGTGGTCTAGCAGGTGGGTGTCCATCAGGTACGAGCCTGCTCTATTGCATGCAGGCTGGGCAGCTAAAAGTCCCTACTCTGTCTATGACAGTGCAAAGTTTCTTTCAGTTTACCTGACCCTAATCCTAGAAAATTAAGATACGCTTGCAATTAGAGTGCCCAAATTTGGAGAGCTTGGTGGCAGCCCTGTAGAGGGGTTCTTAGCTCTACTTTTGGGGCAGTGCCTCCTTACCAAGGGAGAATGCTTCAAGCTCTCCTGGTTCCTTATAAGCTGTGCTCTGTTAGCTCCAAATGTTCTTTGAACGCTGTCTTCTTCAAAGCTGCTTTTCAAGTAGAGTGATTTGAAAACCAGGAGAGATTACCATGGAATGGTTTGGAGGGTTTTCTCTCTCATTTTCCTTGAGAAAGTTTGAATTCAAAATGTTTTGACCGGCTTTGTTTTCAGAAAAAGAGTCGCCAAATATAGATGTGTTCTCTTTAGTATAAGAAAGGTAAAAAGGATGCCGTGCTTTGACAGTGATCCATCTGCTGATTGCCGCGTGTACCGAGTGTCGGGACGAGATTGATGGCCCCAGAATATAAATGCACCGAGGCAGGAGGAGCGCCTGCCTTTGCTTTTTTGCAGGGCTGAGCATGTGTGTGGCCCGTGCTGAGCCAGCGCGGAGCGATGACGAGTGACGACGGGCAGGGTCTGAGTGGGGGGAACCGCTCGTAGCTCTTCCAGCTCTGTTTGAGGCAGTGACACGTTTTGCCTAAATGCCTTCATTTCTTCTTCCCAATTATTTTGAGGTCTAGGAAGATACACTCTTTTCTGCGGGAGTTCTACGGAGTGAATATTTTTAAATCTAAAACCTCTAAGGTTTGATCTTTAATTTCTTGTTTGTTTGTTTAACGTGAGAAGAGCTTTTGCCTAGAGAATATCAATTAGGCTTGTGTTTAGGAAAAAAAAAAAAATCACTAAACCAAGCAAGTAACCTCTCCTTCTCCTTCCAGCTTGCTTTGTTTTGAAGAGGATGAAGCGTGACAGGGTTTTGACTGTGTTCAACTTCTGAAAAATCAGAAAAGGGAGGGTTCTTGTTCCCTACCTACATACGCTTGGATTTTCCCCAGCCCGTCTGCGTCCTGCCGTTGTGCACAGGTCAGACACCAGTGCCTGCCTGGTCCGTCTCAGGGGTGGCAGCGAATTTGCAGCCTGTCACCTGAGGAGGTGGCCAGGGCAAGGAAATTCTAATTGCACCTCTCGGCTAGACCTCATCTTAAAGTTCCTTGAAAGTGTATCTGCAGCAGCCCAGGACCTGACTGGGGCGGGTGGAGGAGAAGGATTAGGGATTCTGCCTAATCCAGCTCCAAGCTCTTGAGAGCACCCAACAGAAAGGATTCCCTGTCTGCTTTTGCAGTTTATTCCCTGCCCAGAGCAGGGCTCTGTCCTTGGTGACTACTGTCAAGCAGAGAGCTGGAAGCCAGCCTGTGTGT
>NW_009269999.1:4121933-4148747 GCF_000687185.1 Egretta garzetta
ACTGACCCGCTCTGTGGGCCGTGGGTATTGGGGGGTTTTATTTGTTATCAGCTGTGTTTCATTCTGAAAACATGACCAGATCACTGAAATACAAGGCTCCTGTTTCCTTCGTGAAGGGGAGATTTGTAACTGTACGTGTGGCAGGGGGTTTCTGGCAGCATGTTCTCCTTTCACACGTTTATTATTTTGACCAGCTTCATAGCTGCTATTCATAAAATCCTCTTCTCAGTAGGCTGAAGCACTCCAGAATTTCAGGACCTGCTGCCTTTTTCTCTTTTCCCGTGTTTCCTTTCCTCCCCAGCCACCTCCTGTTGTCTCGGCTCCACGCTGAACGAGCCCGGTTGCTCTCGCCCGCGCCTGGTCGCCGCACGTGTCACCAGCGCAAAAGCGGCTCTCCGAGCAGCCCGGGGGAGAGCGAGCGGTACCGGAGAGGCCATGGGGACGTTTTGCCGGGCGCCTGACCTGGGTGGCTTAGCCTTGCTGGGGGGAGCAAGACGGTGCCTTCTACCCCCTGCCTTGCTGGTACCTAAAGAGAATTTTGGTGCTTTGGTTGACGGGGGGAGGCTGCTGCTCTGAGGGTTTCCTGACTTGGGCAGAATGGGCTGTGCTTGCGGATCTGTTGGGTCCTATTTTCCGGAAGGAAATGCTGGAGAGAGAAAACACCTACCCTCCATTAAGAACACAAAGCCCTGTTCCAAGCTCGCTCTTCTGCCTTACGCTGATGATTTTATGAGTTTAGAGGAGTTTGGGTGACTGAAGTTTGGAAATAAGGCATTTTGTTCTGAAAGTACGGCATTTTGTTCTAAAGGCAATGTGGATAAAATGCAGTACTTAAAAATAAATTTTTGAGAGCTGAATTTCTTAAGGGAAATGAATTATTCTGTCTCGCTGTCTTGCTCGCTACTGTTTCTGCCGGATGAGGAAGACAAATTAAAGTGAGACTGGGCCACTTGAGTGGCAGTGCGAGGAAATGAGGAGACCCTCTTTGATCCCAAATGCTCAGTCAAGAAGCATTTGCCAGCAGTGCCAAATGGGGTTTATTTGTCAAGTCCTAGATAGGGGCCAGCAGGGCCTGGAACCAAACAAAAGGAGGACGTACCGTACTGTAAACTTGCATTCAACATATTCACTGTTAATCTTCTTTTACCTGCATAATATGAAGGTTATTAACCTGACTGCAAAAGAACCTACTGGGGAGTTAAGTGTCATGTGGCGGGGATTATTACATTTTGAAAAGAATTTGTGCTGGTGACTGTAACATAATAAATGTATTGGGTGCCTCTTTACATCTTCTCTAAGTGGTAAAGGAGCATTGATCACCCGGTGTGATGGGGGCTGGGGAGCTTGGTTTTGATGTTTTAATACCAAGTCAGAAATGAGAGCTCAGAGTTGTTAATGAAAGGAGCACATACATTTATTATTATTATTATTATTATTCATTTTTCTGTCTTAAAGAGACCAAGAGGGAGTTGTTGCAGAGGGATGAGAAATAAATCATTAGCATCTTCACATTTGCACTGCAGATTAATCTGGGGAAATAAGGCTGGTACTTTTTAAGCCTCTTGCATATTTGCTGGGTGAACTTTTTAACTTGATCCCTTCTTTGACTTTTTTCTAACCAAAAGGCTTTCCACTTATGGTTTTAAAGGGTCACAAGGTTAAGCAGAAATCAGAAGCCGATTTATTGTATAAAAGAACCCTTAGCAGGCATTTTGGCCAATGCTGTGTAAAAGTTTTTTTCCTTCCACTGAGCCTCTGAAGAGAGGTGATTTTTTTTTTTTCTTTTTTTTTTTTTTTTTTTAAATATGCCCACTTCCACATGCCACTTGCTCGCTTTGCTGAATCTCACAAGGTTCTTGGTAGAAGAACGATTTTCATTCACATTTGTTTCTCCTATTGGTCAGTACATAACAGGGAGATCTCACGGTTGTCAGGAGCGGAGCATAGACCAGAGCAAGGGAAAGGAAAACCATGGCTGTTGCAATACAGCACGGAGTGAGGGCTCTGGCTGAGGGAGCTGTGTTAGGTATTTAGAAATGCATCTTCAGTGGAGACACACAACAGAGATCTTGGCTGCTTAGGAACAGTCGAGATCCCCTAACACATGTTGTAACAGCAAGCGCCTTAGCCAGAGTATCTGAGGTAATTAGTCAGTCTGCCTGCATTCCTCCTGCAGCCTCTATTAATTATGAGGCTCTCTTTAACTTCTGGTCAAAACCGTTCTGTAGTGGTGTGATAGGATGTTAACCAGCTGCCACCTACTGCTTCCATCGATACGCTATAAATACCGTACAAAGGACTTGAAAGCCAGGTCTCGTGCTGGTGGGCGCGAGCTCCGACTCCTGCTGATCTCTTCCTCCCTGAGCGCTTGGTCTGCGAAAAGGAAGACGCGGTCCTGCCTGTGCTGGTAGCAAATACAAAGGCGGCAGCAAGCAAACGCCTTAATGGGCTTCGGGGGGAAAGCTGCTGCTTTCCGCGTTTCGTCCCGCATCGACCGCAGTGCGCACGCAGGCTGGCAGGGAGAGCTGTAAGCGGGTGCAGTGGGAAGAGCTGCGCTGGCAGACATCTAGCGGTGGCAGCTTTCTTGGGCAAGGCTGGCAGGGAAAGTGGGCTGTGTCTTTTATCAGGCCTATTGGTGCCGTTGGGGGAGGTAACCTTTTAAACACCCGAATGCGGTTTCTCGTGTCTGAAATAGAAGCATCAGCCTTCAAAACTAAATAAATACATGTTGGGAACACTTTCCCTTGAGTGTTGCAAAGTTATGTTAATCGCTTAGACCATCTGTTGGAGAAAATGCGGTTGTGAAGCTGGGATGGGTTAGGGGTATGATAGTGAGAGAAGAGGTAATAAAGTTGTTAGTCTCTTTAGGATAGAGTCAAGTGACCGTTGTAAAACTCTGGGAACCGAGTTTTAATTGCTTGTTTTTCCTGATGATGCTACAGTTCCTTCTTAAAAGTCAGTAAGATTTACAAAAATAAAATTAAAAAAAAAAAAAATAATAAAAATACATTTTCTGTGAGGCCCAGAAAAAAGTGACATGGCGGCTTGGTATCCTCACGACAGCAAAGTTCCTCAGCGTATCAGGAGGATGAGGCTAGGAGCTTCCTCGCCTGCCCCCCTGCCTGAGCTGGGGGAGCTCCAAGGTGTCCCAGGCAAAGTGCCCGGCCTCTGCAGCTGGGGGATGCGAGACAGCTATACTGCAGCTTTATCCTGAGGGTAGGTAGGGCAAGAAATACAAAGAAAAGAGTTGAAGTCAGTCATCCCAAGAAGTGTGGCTGGTTCCTAGCGGCCAGCTGGCTGAGCTTTTCAGCCTGACAGCATCTCTCCTCCTTAAACACGTTGTGAAAATGTTGAAAAATGGCTTGGATGTCATTGTGACACTGGCGTTTCTTCAGGAGGAGGTTTCTGTTTGTTTAAATAGCTCCCCAAAGGAGGTGCTAGTTGTCCCAAGATTGCCTTTGACTGGTGACCCAAACAGGAGAAGAGAGTGTCCAGGGAAGGGGACATCAGAGAAGTGTTGCCGAGTGCTGGCAGAAATGTGATTAATCTTGACCAGACAACCGTGCCAGAGCCACTTCCAAATTGTTGGATTCCACACGTAGTGCGTAGTACATTTGTGACCACTCTCCCATCCTTTCCAGTTACCTTCTTTCTCTCTCTCTCTCTCCCCCCCCCCCCCCCACCCAAGACATTAGCCTTGTTTGAATGCTCCGTCACACCACACTGATGTGCTAATGCAAGTTGTAAGCGACCCTTGTTACAGCATTTACTGCCAGAGACTCTCATGCGGGCCAGGAGAGTACAATTACAAGGGAAAAGCAGTATTTAGGAAAAAGTAACCATCTGCTCACCTTGCCCTGCTGCTTTTCTGGAGACAGCAAGTTACACCAGAGAGCAAGTTCTTCATCTGTTCTTGTACCTGATCTGAAGGAAACGGCGCGAGTGTTTGAGACCACTTGTGACGTACACAAGAAGTATGTTAAGTCTCGTGGTTGTTGACGTTTCCCCAAATGTGTAATGTGTGGAAGGCTGTGGAGGTGAGATGTTGCTGCTGAGGTGCGACAAGCAGGGAGCTGTAAACCTTTTAGCAGAGGCAGGTGGTAGAACCCCAAATGAATGAGGATACATGACCCAGTGAAGAGTAACGAGACCCTCGTTTGAGAGGGAGGTTGTTCCCCCCCCTTCTGCTGCTCTGGTTTCTGTGATTTAGCAAACTTAGTTGTTTAGTCAATGTAATGAGTGCCTCCCAGACCACCTACTGCAGTGCTCTAATGTCAGGTCAAGAGGAAGGGAGTAAAGGGTTCTCTGTGACACAAAGGATGTCACTTACTGTTCTCTGTTGTTATGCCAATAGATGAACTGATGAAGCAAATGAAACTCAAAATTGCTGAGAGAAGTAGAACCATGAAATTGTTCTTAAATGTTGCAAAATCTCTGCGGCAATGTTGGCTCCTGCCATTTTAGGACTGAGGTCATGGAAACCTAATGCTTTTACAAGATCTGTGGCTCTGCAAATTCTCTCCTTCAGAATAAGACCCTTCTAAAAATGTGTTTCCTGCTGCACCTGGAGTAGATCTCTCACAGTAGAACAGGGCCAGCTTTCCTTGTGTCCCATAACCTGCTCTTTTCCTCGTGAACTGGAAGGCTCGTGAAGTTTCCATCAGGAGCTGCTGCTGTGAACCTGGGGGACTGAGGCTTCTTGGCGGCTGCTTGCTGCCCCTCCATGCAGTACTCTGGTAAACCCAAGAAATAATTGACTTACCAGTGCAGAAAGGTCGTCTTCCAACGGCCATGGGATCCCTGTCCTGCACCTCTTGGAGAGCTCTTAGTCATTCTTGGAGAATCCAGCTCTAGGAAGGTTTGGTGGTTTGTTTTTTTTTTTTTCTTCAATTGGACAATAGTAGCACATCGGGGGCTTTAAATTTTTAGAGGGTTGTGCTGCATTGAATGGAAGGTGTCACTGCTCTTCTGCAAAAAAAGAGAATGACATTGTTACCCGGTAGGACCACCTGTGAGAATGAGATTGAGTAACGACATTAGTACATTCAAGTACAGGTTCATTGACGTTGGCTTTTGCTCAAACTTGGTGAGAGCAAATCAGACTACTTAGCCATCAAGTTTCATCATCTTGCCTCCATCACTAACTAATGGTTTATGCCTCGGGGATCAGCAGAATTATAACTAAAAATATTATCCTAATACACCCGATCAGTTACAGGATATAATACAAGAAAGAAAATGCCTTTTCAACCCCTGGTACAATTACTTATGTCTCTTCATGATGAATCATAAATGTTCTCGTGATAGCTACAAGAATAATTTGTAGCAATTTTAAAATATAATTTTCTATGTAAGTTCTTCTATTGACAAATTGTCTACAAATAGCTTATTGACTTCTCAATTGCATGAGTTATTTGAAATTATTCATAGATTGTTTCTTGGTTTGCTGGTTGTTTACAAGCAATTCCTTTTTAGTATTCAGTGGCTGGTGTTCAAGTGTTCAGCTTCCAGCTGCACAATTCAGTTTGTATTTTGACATATAGGTCACACAATAGTATTTCTGCTCCTTAACTAAATGCGTATAATTCATAGGATCTAGGTTCTTGCACGAGTATTTGCATTGAATTACAAAATTCTTATTCTGCAGCTATTCATTCTTTAACATTTGTTTAAAAAGAATTGTTTCAGTTGCTGCTGGTAATCTTATTTACAGGAGTATTTATGGAAATACTAATACACAGTGGACATTACCATAAATGAACAAATTTGCTGTAAAGCTTCAGATGTGCACTCAGCTGCATTTTTATTACTTTAAGGGTGTTTTCCCATCTTCTTTCTATGATATTAAAATATTAATCTTTATAATACTTATTTTTTCCCCTATGTGAAATTAAGCAATTGTAGGAAAAAGATCCTTATATGTACTGTTAACAGTTATAAGCATTTCCTGTGGAAACCAGGACTGAGGAGTGGCCTCAGTGCTGGCTGCCTTATGTGTGTCCTTCCATCCGATTTTAAAAGATTTTTTCCCTATTGTATGTTCCTAGAATCCCACAGTTCTGTTTAAAACCGCAGGACCATGAATATAAAACCAAAAGATAAATAGAATCCAACACTCCAACTGGCCAAGCCAAAGCCATTAAATGAGCGATAGCCAGCCGTGCTCCCAAGTCCCGATCTTTGTTCTGTGGTCTCACAGATCCCCTTCTCCCCAACTGACCCCCCTGCTCCAGAGAGTGAAGATAAAAAGATTGCAAGTGCAAAGACATTTCAGTCCAAGGATTGCATGGCAAAGCAATGCAGAGAGCATGTTTGTAATTCTTTTATACATTTCTAAAATAACAGTGAGAAGCATGCCCTCTTTCTGTTCAGAGATAAGGGAAAACTGCCCTTGAAGAACTAAAGTGTCCAAAATATAAAATTTCATTTCTGTTTCTTAGCACATGGATCATTTTGAAAACACTTTTTTTTTTTTATTTTTTTTCTTCGCATATTCATATAACCACAGTGCCAGGCGCTGTGGGTCTGGCCTCTCTGGATTCCATTTGCTGTGTTTTCCTGCACCTCTCCATGGTCCCCAGGGCTCGGGAGGGTGTTTAATACAAATGAATGTTTAATGTCTGCCTTGAAGAGCTACTTGTCTGGCTTGGATTTGCTGGTTATGGTGCTCTGGAAACCGCCACAGATGGAGAGGGGCCCTGTTGAGAGTTATCTGGGCACAGAGAGATGCTCTTGCGTCTCGTGACTGTTTTCGGTGAGGGCTTGCTCATCTCACTGGCTGGCAGTTCCTTTGGTGGACGAGAGCTTGGTCAGGAGACAACACCGATCATCTGGAGCACAAGTCTGATGAGGAGCGGCTGAGGGAGCTGGGGTTGTTCAGCCTGGAGGAGAGGAGGTGAGGGGAGACCTTATTGCCTTATACAACTGCTCGACAGGAGGCTGTAGTGAAGCGGGTGTGCGTCTCTTCTCCCACGTGATGGGCAATAGGACGAGGGGAAATGGCCTCAAGTTGTGCCAGGGGAGGATTATATTGGATATGAGGAAAAATTTTTTCACAGAAAGGGTTGTCAAGCATTGGAATGGGCTGCTCAGGGAAGCAGTGGAGTCCCCATCCCTGGGGCTATTTAAAAGACAGGTAGACGAGGTGCTTAGGGACATGGCTTAGTGGTGGGATGGCAGTGTTAGGTTAACGGTTGGACTTGATGATCATAAAGGTCTTTTCCAACCTAAACGATTCTATGATTTAGTTTGACCTTTGTTGCCAGTTAACTCCCGGTACAGGAGCCTGCTGGCTGCGCGCGAGCGGCGGGGACAGGGGGTTGATGGAGATCCCTGACTTGCCCAGCCCTGGGCGAGAGCAGGGCAGCCTGGCGGCTGTTCAAAGGAGGTTCCCAGGAAGAAAAGCCGATGGGAAGCCAAATGCTTCCTCCACCTGTCTTGCTCCCAAGGCTAGGGCCAAGGGGGAGGGAGTCCTCTGGTTTGGGATGCTGGTGCTGTAGCGTTGCTCTGACCGTTTCCATCTGGGATGGTGGCTGATGCCTGGACCTCAGTTGTCCTTCTCAGTTTCCTTTCATTTACGTGCAGCTGGTTTATGCTTGTAGCTGGGAAATAGGGGGGCCGAATGTGTTAGCAACGCATATCTTTTGAGCTCTGGCAAGCTCACTCTGAGGTGTACTTAGGCGAGGGCTATCAACGCTACATCTCTCTTTCATTACTGCCTTGAGGCTGGCTTGCTTGTGCCTGGGAAGAGCTGCCTGATGCTTCGCCTGGATGGACTGGAACTGTTAAGTTTTGGGAAACCTCTCAGAGGCTGAAATCAATCAGTGCTGCTTGATTGCACCATCAGTGCAGAAGAGCAAGGTTTCACAGCCTCCTAAGGCTTCGTCCTTTCTCGCAGTTGCTGGGCGCACTTCCCATGTGCCAGAAAACATTTCTCAGATGGTGGAATTGATTTATTCATGGTCCTAGCTTGAGCTGTCTGCAGACTGCCGTATCTTGCCAACTGGTAGCCAGACATTAGAGCTGACTTAAGTAATCGTGGCTTATAAGCAGCAACTTTCAGCAGGTGAGTCAAAGGGAGCAAAGGTTTCCCCTTGGAGGAGCTCTCTTCAGCTTATCGCAGCTAGGAGCTGCTTTCTGAGGGCCTTTGGACACCTAACTCCGTCCAAAATGAAATATGGATGTCCAGAGCAGCTAATGCTCTCTTAGTGGCTACACTGTAATTGTGCTGGGAGCTTTTTTGTGTGCTTTTGTGCCCGAGAGTCCAAAACAAATACTGCAGCGGAGAGTTTCTGTGCAGTTGATGGTTTCCTTGTCATGGTTTCCTGATTGCAACCCTTGCCTAATTAGCTGGGGTGCTGCCTCCTCTAGACTGTTGTGGAATGGTGCAATCAAAAGCCCAAAAGCTCCTGTGGTTGACTGTAAGGCCAATAGGCTGATTTTAGTTCACAGCTTGGTTTAGTCAAACTCTTCTACAGATAGTGTTGGTCTTTCTCCCTGTCTCTCAGTCTCACTGTTTCTAGTCTGGTGCTAAATGCTGAAGTGCAGATGTGCCATTTATTGAAACGCTGAAAAAAAAATGAAGCTGAAATTAAAAAAAAAAGTGTGGGGTAAGGTCAGGCAAAATGTTCATTTTTGAGACATACCTTTGCAGGCAGTTCTGTAATAGAAAAGCAGAATGCACCGTCTTGGTTGGAAGGAATAGCCCCTGCAATGGCAAAGAGTATTTGAGGTCCCATCGTCAGGAGGACAACTGAGAGTCAGAAGCCCCCTCTATTGCTCAGGCTGGTAAAAAGTTGGATTTTGGCTTCCACAGCCCATTACGTGACCAGGCTCCAGTAGCAACATAGCATTCATCAGCATGTGCAGTATTTTGGAAACACTTTTAAAATTGTGGGGTAAATGAGCAAGGCAGAAGTCCCACCATTTCAAAAAATTTTGGGAATGGCTCAGATTTTTTTTGTTTTTTTGCTTCACTTGAAACACTTTCAAAGGGCTGGGTTTTCAGAAACGACTAAACATTTCTTGCCTGAGGAGTCTCGGATACCCAGCTTGAGACATTTGTACAGATGCATCGCCAAACCACTGACCACTTCTGAAAACTTTGTCCTTCCCAGTGCAGCTTCTCCCTGTCCATCTGTTTGGGCTCTGGTTGTGCTCCTGTTGCAGGCACGGAGGTTTGCCCTCAGTTCCAGTGGTGGTGGTGTTTCCCTTGGCTGTCCCCACTCCCCTTGTGTTCGGCAGGCTCAGAAGTGCTCCTTCACGAACGGCCTAACAGAGCCCTCCAAAAGGGTATTCTCTGTCAATTCAGTGTTTTTACAACAGAAAACTTTGTCTCCCGTTTTAATAACTGTATTGATAAAGCGAGGAAGCGATGTTCCTTTGCCGACATGCTGTGACAGTGAGCTAAAGAGCTTGCTTTCTGCGGCTTCCAGAGGGGTGGCGTCCCATTTCTCCAGTTCTGGGAGATCCTTCGGGAGCTGGGTTCATTCAGCACTGTTGCAGAACTTGCAGCGTGTTTTGTTCTGCGTGTGCCCTGTATTAATAACAATAGTCCTCGAGCTGAACTGCCTGACCAGCTCCATGCTTGCAACTTCCATTGTACGACCTGGCTTTTGACTAGTAGTTGTTTAAAGCTCATTGAATGAGAGGGTAGAAGAGAGAACCAGTGGGACGGATTGGGGGAAAAGCAGATGATGAAAAACATTTGCAAATAGGGAACATGCCCCAGTAATGAAGGCTGGTATGAGTCCTCAAAAGCAGAATCATGAGCAAATACCAGCAAGAAATAAATAGCCGCCTTCTCCCTCATCAGCCCATTCTGATGTACTGTAATTTTGCTGAATGCCACACGGTACAAAGTGGCTTTAAGGTGCTTGTGCAACTGCGCCTTAGCGAAGGAAAAAATTACCTCATCTCTGTATTTCTACCACGTGCTGGAATTGCTAATGCTTTTACTAGTAGTCATGTTTCTTTTGGACCATTGAAAAGTTTTGACCTTTTCTACATTGCATTCCAGAAAAAACTCTGTTAGATTTGCTCTGTCCTGAAGGACTGGTGATCAGAAGTTGTTTCCTTTTTTTTGAACGTGCAGAGAGTAGAAGGTAAAAAGAAAAACATAGCTCTTAAAATACCACGATTTTCAATTTTTATTTTCTGGGAGAAGAAGAAAAGAATGGATGTATCCCTTTGCCTGGTGCTAACTTGGGGGTTCTTCCTTATCTTCCGCTGCTGTTTGTGTGGCTGACTCTGTACGTTCTCCATCCGTTCCAGTTGCTGGCTTTCTGCGATGAATAGGTGCCTTTCTGTCATGCAGACAGAGTAAACCCTTCTGAGGCCTTTAAGATTTATGTCGTTAGTGCTATTTGCATTCTGGCATCTGACTCTTGGTACTTGAAAATCTAGTAGCTATTTCTGTAGGGCTCAGCTCTGCATTTACTATAGTTTCCTCCCATGAAGAGCCCTACTGCACAGTAACAATATCATTTCCAACCAAGTCAGCTGAACTCTACTTCCATGTGTGGTGTCTTTGCTGGCTCTCATGTTCCAACAAAGTTTTCTCACTGGTATCTTCAGGGCTGCTCTAATTTGACTGACTTGGACAAGAGTTGTATTTGCACTGTGCCCTTCTATGGCAGCCTTTATTCAGAGGTTAGGTTCGGTAATTTGCAAAAAATAAATCTTTATTGTGGTTTATTTGCACCTATGCACAGCTAGAGCCACCCCAAATTCTATGAAGGCGACAGCTAAGAACAGCAGAAGGTTGGACACTGGGTGGCAGAGGTTAGGGTGGTGTAGCTTGTGGGCGAGGAGACCTGACCTGCTTGGTGGGGAAAATAAAGAAGGATACGAGGGGAGAGGGTGGTTTCCTCTGCATCTTGGAAAATCATCTTCCTTTTCTCTTTGCACTTCGCAATCTGATTTCATGTGCTGATCACAAGATGCATTCGTCCAAAGGGCCGAAACCTTTGAGCCACGTGCTAGATGTTTGGAACATGATGAAAATGCCAAGACGCGTGGTGTGTAATAACTTTGTTACTGTGGTCAGGAGGATTTAGCCAGAGTTGCAGGCACCGGAATGGAATTTCGCAAGCTTTTACTCTTCATTTCAAGAGGATAAGGGAACAGCATTGCATATCCTTTTCCATAACTGGCTGTGGCTTTCTCCTTGGCCTTTGCCATTTGATTATTAGTTTTTGTGTGCTTTTTCCTCTTGAAATACTACTGCTAAGTCCTTTAAAATTATTGTGTCTTTCAAGAAAAACAATCAGGTCTTAAGAGGCGTTTTTGGGGGTGGGGAGAATCTGGAGTTTAAAGAAAGGGGATCTGAAGAAGATAAAGCAGGAATATCAGTTATGCAGAACTAATGATGCATTCCAAAAGAGAATTGAAGAGCTATACAACTCCATGAAGTGCACCACTCTATATTAGCTTTTTCACTGAGAAATCTTTTGAAGGACCAGAATCACACACCCGTGTATTATATATAAAACTCCGTAACGCCTGAGACTGTATTTGGCTCTAACACTGCGCGAGGAAGCCCATGGCACTCTCATAGAACAAGCAAATGTCACCAAATTCCCTAAGCGGGAATCAAAGCCTTTCCAAACTGACCCTGCTATCACCAGGTGCTTGAATTGCCAGTGGTGGATGTAGACCCTCGCTGTGCATGCGGTGCGTGCTGCCTCAAAAGTCTCTTTTCTTTCCACCCTTGGATGCTTCTGTAATTCTGGGAACATCCTGCCCAAAGGTATCAGTGTGTCTGCTCAGGTGAACCCGAGGAAAGGGAGACGAGGGGTCGATGAGAGCCTTAGGCAAGTGTGATGCAAACCAGCCAGATTGTCAGAGCTAATGGAGTGGCAGCTCGAGTGTGGAAACGCACGTGCTGCGCCACGGCGTCCCGGGGGCCGGCCAGCCCTTTATTCAAGGGGAGGGGAGAGAGCAGCAACGGCAAACCTAAATTAGCAGTTCAAGCTGACAAAAAAGCATTATTTCTGAGTCAAACAAGAAAGAATAACTCGAAAGAGAGAGTTTAGACTAACCGGTATTACGCGCTACAGGTATTTCAAACCCAAGAGAAACCAAGGAAGCGGCGGTGCTTGTTAAAAGTTGATGTTAAATGATTGGAAATTGCTATTAATAATGCAAATAGGCAACCTGCTTCCTTGGAGTAGGTAATTTAATCCTATTGCTCAGGAAGTGCCATTGGTTTCTTTTTCCAATAGGTTTAGGGCACGGAGGGCATTTGGGTTAATGAGAGGCAGAGATGGTGGGAAAATATTCCATTATCCTTAGCCTTTAGTAAGCCCGGGTAATTAGTGAAACCTTTGCAAGAAGTATCTTTCATTTCAGTGTAATTGCAAAATAATTGTCTCATCTGGTAAGGATATCATCTGCGTTGATTGATAACACACAGGTAATATATGAAACATCTGCTTCAGAAGTACATGCACTACTAGCGTGTTCCTAACGGAGTCGGTCAGCTGAAGACCCCATGATTATGGATATTAAAAACCTGTGCAAAACAGCACATGCCAGCATTTGCTGTTCATTTTAAGGGGGGAAGTTGGCCTCTCTGGGGCAGTTTTTGTGTGCCAGCTTTACATCCTTTACATCAGAATCCCTAAGCCTCCTCCCCCTGAAAATGAGGAGCACTTCAGCAGGCAGTGGACTTTGCTTTTAAGGATGAACTTGACAAGCCGCAAAAGAAACAACTTTGATGGAAAGACAGGAGAACGAGAAAGGAGGAAGCAGTGGTTTCCATACTGAAGGAACAGGCTTGAGGCTGAAGATGTTCCCTTCCCACTCCTGTCACTGGCCTCCTGTCTGATTTTACCACCAGTATCTCTTTGGCTTTCTACTTCCCATCTGTAACAGGGGAAATTTTAGTATTTCCTTTTTTCCTGCTTTTTGCCTGTTGAGGCAGCAGGCTCTTTGGGCAGGGGGCTCTTTCATGCTGCGGACAGTAAAAAGCTTGGAGCTGGGGGGCCTCATGGGACTCTCGTGATCTGAATTGTAACAGGGAGGCAGGAAGATGTCCAAAGGCGTATTTTTGGAAAGGTGGCCGGTAGTTTATATTTTTTCTTTCTTTTTTTTTTTGCGCAGGAAGGGCAGACACCTTTACCTTAGTAGCAAGGGAAGTTAATGCATTTCTGAAACGTAGCTTTTAGTAGCTTGGCACAGCTCAGCGTGAGGCTCCGTGGCTTCTTTGTGGTGGCGATCCCCTATTGCAGTGGTTACACGAATCAGTCACTGCTCGCCTTCTCGCCATTGACCCCAAATCAAGCAGTCGTTCCCTTGCAGGGGATAGGAAATAATCTGCATTATTTTGTTAGAACTGAATAGTACTTGTGAGTGTTAACAGTTAAGCAGCCAGCAGTGTTGGTGGGGTAAAGGAGAGGGATTTGGTCAGTGTCTGATGATGTTCTTTGATGTGAGCTTAAACGTGTGCTGGCTGTTCGCGCTCCCCCAGTACGTTGAATAAATCTCTGTCTCTCTGCAGGGGGGTTGGACTAGATGACCTCTAGGGGTCCCTTCCAACCCAAAACATTCTATGATTCTATGATTCTCTCTCACACACGCGCACCACCACTGTATCTAAACACAGGTTTCGGAGGTGTGTCAGATCAACCTGGGGCATTGGACATTGTGACCTACAGTCTCCCTGGGCATGGTTTCTGTGGGAAGAAGTTGTTCTGCTAGATAGGTATGTACCATCCAGGTCCATCGTGGTGGTACTGTTTTCAACAGGGCAAGCTGTGGTTTGCCCAGGGTCTGGTCTGTAACTGGCATTGCATCTGCTGCTCCTGGGAATGCCAAGCTCTGCATCTGATCTGGAATGCCAATGAGCCCATATAAAGCTATTAATGTCTGCGTGAGGTTTTTCAGTCCTCATTACCAACCTGGTAGAAAGATAATTCCTCAGCTGTTGTTCCAACGTGTGGGATTTTACTCACTTAATTAATTTTCTTTCTTGTTAAGAGAGGATCTCTTTTTATGTGCAAGGAGCTGTGCTTGACTTGCTTTTGAGGGACTCCTCTCATGTCTGCATCAAAGGCACGGAGGCCCCAGAAGGTGGAGGGTGAGCCCCAGGGGCAGCGTGCGGCTGAACTTGGCAGCTCTGCCGTGTCTGCCGAGGGCAAGCTCCTGGGGGGGAGCCACGTCCGTGCAGCGGAGGGGACCCCGCTTCCCTGCCCCGCTCCCCTCTTCCACCACCACTTGGTGATAAGATGGAAGCCCATGACGTGACCCAAGGATAACAAACTGCATTGCTGAATGCCTGCTGAGAGTTAAAAATGCCAGCCTACGCCACCCTCCCCAACCCTTCAGTGTGTCAGCGAGCTGTCTATGTAAATAAATACACATCTCAAACAATAAGCAGATGCCTTTTTAACATGCACTGTTTCAGGCTGAGATACTCCTTTCAGGTGCAGCTTATCTCAGCATCTGTCAAGCTAATGCCAACTCCGCAGCTCCCTTTCAGCTGTATTTAATGCACAAAGATTTCTGTTGTGGTAAGTGTAAAATATAATGAGGAGTTGGCTTGTTTTACATCCGTTTTGGTGTTACTCGTGATGTACAAAATGTTAAGTGTGAACGCTTTGTGCTTCTCCCGGTCTCCGTGTCAGTACATAGTGCAAACTCTTGTTCCTTATGCTTGATTAAGTGGCATGTGTATGATTGTAGAAGTATACAGGGTTGGGGAAAAAAAAAAATAGAAAAAGAGCCATTTGCAAAATATACCACCGTTGGAGCCCCAGAGCAAACAAACACTGAAGCGGGTAGGAAGCTGTGATGAGGGTTGGATTTAAGAAAAAAAAATCTTTAAAAAAGCTTAATTCCAGCAGAGTCTGTTGTACCCCTTAAATCAAACCAAACTCGGGAGCCACAGCATCTAAAGCGCCAAGGGTGGGCCTTCGTGCGGTGCTGTGGAAGGGATGCCCGAGCCTGCTAGGCTGGGTCGGGTCTTGTCTAACCCAGGGTCTTGTCTCCAATAGCAGCCAGCAGGGATTAGGGAGAATGTAAGGCCAGGGCACCTAACGAGGAGAAATTCCACGTTAAGCTTTCATTTGTTTTTGTTTTCATATTAAAAATGTATTAAGCCCAGATGACCCATAGCCTGCTGGCTCTACCCCTCTTTGAAAATTCACCTACAGGGCTAAAGGAGAGTTGGATCCCTTGGTGCTGCTGTCCCTCTTTGTCCCTCTGCATCAACCATGGAGCAGGTCCCTGGTTTTTATTGTCCTTATTCATGTTTCACCCATGCTCTTGTCGGATACGAAGGAATCACATTAACTAAAATAATAAAAAAAATCAGACTGTTTATGCAGGCAACAAGTCTTGAAGACAGCTCTCTGTCGGGCTTTTCTGAGGTCTGCTGAGAGAAAGGAGAATATTCCCGCTGCTTGAGACACTCTCAATTGGATTAGCTATAAACAAAGCGGGGAGGGGGGGAGAGGCATCATCCTCCACCGGAGAGGAGGATTTAGATGACTTGAGATATCTTCTGTTTCTTAATGTTCCTTGAGTAGAGGTGATTGAAATCTCTCATCTAGGCGAGTACCCACAGAAAACAAAATACAATATTAGCGACCCTAAATATATTAGTGCTCTGCTTCTGGTCACAGCGGTACATCAGCTGGAATAGTAATAGGGAATGAATGTGGTTTGCCTACATGGACAGCACTGTTCTTCCATAATGGAAAGGGAAAATTGGGACTAAAAATGCCATTGAATCCAATTTTTGATGCCTCTCAGTACACCTGCCTGTGACACTTTCCATCTTGTGGTGTCGGAGCACTTTACAAACCTGAATAAAGTAACCTTTTTTTTTTTTTTTTCATTGTCTCCAAAAGCTGGGAGTTAGTGCCCAACACTGCACGTCTGAAAGGACTAGGACTGCATTCAGTCGGCAAATTCAATTTCTATTAGGCAGCAGACATTTTGTCCTGCTCAGAAGTATATGGACCTATGCATTTTCTACATGCTAGCACTTGCACCTCTCTAGTACTTGCCTTTCCCCTTTATAAAGAAGCCAGGATGTGGCCGGTATGTGTGCATTTGAAATGCCAGGCTGTGCAGAGCAGGGAAGAGGCTTGTAAGCAAATGCGCAGGGGAGGATGAAGCTCAGCTGAAAGTGTGCGAGTCCGCTGGGGACATGGGCAAGGAGAACGTGGTGGGCCCCTGCTCCCCTCGCTGGACCACACTGCTCCTCTGGTGCACCTAAGATGAACGAGCAGGGTGCAGGGGGCTCCTCACAGGGTGCCTCAGGCTGGACACAGCATGCAGCACCCCAGTGTCCCCCTGAGCCCTCTCACTTGTCCTGGCGAGGTGTGAAATAGCACTTCTGGAGGGGGGGGCGGGGGGCTGCTGACAGAGCGCCAATACCCCCGTGCGTGGCAGGGATTCCCTTGCATATGGTCTGGTGTGACATTCGCACTTCCCAGCCGGCTTGTTCGTGGCGTTGCAGTCTACTGGATGGACAAATAAATGCTAGCTCAGCTCAGCATGGCTGTCTCCTCCAGAGAGGAGGAGAGGGGCTTGAGATGTCCGGCCGCAGCCCTGTCTCAGTGCCTTGCAGGGCTGCTGGGTGGAGTTGCTGTGAAGGGACCTTCTTCCCCTGCTTTTCGTCTTGACCCCTGAGGAGTTGCTAAGCACTGCCATGCAGGAGGGGCACCGCTGCTCCCCGATGCTGCGTGTGGGTAGCTGGCGTGGGCTTTGGGGTGCCAGAGAGGCTGGGCAGGGTGGAGGGGTTTGGTTTCAAAAGCGAGCAAAGCAGCAAGGTAGGCTGGGGAGGAGAGAAGTAATGCTATGAAATGGATTTGCGTGGCGCCAGCTTCATATCTGAATTGGAGCTGTCAGGGAGAAAGAGATCCAGACTTGGTGCTGTTCTCCAGAGAGAAGCTGTTATGGAGCAATTGCTCTGTTAAGTGCTGGCTCCCCCTCTGTGCCCCAGCTCTGGCTGACTTCTGCAAGGAGAAAGCCGACAAGATCTGGCATGATCCCTCCTCCTTTCCCACTGGCCTTTCCCGCCTTTCTCCAGGCTCTGATTTACCTTCTTCTGCTTGCTTATTGCTTTCGCCACCTGAGCATCTCCCACTGACCCCTTCCTCTCCTGGCTCTGTTGATATCTTCATCCCTCCCTTACCTGCCTCTTGGCTCCATCACCTTGCCCTCTTTTTCATCCTCCACCTTTTCCAGCTCCCCCCGTTCAGCACACTCTAACCTCTCCAGTAAGTGAATGCAGGTGTGCATATTTGTCACATACAATGCAGGAAGGTGTATGTGTGTGCGTGTATGCCTTAAACATTTAACTACCTTTGGTTTTTCACACACTGCTCCATCCTCAGTTCTGGGAGTTGCCCTCGGGGGGCTCACAGCATCTCTTCCTGGCGTTCCTGTCCTCTTCCGTTTCCCTGGTGACTCTCCCCTGCTGCACAGGGGAGCAGGAGGGGAAGATGCAGAGCTTCTCCATTGCTCCTCTCTCATTCTTCTGGGAATAGTCCTGTTCCTCTTCCTGCATTCTGGTTAAACCCCTTTTCTAGCCAGTCTGAATGGACTGGAAAGTACGGAGGAAGATTTTGTCTTCAGTCTGGGCCTTGCTGTCCTGGTTTCAGCTGGGATAGAGTTAATTTTCTTCATAGTAGCTAGCATAGTGCTGTGTTTTGGATTTAGTACTAGAAGAATGTTGATAACCCACTGATGTTTTTAGTTGTTGCCAAGTAGTGCTCAGACTACTCAAGGACTTTTTGAGCTTCTCCAGCTTGGCCAGGTGCATAACAAGCTGGGAGTACAGCACAGCTAGCACAGCTAACCCAAACTGACCAAGGAGCTATTCCATACCATATAACATCATGCTCGGGGGGGTTAGTCGGTCAGTCGCGGGCAGAGTAATCGCAGCTCGGGCTGTGTGATCGCGGCTCAGGGAGCTGTGTGATCGCGGCTCGGGACGGGCTGGGCTATCGGTCAGCGGGGGGTGAGCAATTGCATTGTGCATCACTTGTTTTATATATATCCTGTATATTCTTTTACCATTATTATTATCACTATTGTTATTCTTCTCTCTTATTAAACTGTCTCTATCTCAACCCATGGGTCTTACTTTTTTTTTCTTTTCTACGATTCTCTCCCCCATCCCACAGAGGGGGGCAGGGGGAGTGAGCGAGCTGCTGTGTGGTGCTTAGTTGCTAGCCGGGTTAAACCACGACACTTGCCAAGGTCTTCAGGGTGTCTGCCAGATGTTTCCCCTCACCTCCTTCAGGCGTGCAAGGAAGAGTTGATCTTTACCTAAGTGGGAAGAAGCGAGTAAAGCAAGGTCAGGCTCTTCTCCTCAGCGCCTGTTTGGAGGTGTGTGCCTTACCTATTTGTCATTGCTGTTTCTGGCAGGTTGACCAGCGTGGATCAACGGTGCTGGGACCTGAAACAAGGATCCTGACTGATGCATGTTTAGCACGACCTGACTTCTTGGGGAGAACCCTGTTCCTCGGAAGGCCTGTCCCCTCGGAGCAGCCTGCAGGTAAGGCAGACTGCCCTCCGCTCCCAACACCCGGCCGCTGCTGCTGCCATGGGGCTCTGGCCGAGCTCCGGAGGGCTGAGCAGAGGATTTTTTCCACTCGTTTGGCTCAAGAGAGGGGCTTTGTCACCTCTCCCTGCCATATCTGCAGGGGTGAGATCTCATGCTGTATTTACAGCACGAGGGAGGTTTTTCAGCAAAAATGTCCTTTCGGGGGATCAAGACTGCTCATGTACATAAAGGCTAAAAGTGTGGGAAGAATACACTGAAAAAAAAAAAGTGTCACAAATGAGGTATTAATAAAACAATGCTCAGACCTCTTATTCTAAAATAATTTTATGTTGAAAATTACCTTAATTTAAACAGAAAGCCTTTTAAGAAAAGGAAAAAAAGAAGTGTATGTTGGGGGGAATGAGTTAAGCAAGAAATCAATTAAATCATTCTATTTTCAACCAGGCAAGATGTTTCAGGTCATCCAAAAGGGAAAAAAAAACCAAACAGAAGAGCCCTGCGGTTCTAATCGTGATGACTCACGGAAACCAGATCTAGAAAAGATGAGGCCCTCTAGTCCAAACCCTTAATCCCCTACTAGTATGTAACATCGTTCCCAGCAGTGTCTCCCAGTCCTGTTTTAGATGATGGGATTTTCCCTTGTCCCCTTGGGATACTATTGCACAGTCTAATAGAATTAATCTGCTTACTTCTCTTTCAACCCCTGACCACTGCAGACGCAATTAGTAGCGGGCGATGGGAGGATTCTGTTTCCTATGCTGTATTATGAAGGCTTAGGGCTGTATTGCGTTAAACCAGACATCGCTTGCAAGCGTGGATGCGTGAGCGTGGCTTATCTGTCAGTGCTCATTACGGCCCCATAAACGTCTCTGAACTCCAGGGTTCTCAGACTCGCAGGAGCTTTTTCTACAGCAATAATTCAGGATCTGATAAGGCACAGACTAATGTATTTGAATGCCTGTGAGAAAGATAGTACGTCTGGAAACTAAAGTGAAATGCAAAGTCATATGCTGCTCGTGCTAGAGGCTCTCACAGGCAATTTATTTCTCTGTTTCTGGAGCATTTGCTGGCCTCATTTTTGACTTCTCTCTCGGACAATTTGTTAGGAACTATAGGAAATAATAGCTTTTTGCTCTGTGTGTGGTGCTGCTGGAGGTACTGCTGCACCTTTCCATCCGTGAATTTCAAGCCTGTCTTAGATGAATATTGTGGGATTCTGCTGATGTTGACTGAAGGGCTCCAGTCAAATAACCAGCTGAATATAAAGTCAAATAAATCGGAGCTGGAAGATCATAGCTGGTCTTATTTAGACTGTCTCCACTCAACCTGAAGTAGATCTTCCTTCTCTGACATTGCACCTGTTTTGCTCCCTGCTGCTGCCATGGGGCTCTGGCCGAGCTCCGGAGGGCTGAGCAGAGGATTTTTTCCACTCGTTTGGCTCAAGAGAGGGGCTTTGTCACCTCTCCCTGCCATATCTGCAGGGGTGAGATCTCACGCTGTATTTACAGCACGAGGGAGGTTTTTCAGCAAAAATGTCCTTTCGGGGGATCAAGACTGCTCATGTACATAAAGGCTAAAAGTGTGGGAAGAATACACTGAAAAAAAAAAAGTGTCACAAATGAGGTATTAATAAAACAATGCTCAGACCTCTTATTCTAAAATAATTTTATGTTGAAAATTACCTTAATTTAAACAGAAAGCCTTTTAAGAAAAGGAAAAAAAGAAGTGTATGTTGGGGGGAATGAGTTAAGCAAGAAATCAATTAAATCATTCTATTTTCAACCAGGCAAGATGTTTCAGGTCATCCAAAAGGGAAAAAAAAACCAAACAGAAGAGCCCTGCGGTTCTAATCGTGATGACTCACGGAAACCAGATCTAGAAAAGATGAGGCCCTCTAGTCCAAACCCTTAATCCCCTACTAGTATGTAACATCGTTCCCAGCAGTGTCTCCCAGTCCTGTTTTAGATGATGGGATTTTCCCTTGTCCCCTTGGGATACTATTGCACAGTCTAATAGAATTAATCTGCTTACTTCTCTTTCAACCCCTGACCACTGCAGACGCAATTAGTAGCGGGCGATGGGAGGATTCTGTTTCCTATGCTGTATTATGAAGGCTTAGGGCTGTATTGCGTTAAACCAGACATCGCTTGCAAGCGTGGATGCGTGAGCGTGGCTTATCTGTCAGTGCTCATTACGGCCCCATAAACGTCTCTGAACTCCAGGGTTCTCAGACTTGCAGGAGCTTTTTCTACAGCAATAATTCAGGATCTGATAAGGCACAGACTAATGTATTTGAATGCCTGTGAGAAAGATAGTACGTCTGGAAACTAAAGTGAAATGCAAAGTCATATGCTGCTCGTGCTAGAGGCTCTCACAGGCAATTTATTTCTCTGTTTCTGGAGCATTTGCTGGCCTCATTTTTGACTTCTCTCTCGGACAATTTGTTAGGAACTATAGGAAATAATAGCTTTTTGCTCTGTGTGTGGTGCTGCTGGAGGTACTGCTGCACCTTTCCATCCGTGAATTTCAAGCCTGTCTTAGATGAATATTGTGGGATTCTGCTGATGTTGACTGAAGGGCTCCAGTCAAATAACCAGCTGAATATAAAGTCAAATAAATCGGAGCTGGAAGATCATAGCTGGTCTTATTTAGACTGTCTCCACTCAACCTGAAGTAGATCTTCCTTCTCTGACATTGCACCTGTTTTGCTCCTTAAATTTGGAAAAATTTTAGTAGCAGGAACTGTTACTCGGTTCCTAAAGCGCATGGGTGGAGTTTGGACCTGCTGACACCTGGGAACTACAGCAACAGCTGATCTGTACAAACTCTTTGTGCAGACACTTGGATTCATCCTCTTCCAAAGTCAATTAAAAACCACATCCTAATAGAGAAGGCGACTGCAATGTAATTGCTATTGGATGTTTGAACGAGGCTGCAATGTGCAGCGGGGCCAGGGGCCCTGAAAAACGGGGCACGTGCCAGCCTTCCACATGGGCCGCGTCCAGTGGCTCTGGAGAAGAAGGCTACAATCCCATTCCTCCTCCCTCCCAATAAATCCCTGGCTCTAATGTGCCATAGCTTTTTCTGGAGTAGTTCTTCAAACAGAAAGCCTAAATATAAACTTAGCCACTGGTCCAGCATTTCATTATCAAGATAAGTTAATTAAGCCTATTAAAATTTGTCTAGATTGCTTGTGTTTGTCAGATCAGAATTTCTTAAACACGGAAGATTGGATTGCAAAGCTTTGATGTGTTCAATGAGTCCAGTGCTAATTTGCCCATTGTTTTTAATCAGTTGAAATTCTTTTCTAGCTCGGTGCTTGGCTGCTTCATGTGGTTTTGTAGCGTACTTTAAAGGATGAGGAGGTGGTGACTGAAGGAAGGTGCAATGATCCGTAGCGCTTTAGATCATCGGCAGCTTATGTTCCTTGTCCTTGCTTTGCCAGCCAAGCTTTTTTTCCAGTGAAAGTGTCAGTAAACCAAAGCAGAAAGGTACCATTACTCCTCTACTCTTCCCTTTTTCTTTTCCCTGAAAGTTTATCTTGCTGCTCGCTTTTTAAAAGCACTGCATTGGCTGGGGGTGGGCCGGGGTGGGGGGGACACGACTGTGAAATAACAGGCGTGCTTTAAATACAGATGCCGGTGATGGTCCTTTCAAAAGCTGCATTTCTCAAGCTGGGAGCTATTGACCCCTTTCAGTGCAGTCACAAAGAAATCCAAGAGGAAATGGAGGGTGAGGGCCAGCAGGCAATATATATATATATAATTTTTTCCCCCAAGTCATCGTCTTACTCCCCCCCCCCGCCAAGCTGGCTATTGTTTGAGACTCCACATGAGATACCAGTTGCCGTATAAGGAAAATGGCATCATGCTACATTCTCTCAAAAAATTGATTTTTTACAGTTGCCTTTTTTTTTTCCCCTTGCTGAAAGTTGTTCTGCTTTTGGGGAAGATCTGGGCAAAAGGAAGGTGGTAGGCTACAGTACACAGTACAGTCTGGTCAGTACAGTACTGTCTTGGTCTGCACAAAAGATTTGGCCGTGGCTCTCTTGTCACGGTTCAGGTGGTGAGGCAAAGCAGCAATAGCAAATGGGGTTCAGCTACTGTGACAGGAGCAGAAGATGCTGCTGCGCGTTTTCTTCAGTAATAATCCTCCTCGCCTTTTGATTTTTCTTGCTTAAGAGGATGCTGAGGCAGTGGGACAGAGGCGTGGAGTGTCCCCTCTGTGTCCCTGTCCAGTCACAATCTACCATTTATTCAGTGTATACTTCCAGTCCTGATGTGAGCACACCCGGGCTCTTACAAGGGGATCCTGCCTTTTGCTCCTAGGGTGTTCCCCGCTGGATTGTCCCTACTTCAGTGCTTGAAATTTTAATGGGTGAAAATCTCTTTCCACCAGAACTTTATGGTTTGTGATTGAGAGCTGTGACAAAAACAGTGCTGCTGAACTGGGGCTTCCGTTCCTCCCTATTGCCTGAAAACGTGATTTATGAAACGGCACTAATCCTCATTGCTCTGTTAGATGAGGACATGGGGCTGCGGAGACCTGAAGCCTCCTGCTCCCAGTTTCTTCCCCATGGGCTGAGTACGTGGTGTGCACCAGCTTGGGCCACCGGCTTCCTCTCCTCTGCCCGACGGCCAGGTCCACTGCTGGGGACGACCGTAGTCTGACTACCCAGCCCAAAAGCGGCTGAAGCATTTGAGCCCTCAGGAAGCAGGGCTGCACGCAGCAATATCTTAGAGGCTGAGGCGCTTCCGCAGGCAACAGGGGTGGGTCAGAACATGTGCCGGTGCAGGAAGAGGACTGAAAGCACCCCTGAGGTTTGGCTTTTGTTTCCTGGTGCAACCGTCACTTGCTGATGACCAGAAGCTGCCCGCTTTTTGGAAACAAGTCTGAACTCCTAACAGATCCACTTGGCGACTTGTGCGAAGGAACAGCTGGAGCAAGGTGGGCATAAGGAAGGCTGAATCCCCTGACTCCAGAAAGCAGAGGCAGGGTCTGCAGTGGGAAGAGCTTAGGTCTGGGAGCCGGGAACACAGCCGGCTCTTGGAGAGGAGCGAGCGCGGGCGTGGGCGTGCGTGCGTAAGAGGTGGGCACTCCTCCCCTTGCATCCTCTTGTATCAGAAATTGGGATCGCGTCCAGCAGCGCTCCCTGTGGTTGCCATCACTGCTGACTCCCTGTGATGCCCTGTTGATTCTCCCTATAAAAATCTGTTTGGCCACTGATAATGTTGCAGACTTCTTAAAAATAAAAGCAGACAAAAAACCCACTCCCTCTTAGAAATATCAGCCACAAATTTGGGGGTTCATTTACCACAATCACGTCATAACACTCAATCTGTGTTACGCTGAGGTGTGATTACGGAAGTGGGAAAAAGGAAAATACTTTCTATAAACACTTTTTTTTTTTTCAGAAAATTAATTGGGGTATTATTATCATTATTATTATTAACGTATGCATTGGCAATATACACTTTTTTCTTTTTAAAATGTTCAACAGTTGGACAACTTTTAAATAAATTGCAAGTTTGTGAAAATGGAGTAAGGACTTTTTAAAGTTTCAGTGTTTTTCATAAAAGCCTGGAAATGGGGAGGCCACACTGACCAACAGAAGCAGATACTGTATTCAGAAAGTTCTAATTTTCTTTAATTTTTCTTCAGATTGTGAGTTAAATTGTTTGGAGAAGCTGTGCTGCTCTCCTGTCTCTGCAAAATGAGTGTTCCCCTATGATAAATGGTGCTTATACAAGAGATACAGTTGTGGAAGCCTCCTGGGCTTCACTAAGATGCTTGAGTTCGCATGAGTATGGTGGGGGAATGTCCCCACATAGCTTTTCCTTCACAAAAGATAATTTGGTGCCTCCCAGATGCTGTCCGCTGAGGTATCAAGAGGAGACATCAGTCACGGTGCGTGGTGTGGGACGACGCGATGCCCCGTGTGCTCGGTTCTCAAATTTCCAACGAAGCGGCTAACAACTTTTGACAGGTATACGCCTGCGGTGGGACGTCGCAGTTGGCGCTGTGCAGATAAAGGGGATGTCCTCACCCGACAGCTATCGTTCCGAGCTCGCTGCAAACCCCCAGGCCTCGCGTTTTGGTTACAGTCTGCTCACGGTTATAACCCTCCTAATAACTGTCGTGGCCCTTGATGATGTGTTCGTTGTATGCGCATTTACAAGTGAAAGATGAGCGTAAAGGGTGAGCGCCAGGTTCGGCGGTGCATCCAGAGGGCAGGCAGAGGGTGCCGTGCCACCACCGCTCCGGTCTCGCTCCCAGCGTGCCCAGCAGTGGCCAGCAGCCGCCTGCGGGCTCCTGGAGCCGAGGAGCCACGCTTGGGATCCTGGCTGGGGTCGCAGGAGACTTCAGCTCTTAATTGCTGCTGCTGACGGTGCTGTAAATTCATTCATCAGGCTGTAAGAGGCTGCCGACGATGTGGTGCGTGTTCGCGGCTTCTGTCTCTTACAGGTCTGGAGGTGACACAAGTGTGAGTCCCCTTCAAATCTAGAATGCAATGGGAACAAGGTGTTGTTTGCACTGGCTGGTAACTTACACACCAAAGGATGTTTTTATAGCCTCCAAGTGGAACCATTTCCAGGGACTGCACAAACCAAAGTGGTAAATTTGAGCCAGAGGGCTCGAACGTCACTGCAGCTGACTCTGCCAGAGGTGGATTGACCTTACGAGGGGTATTGCCCCAGGGACTTGGACTCGGTGCTTCTGATGTTAACCGTGGTGCATGGGGGGGACTGGGTTTGGCTGTGTGTGTTTTCCAGTGGAGCTGGGAGCTTGTGTGACATGTCAATGCTAACGAAGTAGGAGGAAATAAATCATCATTAGAAAGAGATGTGTCTCAGTTCCTATCACTTACTTCTAATGCTATAGTAGTAATTTCAAGCTTTTTTTTTGCCTGACTCTATCATGGGTAGAGCGCTTTGTCAAGGGAAAATGGGGTTTGCCAAATGTGACAGGGCAGGGAAGAAGAGCTGCCTCCGTCTCCGTGCTGAGCCCCGCGGTGGGGCGGCTGAGAGGGTGCCACTCAGAACCGCAGCCAAGGCTTCGCGTCGCTTCTTTTGAGACGTACGGAGGTACATTTGCTTTTGATTTGCGAGTTTTGAAAAATACCGAGCGAAGCTGGGGGCTTAGTTTAAGAGCTGCTAGAATTACTCGCTCACTCGGTAGAGATTTCTCAGGAAGCAAACACGTAAGAGGGGGGTATATGCATGTATTTGAAGTTTTTTTTTCTTGGGCTTATGGCTAAGAGCTGGGATCAGTGAGAGGTGATGACTATTAAAATCAGTAATAAGGATAGTATTAGCCTATAAGTAGTGAAGCGGGTTTGGGGAGGTTTTGCATTCAAGCTCTGCGCCCAGCCCGCATTCTGACAGTGGGAAGTAGCTTGATTCCTGTCTGCCTTTCTTCCCCATCTGTGTAAGGATGGTAATACAGCTGGGAAGATTTCTCTTGGAGAAAAAGGTGACAGAAGTATCTTATTTTGTGCAGAAACTGGCTTCGTGAAACTTCGCATTCCTTTTCAGAGAAACCTGCAGATGAAAAAGTTTTCATTCTAGAGGGTTTATCTTCTTTTTTTTTTTTTTCCCCCCCGTTGCTCCTCCTTAAAAAAAAAATGAATGGGGAAGGGAAGAAAAAAAGGAAAGAGGTAATCCGGAAATTCCTTCTCCTCACGTGAAAAACTGCCCACCAAAAAATGTCTGTATGTCTTACATTTTTAGAAAAAAGATTGAAAACCAGTTGATTTTTAAACTTGCAGAATATGAAAAAGGTTATTATTAGTCTTGAACGCCCTGACCTGGTTTAAAGCTGAGGCTTGTTGCTTGCGCTGCTGTGTCTTATTTAGTGCAAAATCCTGAGAGCTCGTCCGTGAGAGGAGCCCGCAGGCGGGTCAGCTGCTGGCAAGGCTTGTGCCCAATAAAGTTTATGATAATTTGTCCTTTGCAAAATGACTCCTTCTCCTGTTAGCTTCGGTGTGGATGTGAGCTGCAGCCTTGCCAGATGCTGCGTTTGTTGGCAGTGCTGGCGGGTGATGATCGAGGAACCGCACAGCCCCAGGCAGGCTCATGCTGGGACCTTCAGGGCTCTTCTCCTCGGCCGCGTGCAGCCGGAGCTGTGAGGTAAGAGATGACCTGCGGGCGTTTTGTGGCCGGATGACGTGAGGGGACATAATGGCAGTGCTCTGCCTGTATTTTGGCTTCAGTGCCCAGCATAGGGAGGTCTTGAGCTCAACAAAGGACTGTCCACAGCTGATAGTTTTCTGAAAAAGTGGAGAGCAGCAC
>NW_009269999.1:4148759-4149112 GCF_000687185.1 Egretta garzetta
TGCAAAAATAAATAAATTCCAAAGAAGTATGTTTAAGCAACATAAACTTCTTTTTTTAATCATTTGTGGAATGTTTATTTTCAAATCGCCCAACACTCACCAGGTGCTAGTTTTCAGACTGGCTTGAAATTTTAAAGTATATAGGAGCTGAGTCCCTCCCTGCTGCATGGCACGAGCCGGTCCCTGAACCCAGGAGAGCAGGAGGAGGCTTTTCCTGGGATCTGGCTGTGCTGTAGTTGCCATCTCGGACTGTTTCTGGCACCTTGCCCTGGCAACTGTCGATGACAGGGTATTAGAGTTTATGCGTACCTGACCCACTGGGTTCCCCATGTTCTGCAGCAAGGGGTGGTTGG
>NW_009269999.1:4149147-4156093 GCF_000687185.1 Egretta garzetta
AGCCCTTGCTGATGCTAGAGACAGACAGACAGACACCCAGCTCAATACAAATGACACGTATATTGAGGCAGAATTTGTCATTGACTTCAAGCTGTCCTGGACTATTTGTAACCTGTATGGCTGCAAAGTACACTCAAAAGAATACATTTCAAGGAGGTTAAAAATAATATACCCAGTTACAATTTATTTTTCCTACAAATATTCAGTCAATGAGGAGGAAAGGAATCTGTTTGTCCTTTTTTCCCCCACGCTTAAATGTTCAGCTCTCAGAATGGAGCTATAAGTTTATCACAAGTTATTGGCCTGTTAGTTGAGTTGGCTTGGTGTATGGATCACGTTACTGGAAAGTGGAATCACTTGCCAGAACTGCCTTTGCTTTTCCATTTCCCTTTCCATCTCCCAGTTTTGTATGTTATCTGGTAGCAGCACTGAAGGCCAAACTCGCACTGAACTGATTGGAACCAGGATTTGGCATTCCGCTATTCCGTCTCCTTGTGCCAAAAGTCAGTGTTCAAAATAAAGGCTGTACATTTGGACTGCTTACATGAATACAATTTATGGTCATTTAAAATACCTGAAGATAAGTACAGCAAAGCTCTTGATTCTCCTGGTGACTTAGTATGACCACACGGTGGATAAAGTTGAGTATATTCAGCAAATCCTCATCCCAGGGAAAGGGGATAAGTGATAGTAGCTTTTAAAAAGGAGTAATGAACTGTTTTTTCTTGTTTGTTTTTTTTTTTTTTAAGATGTAGCTAGAAATTACTAACTTGGAAAACTTCACACTAGCTGGATGTAGGTGTAAACCTGAATCCAGATGTTTAGGACTACCAATATAAATCCCTAGGCATACTCAATAGTCCTGAGTATTAGGTGTACAAAGCAAAAGTGCTGCCTTCTCTGCTTGGGACCTTGGTCTTTTCGTATGTGTTGTTTCTCTATTGATCAGGAATAGTGGTAATTGATGAAAAGCGTAGCGATCTGATGTTTCTTCTCCTGTGAACAGAAAATGAGCTGTGCGTATCAAGTCAGTGAATCGTTTCTCTGTGCTAGATCATGAAAGATAGAAATCACACAAACCTTTTTTTCCAAAATCTTCACAGAGACCATAAATCTTCATAAAATCAAGTTGAAATTAAGCAAATAGTTTCAGTCAACAAAAGGGTTACATATAGATTTGTAAGCATCAAAATACTTACTTCCAGATTTTTTTAATGCAACATATTTTTGTTTTAGAAATGCCAAAGCTGATCCTTTCAACATTTAAAAATGAAAACCATATTTTCCTATTAAAATTTGATCCAAACTTTTTATAAAAAGGGATTTTGGTTTGTTTGGCGTGGTGATTTGGGGGTGAGGGTGTTGTGGTTTTGTTGTTTGTTTTTTTTTAAGTTAGGAAATGTAAAGAAACAAAGTTTCATCTCCAATTGAACAAAACTTTGGGGACTTGATGTGAAGAAACACCTTCGTGTTGTTTTGTTTCAGAAGAAAAATCATCCAGTTCAAACTGAAGAAATTCTTCCCCTCTGGGTTTTTTTCTGGGGGGGGGTTTGTCACCCAAACCACAAAATCTGTCGATTGTCTTGCTGCATATGTTCAGATGGTACTGGCGCAGAGTAATTCTTCTTGGGTTTTGCTATTATAAAATTTATTTGTGCTCCATCGCTGGAAGAGTTTGCGGTTTGCCTGGCAGGAGAATGGCCATTAGGGCATTACTCTTTCTTCTGCTGAGGAGCTGCTGTTGTCGCTTGTAGTTGCAGGTAGTCTGTTCACTGTAGCTTTTCTTCCTCCTATGTTCCTGTCCACCTCTGAGTTACCAAATAGTCTCAGCTGCAAGTCAAGGAACAAAGCAGGAGGGCTCACAGTTATCGTTAAATGTTTTCTTGGCTAATTCTCCTTTAGTGTGTCCCAGTGACTTGCAGCCGAGGATTAAAAGGACTGCCCTCAGCAGCAGCAGTGGGCTCTGTTTGAAGCCCCCAAAGGATATTGTTTATATTTTGCCTCTCTCACCCCTATCCCTCGTACGATGCCTTCCCCAGTGAGCAGCTCTCTCCTCCCCATCCCAAGTGATGCTATTGCTGAGGAATGTTGGACGGATACCATTATACACATACTGGAGGTGCCCCCAGATTTGGGGTTTGAGCTTGATTTACAGGGGAGGAGATGTGGGAAGGGAATGTTGTTTTTAGTAGGGACCCGGGGCTGTAAGTGCTTTGCAGAACTGTTTTAAATATGCTCATCAGGCAGGGAGGTCTGTGGGTGCAGGGGAGGGCTCAGCGAGCTTCTCAGATGTTTCTGTGTGCTGCTCAGGGCTGCTGTCCCAGGCACGTACTTCATTAATGCTTCTGGGAAAGGCATTCTGGGAATAATCAATCAGCATCACTCTGGGTTTCTTCTCCATCGGAGCTGCTCTGTTGTGTCTTTCAGTGCTGCTTGTTTTGTTTTTAACTTCTGAATGAGGGATCGATTTGCACAGACTAGCACCGGGCAGAAGAGTTTGGTCTTGCAACAGGCTGAGCCTGTTTTCTCTAAAGCCCTTAGGTGTGTGTTCAAAGTCGTGGGTGCAGAAGAAGCCAGTGGTGGTAGGGCTTTGCTGAAGTGTGCTCTGAACATCTCAGTGGTTCCCTAGAGCAAGGTTAAGTTGTTGCCTTGGATCTTTGCTGTCACCCCTGATCTGCAGCACTCCCTTATCTCAGAAAGGACCTCTGTGCTTCAGCTTTGCAGGGGTGCCACAACGCTGACCTGCCCCTCTCCCCATCTTTCTCCTGTCCTTCCACTTCCCTCTGCCTCTGGATCCTTTGATGTAACTCAGCTCTGCCACGGCCAACTGCTTGTTGTGCTCTTGCTTTTGCTGAGGCAATGTTGCAAAGCGCTTTTTGCAAAAAGGCCGTGTTGGGGAGGGAAAGGCTGCAAAGAAGATTTACATGATTCAAGACAGTCTCTAGATGTGTAAGAATTTGGGGGAGAAAGGTGGTTTGATGTAAAAGGTAAAGAGAACTTTCTTTCCCTCTGAGTGAATCAGTGGGTGAACTGAGATTGAAATCCAGGAGCAGCTGGTAGCCAGGTCTCAGCTCACACTTCTGGCTTGAGCAAACTGTTGTAAAATTGGTGTGGTTGGCTGGGGAGGACACATCCTGTATCACGAAGGACCTGGCCTTCGGGCGCTAGAGCTGCCCTTCGCAGCAGCAGTGGGACTTGCGTGCTATGAATTAGTCACCTGGAGGACACCTCTATACTGTACGCTTTGGCCAGTCCCTTCTGATGTTCCATATGTCCTTGCTCACAAAGGAGCAAAGGAGGACTGCACTTATTTTTCCCCAGAGTTCAGCTGGAGGTGACTCTATACTCCAGAGAGGTAGTTCTTTACCTCTCTTAATGAGTAACTTTATACTGTGCTGTCTCCTACAGCAACAGCCATCACTACTGGAAGGAAGAGAAGCTGTTTGCCAAGGCAATGAGGCCGTATAAACTGTTAACAAAGGCGGGAAGGTGTGGGCAAGGAGCTGAGATTACAGCAGGAGCCATGAGAATTCCCAAGCTCCAAAGAGCGCTCCTGATTTTAGCATTTCATGCACTCCTAGGTAGTGTCTGTTTGATGTTTGTAGCCATGCTGAATGACTTGATGATCTCAAAGGTCTTTTCCAACCTAAACAATTCTATGAAAGCAAAAATCCCGACTGGATAGTGTATCCGTACTGTGACGATGAGGAAGGTTAGACTATCTGTTGTGTTTGCTCTACAGGCTTGTATCATGAACGATGCTTATGGCTAAATTCCTCAAATGCTGACACAGCCTCAGGTAAGGTGGGAAAGGGCCACTGTGCCCTCTTCTCTACTAGGCACTGGGTTTCTTTGAATTAAGTCTGGTTTGAATCAGAGCATCTTAATGCAGCAATTTGTCATGCATTTCTTTCTTCTAGGCATGATCATTCTTTCCTGTATATCTGCAATTATATATTGTCCGTATGGCAGCTCCAGCAATTGCTTGAGAGGCAGTTGAACGCTACAGAAACTCTGAGCGTACTTCCAGTTTTCTGTCAAATAACTTCATCCTCTGCAATTTATGTTTTGAATGCCAGGGGCATGTAGATCATCTGTGAATTGAATATGCTCAGGGACAAGGTTTGTGTGGTTTTTAGCTCTTGTCCGTAACTTTCTTAGTTCTTGGTGTTTTTTGGTCTTTCCTCAAATGCTGAACCTCCGCCAAAGTAAGACTATCCCAATCTTTGTAAGCATCAACTGTACAGGGGAGGAAAGCTGGACAGGGCATCATGAGCAAACCTGCCCAAAGCACCATGGACGAAATCTGGATGTCACTGAAGTTAGTGGTAATGTTCCCTCTCACCCTGCTGGCACTAGGAGTTTATCCCCTTGGCGATGAAGAACTTTTTCCCCTTGTGAATGTAAGGATTGATGGATCGTTTGTTCTCAGCTGACCTTTTCTCCCATAGACCAACTCTGAAGCCTGGTGATGTGTGTGCATGTCCATTAATCACAGCATTGGTAGGTTTTGCCTGGCCAAAACACAGCTCCAGGAATTGAGACTGCTACCTATTGGTGGCTGGTAAATTTGGAAAGTTCCTGCAATAGGAGGAGGTGGACCTAGGTGAGAGCATACACGGCACTAAGAAATAAAAGAAAAAAATCACCGTAAGTTTTGCAGACTGTCCCTGGCAGCTTCCCAGCGAGCGGTGCTGGGAAAGCAGGCGGCTCCAGGGGGACCTGGGAACGTGCTTTTGTTGTCAGAAGGTAGTTAGACATCTTGCTTTATTCTCAGCCTTTATTCTTGAAAAATTGGACAAGCTCCTTCTCTCCCATGCTCTCTGAAGTCTGGGGGGGTACCTGCCCCAGCTGGCCCTCCTGTGCATTGCCGAGTTTTGCAGAGCCTCAGCGATGCCCGTTGCCTGGATACCGGACAGCCCTGCATCCCAGCCCCCAGCCCACTCTGCAAAAGCGGGGGGCTGCGGTGGGGGAATTAAGCCCTGGGCACTTGGAGGCAGGAGCATTAAGTCCACCTGATGCAGCTTGTAAGCTCAGGGTTTCCTTTTTACTTTGCTGTCATTATTATTATTTATCATTATTATTGATAGGAGAAAAGTGCAACCCAGCTGCTCAGTGCAGAGATCTGAGCGCTCCCGCAGGGTGAAGCACTTCGTGCCACTTAGAAAACCAGCCATTGTGCTGTGCCTTGAATAAGCATTTTATTTCTCACGCTTGTTCTGAGCCTCCTGCTGTTGCTCACACTACAGCTGCTGACAAGTGGCCTTCCTGGCAACAGGGCATCGGAGCCCACGAGTTGCCTTCCCTCTGGCTGAGACCCTGGGGGAACAATACGAAGACGGCAGTGACTGTTGAATGTTTAAATTCAAGTATTTAGTCTTAAACACAAAAATGCTTTTTGCACTTCATACGTGCTTGGTCACAGTGATTGGCCAAGTCACGGGTTATTCCTGTGCTTAGATAGGACCATGCCAACTGCGCTGCAAGAACTTTATCCTCGCTCCTTGGCTGAGCACATGGAAGCTCATCGTTAGCAGGACGCCCTGTTGTATAGCACGCGTGTAAATGTCTGTGAACTTTACTAACCAGGGTCAGTCAAAAATAGTTTTTGAGCTCAGTTACTCTAAATTTGGGCTAGTTCATACCATAATGAAACCGGTTTTGCTGTATATGTCTGTAGAGCACTGTGCTGCTTCAAACAGCACTTGGGAAGTGTGTCAGTGAGCATTAGTAAAGTAATGGTAATTAACCTTTAGATTGAGAAAGCGTGTGAGATCTCTACTATTGAACCAGGGTCCTCTTCTTCGAAGCACTGTAAATTTGCATGACAGAAATGCTGTCTGATCTAAGAACATGTTCAACTACGTTCAACCATAATATAAGATGAGGAAACAAATGAATATAGCGCAGTGGGGGTGACATGAACACCTGAGCCAGGACACATTGAAGTCAGTACCTTTCTACTGACCGTACTAGGGTTTGGTCTTAAATAGGTTCTGTGTTGGGCTTCTGAAAACACGTTATTGTAATCTCTGTGACATTGAGATCGACAATGGACAAAGTTTGTCCTACATAAAGATTGGCTTGTCTTCCTTGCTGAAGGAGGACAGCACCTAACTTTGAGCTAATATTAGACACAAACCTGTTGGAAGACTGAAAACCTGGAGGTTTTCAAGACGAATAGGAGAAGGTCAGGAAATTAGAGCAATTTTTCCTAGGTCTTTAGAAAATACTGTTTATGAAAGTATTTGCATCTCTGCAAAGGGAGTGCAAAGTGATTGATGGCACAAGCGTATTGTTCTGCTGTTGTAGTTCATGCTTTGTATTTCTATTTACACATGTATGAAGAATAGCAGAGGATGAAAGATGCGGCTCCTTGGGAGGTGGCTGTTGAAAGGCCGGGCTGGAGATTAGAATCTGCTTTGTCTTGGCTCTGTGTGTGTGTGTATAAATATACATATATACATACATATATATGTATGAAAATATGCACACAAAGCCACTGATTGTCAGCAAATAACACTATTCACAGAAGCTCAGTATCTGCTAGAAGCAGAAAGGACGAGCCCTTCTCTCCTACTGAAGGCAAAGTTAGACATAAAATTGCTATAGGCTGGTACAGGGTTTTTGTCATATATATTGTTTATTCCTCTCTTCTTCCTGTCTTCATAAATAAATTTTTTAGGTGTTTTACCAGCTCATTTCTTTAGGGAAACCAAGTACATACTAAGAGTATCAATAAAATGCTGTATCTTAATCAGATTTTATTATTAATATCCCTCTGACCTGTTGGATTAAGTACTTTACACCAGATAAATGTCCCTGTTTAAAAGTAAAACCACCCCCCTTTCTCCTCCCTGATTATTTTTTTTTTCCTTAATATAGACAGTAGGCAGAGGGGCTGCATAATTTCTAGAGTGAAAGAGTAGATGGGAGGAGTGAGTGT
>NW_009269999.1:4156126-4175374 GCF_000687185.1 Egretta garzetta
AAATGAAGAGTGGAGTAACATTTTTGGGAACCATATTAGTGTGAAGGAGCTGTAAATGACAGTGACCAGAAAGGAGACTGAGATTCTTACCTCTTCAGACAGATCTGCATGAATAAGGCTGGGCTGAACATTGGCTTTACTGAGAGAGTAAGGAATCATCACCACTCAACTACCTCTTTACAGGGAAAAAAAAACCCCATAGCTCACAACATACAGGAAGACAAATAGTTACGGAACTGCAACAAATTCTGACTGAAAAAACTGCTCGAAAGAGTTCTGAAACAGAGCTAGCTATGCCACACCACCTCCTCTTATGGTAAGAAGTGGTGTGATAAGAATTGAACCGAACACGTGCAGTATTGAAACACTGGATTTAAAAAAAAAGGAACCTGATTTCCAGTTTTGTTTCAAAGAAATATTGGGAGGGGTTTTTTTCCCCAGCACATACAACAGGTAGACCCAAAGTCTATAAAAAACTTGAAGTCCAGTCTCAGAATTTTATTCAGTGAATCCACAGGTACAGTATTCACTGAAGAGTTTAGCAGTGTGTTGAGCTTCAAATCCTGTGGGAAACTAAAAATATGAAACAGGCCAAAAGGCAGCACCAAAAGAGGCATAATTATTTTTGTAAGGTTAAACAATTAACCCCTCTTTCTAGATTCAGCACCATCCAAAATTCAGAACTTAAACTAATGAAAGGGGAATGGTACCAGATTAGTGGACTTTTAGCTGCTGCCTTTCCCTCCAGCTGTGGGACATCAAAGATATATGAGCCTTCATCTTCTGTGGCTTTATTGAAAATGCTCTCTTATCCTCCTGAGTGATGTGGAAGGGATGGGATGTTACAGCTTATGTTTGGGCATGGCCTCAGTGCCTTTCGCTGGTCTTTTAAGACATTGCAGAAGCTTCTTTTGCCCGTTATTGATTATTTTGTTGTTGTTCTTTTGAGACAGTTTGCCTGGAAAACAGAAGGTCTTGGTTGCCTTCAGAGTGATTTATGTGATGATGATGAGTTAATGTAGTGGAGACATCATACACATACGTTTGGAGCTGGGTTAACTGAATTAAATTTTTTGCATGAGTAAGCGTATCAGCCTATCAGAACCAAACCCACCCTCAAATCACTAATTAGAGGAAAATAATTAGGATTGAATGCTAAATTTAGATTCAACTGTAATTTACAGGAGTGTTTGTTTAAAAGAAGAGCCAACACAAGGAATCTTTGCTCTGAGGATCATCAGGAAAAAGCCTTTTTATATGTTATGGCCATGTAGCAACCAACTCCAGAGATGAGTTGCTGGAAGTGCCATGTCTGATTTATTGCCCACTGCAGCTTCAAGAGTGTTTGCAAGCTGAAGTATCTGTTATGGTTAGGATGATTATAACGGAGGTTTATTTTATTTTAGAGAGAGAAAGAAAATAAATGCTTTTTCTGCGGCTTCTGGATGTGGATGACTTCTGTGGTTACTTCTGGTTCCTGAGCCGTGCCAGCCTGGGCTGCTCGGTGTTGCTTGCACTTGCCCTGCAAAGGGAGGGCTGAGGCTGCTGGGGGGGAGGAGAGCCCGGGTGCGGTGACCCAGTGCTTACCCCGTTGCAGTGGGACAGCACCACAATGCAGCTTTGCCAGGGGCAGGCAGGTAGATCTGTTACCCTGGTGGGAATTTCTGAGTGGGTAGTTAGGATCCGTGCTCCTTGTAGAGGTTCTCTGCTGTTGCTGGTATATCGGTAGGTCTGCAGCTGGTTTTGGTTCTGCCTCTTAAAAAGATGGATGTGTCGGTGCATTGCAGTCAGAGAGCATCTCTCAATGTCCAGTTGGAGTGCTCTGTGGAAGATGCTGAGATCTGGCTAGTTAGCAGAAGATGCTGAGATCTGGCTAGTTAGCAGAAGATGCTAAGATCTAGCTAGTCAGTGGAAGATGCTAAGATCTAGCTAGTCAGTGAAAGATGCTAAGATCTAGCTAGTCAGTGGAAGATCCTAAGATCTAGCTAGTCAGTGGAAGGTGCTAAGATCTAGCTAGCTAGTTGTTTTATATACTATGTACTCCCATACTATCATCCTACGTTCCCAAAACACTTCCTAACCGGTACACAGTGGAATTGCAAGTGGCCTTTTGAGTAGGGACATAAGCAAAACACTGATGCCTTTCACTGAAAAACATTGCTTTCCAGACTCCAAAGACTAGGAACTTTAATCTGCATAAAACATTGCATCATCTTTAAGTTGGGGTTGTGCAGAAAAGGCGTGTTCCACTTCACCTATCTCATGAAGCAGATGGAAGGCGCTGAAATTTTAGGGAGTTTTTCTTCCCTTCTGTTGTGGTCCAAAAGTATAAACACTGCTATAGTTTTAAGTAAAGAAACAAATAAAAAAGATATAGATATCTTTTGCTACAAGATGCCTTCTCCAAGAACCACTTTGGTTTGGCCTGGTGAAATTTTTAGGTTAATAGCCTAGCAACTAGGTTGCTTGTGCTCCCTGGTTAGAGGTGGAAAGACCAGGAATGTCAGCCTGAATCTTCTGTGACCCAGGTTAATGCCCCATTGACCACACCTCTGGCTAAATAAAACTTTCTCTCTTGTTTTGATAAAAAGTTCCATCCTAGATTCACAGAAATACCACAAAATGCCTGTTTTCAAGTCTTAAACCAAAATGAAGCAACGATTCTCTCTCCCCAAACCGAAAGAAATTCTCAGCTGACAGATTCAGGCTTCATCTGGAAGATGCAACAAACTCTCAGAAGTCCATGATATTCCGTCATGCAGAATGATAGGAAATAGATGAGTAGACCCCCCAAACTCAACACCACTGGAAATCATTTCATTTGCAGAACAGCTAACGAGTTCTCTTTTGTGTAGTATCAGAAATTAAGCAGCTGTTCATGTATCAGTCATTCGTGTATCAACAGCCCTAGATAAGCATAAGATTTCCCTGTGCCAGATCCCACTTGCACACAGTTTGCATGGGGAGACAGACTCCCCTTAGCTAAACAGAAAAGAAAAGCTGTAAAGGTGAGCTGGGCAGCAGAACTGCAAAAAGACAAAGAGGTTTCAAGAAATTACAAAATGCATCTGAGAGCTCATGTTTTCAGCTTCTGGGTAAGCTGTCGTACAAAAAATATGCGGTTCAAACCTTTTTCTATTATTTCTGTTTGTGCTGAGGAAAAAGAAAAAAAGCTAGTGAATGCAAATTTCTTCAGATAAGAGCCCTCTCTTTATGCCACCTATATTGCCAGTATAGGTTTGTGTGTTGCACAGGTAAAATTAACTGGATATCCAGCATGACCAGAGAACATCCTTGCTAGGCTGACTAATAATGAAGACAAGATGAACTATTCTCCCATAAACTGTCTGTTCACTGTTCTTGGCTGATCCCCTCCTGCTCTGTATTTTAATATCCTTGTCAGCCTGCTGGCAAGATGCTGAAGCAGCACCAGCCATCCAGTTAAAATATAGAGTAGCCAGAATTTTCAATCAACTCAGATTTCCTCGAACACTTGCTGGACATTCATTCCAATTCCTATAAAAACGTCTGGGCAACTCGTTGCTTACTGTTTCACCTCATTTTGTAGCTGCTACTTTATAACACTGATTTTAAATGTAATTTTACAACAGGTAATACATAGTTCTGGTCATTCTTGGTTCTGCTGCTGTTAAATACATTTCCAGTGCTTCAGGTGATTGTAAAAAAATCGTGTATCCTGAATATGCAAAATATATTCAAAAAGCAGCCCAGTATTTGGGAAGAAATGTTCTGTGTTTGGTCAGATTGACTACAGCTAAAATCTTTGCTGGTCCTGTAGCTCTGGGAAAGAATATTCTATTTTCCTTTTCTGAGAAAAGCTGTGTGGATACAGAAAAGTACCTCGGGTAAATCAAGGCCAGGTTGGACGGGGCTCTGAGCAGCCTGATCTAGTTAGCGGTGTCCCTGCTCCTGCGGGGGGGTTGGACTAGATGACCTCTAGGGGTCCCTTCCAACCCAAAGCATTCTATGATTCTATGATTCTATGAAACCTGACCAAGAAAAGAGGAGGTGTTTTACCCTATAGACACTTTTGTCGTTCACGAAGTTGTGGGGTCCCAGGATCCAGCAGGGAGGTGGTTGCTTCAATGCAAGACATAGGTGTATCTTCAGAAGAATCACAGAATGGCAAGGGTTGGAAGGGACCTCCAGAAATCACCCCGTCCAACCCCCTGCTAAAGTAGGTTCACTTAGAGCAGGTTGCACAGGACATCGTCCAGGCAGGTTTGAATCTCTTCAAAGAAGGAGACTCCACAACCCCCCTGGGCAGCCTGTTCCAGTGCTCTGTCACCCTCAAGGTAAAAAAGTTCTTCCTCATGTTCAAGTGAAACCTCTTATGTTTCAGTTTGTGCCCATTGCCCCTTGTTCTGTCGCTGGGCACCACTGAGGAGAGTCTGGTTCCGTCCTCTTGACATCCACCCTTAAGAAATTTCTAAGTATTTATGAGGTCCTCTCTCAGTCTTCTCTTCTTCAGACTAAACAAGCCCGATGGGGCTTCAGAAGAGTCTGGGTGGAGTGTGAAACCAGAGGAGAAGGGATGTGGCGTGGGGACTGAGTGCCACAAAAAAAGCAACTCAAGGCTGCCCAGGGCAGGGCAGGGCCCATCCTGGGAGCTGTGTGGGATCCTTCCCTTTGATAGAAGGGGCTGAGAAGGGAATGGCAAAGGAGTTTGTGCATTAGAAGGGTAGCTGGCTCCGTCCCCTTTGCAGCTAGCTGGCACGCCTCAGATCCGTGCCTTCTGTGCTTCCTATCCCTTGCTTTCCTGAACAGTAACCTCCCCACGCTCCCCCCCATAAACTTCGGAGGAAAAATGGGGGGACAGAATGGTTTATTGAAAATCTTATTCTGAGTGGAGCTACATTAATAAGCCCGCGCCCCTGATGAAGAAAAGAAAACAAACCACCCTCAACATGATGAAAAATAAATCCCACTGAGTCTTCAGCATCCTGCCTGAGACACTAATTCCCCAAGGCAGAAACAAAGCAAGTAAAAAAAGGTTTGTTTTCAGATAGCAAAGCCAAAACACGTCCAGTTCTGATTTAAGATGAGTCTTGGGAGACGTCTCTTCTTTATAGTAACATGGGGCCAGTATAGGTGAGTTGATAAATATACAAGTTGATATTTTTTTCCTCATCCTTCAGAGAAAGCACCTATTAATTTCAGCGGGACTCACACCTGCATGTGTTTTGTGACTGGAGCTGCCCCAAAGCGTATGAGGACCAGCGACTGCTAGCAGTGGGGTGCAGGGAGGGTTTAGATGCCTGAGTCAGATTTTCCACGAGCGCAGCTCCTGGTCTGGCTCCAGCGGCCGGCACCAGTGGGACTTCGTCCTGCTCCTTCCTCCCTGTCCGGCTGCCGGCACAGCCTCTCCCCATCGCTTCTCTTACGGGGCTTTTTGCCCCTTCGTGAAGTCCCTGGCAAAGGCTTCAGCATCATAAGGTTTCTACAAATAATATCTGCAACTCACCAGGGAACAAGCAGAGTACTTCTGAGGTTACCCTGGGGCTTTAGAAATACTTTCCTAACTAAAGGCAGTTTATAAATCTACTCAGCTCCAGAATTGCACAAGTTTGATGGCAATTCTCCACTTAGGATGGGATGAGAGAGCAGGGAACGAGACTTTGTGCTAGCAAATGACCCCTGGCTGGAAGCAGGCTGTTAATGCTTTTAAATGAACTACTGCCGCAGAGCTCAGGGCTCGAGCCAGAAGCACAATAGAAGGTGCGTTTTTATTGCTGTTCTGATTATGGCAGATAATTTTGCTGTTCTCATTTGCAAATGTAATGGTTTGTTAATAATGTCTGATTTGGGAATATAGTATAGTCTATCAACTAGGGGTGGCATAATGGCATTAATAAGGGTAATTGGGGTTGTTGCTATAATCTTGTTTGCTCTTTGGTTTGTTAATTGAAAATGACTTATCTTCATCTATGATAGAAAAAATTCGTTCCTCTGCAAAGCCTGGGCATCTCGAAGGAAAAAAGGGACATGTCAGTCTGCGCCACTCACACGTTGTTGCAGTACCTGTATAGCAGCGAGCATACAGATGTGAACGGCTGTAATGTGTGTCTGATGTTGTGTGTCTGTGTTTGCATTTTGTGTAAGTAACTGCCTGTGCTGTTCTTATGGCTGCGTGTCTCTTGTGGCAAGACATATCCCTGTCTGGGATAGGAGCGGGCGATTAGGGAGCTGTTTCGGGGGGGAATGGAAACGAGAGACAGACAGGCTTCTGAGTGTTTAACCCCAGAGAAGAAACTTGGCATTTCATCTTCTGTCAACGTTTGCCCGTAACTACTATTAACATTAATTATGGAGATACTTATGTGAACACCCTGTTAGCCCTAATTAGAGTTAATGGAAGATACGTGTGGATATTAACAAGAGACAACCAAGCTTCCATTTCTAAGGTTAAATATTCAGTAGCTCCCTCTTAGACATCTCCAACATCCTATAATCATGCAGTCAGACTTATGCAAAAGCAGAACAGTTTCTCCTGCCTTTTTTTTTTCTTTTTTCCCCCCCAGTTACGGCCACCTTACACTATTTCTGCTTAAATTAAAGAGCAAACAACGATGTGGCAGTGACCTCCGTTACCTTTACTAATGTAATTACGCTACCTCTCCTCTATTCATGGTGCACATCAGAATCAGACTTTATTAGCAAACCATTTGCTGTCCCTTTTACTGTCCTTTCAATGAATGCTAGCAGAGTCACTTAAGCGGAGCTGGAAGGACTGGGCTTTGTTCTGAACACAGACCTTGTGATAAAGAGCTCAGGGCTTAAGCTCTCGGGGAGGCCACGCAATATGAGAGGTCTGTAAAGTTCCTATCGCTGTGCTGTTGTTTGAAGCTGCAAAGACAAAAAAGACCTTCCTCTTGCTTGCACTCATTAGCCATCTTCAGTATTCTGAAAACCAGCATCGCTGAAGAATTGCGGCTGCAGAACGTACAGGTGGTCTTGTTATCCTGCTGTTGTGTGTGACAGCACGTCCCTGCCGCTACCCTCTGCCCGGCAGGTCGGCGTCCTCCTGGAAGGTACCTTTTCAGGACTGACTTGGAAACCTGTAACCCTCCCTGAGAGCCCTGAGCTCGCCTCCAGTAGCATCGCTCACTCCTCAGGGCAGGGTGTGCTGCCTTCTGGTCCCTTTCCTTTGTGACAGACATATGTGATGGTCTCGGATGGTGTGTTAGGCAAAAAGTGCTTTTTTTCCCCCCCAAATGATCTGTTACATAGTTATGGGGCTGCCTGTTTGTCCAATCATCTCTTATTACTACGCAAGTACAGCACAGGACCCCTTCAAACGCTGCTTAATTGCAACCCGGATTACAGCCCAGAGCTCCCGGGTGCCTGTTGGCTGGAGCCCCAGCGGCGGTGTGACCCCAGATTTCCAGCTGCCGTGGCTTTCTCTGTTTTCCCAATGCAATTCCAAGCCTAAGAACATCCGTACTTGGCCCGGGCCTCACACGTGCCCATCTGCAGAAGCTGCCCGGCAGCCGGTTGCTGGCTGGGGTGCCCAAAATTCAGAGGCGCCGAGCAGCAGCCCGGCCAGGGGATGCTGGGGATGGGGCAGAGCACCCCACCTCCAGGGCTAGCTGGGAAGTTGGTCTCTGTTCATGTTCACCTGGAGGATGAGCTGGGGTGGGGGGAAGGTTGGTAGATTTTGATTTAGCCATTTGTTAGTTTATTCTCTTGATGTTTCTACCTGTTTTTCCAGTTGTGTCATTGCAAGTGCCCGTTTTATTTTGTGGTGGTCACAGAATCTGTTCAGCTTTGTAATTAATAGTCCTTTATTGATTTAATATGCAAAGTAATGCTTTCACAGGTCAGATCTACATGGACCTTTTTTCCTTTTTCTTTTCATTTGTTTGGTTTTGCTCATGGATGTGTATTTTTTAATGGCCGTGTAAAGCTTAAAGTGCCCTTATTTAAACTGGTGGGACAAAAAGGCTTCTGTTGGTATTTTGCTCTGGGATTTGGAGTAAGCTGCGTTGGTTTGAGAGCCCTTGCTGGACATTGTTTGAAGTGGGCAGATGCTAAGAAACCTTGTTCCGTGCTATACAGGGTTGCTAATTGAGCTCTTACCTGTGTAGTTGCAGTGGCAAGATCCCCTACTGCAATATGGCTTACTCCAGTTTATGGGAAAGAAATTTTTCTGGTGTATCTATATTTAGAGCTGTTAACAGAAAGGGTAGATACATCATCTTTAAAAAGGAAAAAGCCCCTGCATTATAAAGTCTCTCTTAAATTGCTCGCTAAACCTTCACGTGGAGTAGGAAAGGAACTGATGCTGTAAAGGGAACGCAGTCATGAGGTATCATTTTATTTCAACTAGAAAAACATGGCCTTGCTTGGACCAGAAGCTCTCTCTGATGAGGCTGTGGTCTGGTTGCGTGGTCAGGAGAATGAAACACAGTCTGAGAAAAGATATTGTCAAACCCACAGAGGTTAAGCACCCTATGCCCCAGGCCGATTCCCTTGTTTGTAGAGGCTGCTGTAGCCAGGCTGTCAAATGGAGGTCTCCAAGCAAAGCGAAGGTAATAACCACAGGGGGTAACTTAAAGCTGCCTTCATGAACTAAGTCCTGCATTTTCTGTCTTTAAAATAAACAGGGGTGTGAAGTAAATTCCTCCCTTTCTTGCCTACGACTCTTATAAATGTATCATATTCCTTGAAGCAGATACTTGAAGTCTTCAGCCAAACCCTTGCCATCAACACCTTAATTAAAATCTGTTTGTTTGGTAGGTTAATTGCTGATACCGTATCCACCAGTGTAGTAATTTTTTTTCCTGTTAAATGGCTGAATGAGATCTGACATTAAAAAAATATCCTGCCCTAAGATGGATTTCTTTTTTTTTTTTTTAATCTCTAGACCAAACAATAGTCCAGTTGAAGGGACTAATTTCAGAATCACTGAGCCAATAGTAGAGATTTAAGTAGCGAGGAAGTCATTATTCTGGGTGTTTGGTCTAGGCTTAGCAGTATTACATTGGTTTACAGAAATGAATCCCACCGGTTGGTGCTGATAGCTTCTGTAGTTATCTGGTCACCTCTGACTTGCCTTCTTTAGCAGAAGGATATCCTGACTATTACCCCAAAATGCTTTGGAGCCACCTAATTCATTTGGAGTCACCCAATTCATTTGTAATCTTCTCAAGATAACAGGGAAAGCAGCAGATAAGTATTAGCTGAGAAACCTGAGCGGTTTCGCCCTGGGATAATGGAAAGATAATGTGTTATGTGAGAAGGTGTCATCTCACCAAAAAAATGAATTTCAGGAGCTGGTATTTCATACAGAATATGTAAAGTGCTTAAATGGGGGCTTGCTTGGCGTTCACGTTTATTCTTTCATTCATTCTTTTTGACTCACAGATTTGTTTGGATGCTCTGAGCAAAATCAGATTTGCTAAGTGACAACTCGTGTGCAAAAATCAGATGACAAAAAAGATGAATATGGGATGCGATGTGTGGTGCAAACAGCAGCGTCAAGACAGTGCATTGCAGAAGAGAGGGGAAGTTAGGAAATAACAGATAAAATACAGCCCCTCAATCAAAATCTGAAGCAGTGGAAGCGCCTTGCTTTCCGTCTCATCGCAGTCAAGCTGTAACTCACCTCTAGGGCAACTGGGTGCACAGCTCGAAACGATGGGGGTTTAATACGGACCCTGAGCGAAAGGAGGCTGGTGTCAATAAATAGAAACAGAAATATTGGAAGGCAAATTTACATGAGTGCACCCTGTGTCCAGATTAATATGCTTCATCCAAAATATGTAGGAACAAACCTGTTCTCCAAGGGCTGTGAATAAGCGGTCCCTTACTGGGGGAAGTTGTGTGCTGCAGCTTTTCTGTTTTGAATATCAGGTAATTGGAAGTGCCTGCCTCAAACTGCTGATCGGGTCTGTGCTGGCTGGAAGACTTTTGTTCCTGAGCTACTTCTGAGGGAGCCACTGTAAGCCCTGAGTTTTCTAAAAGCATCCCCACATCCACCCCCCAGACTTTATGAGCAGCCAGGGCAGCCAGGATACTGATCACAGAATCACAGAATGGCAGGGATTGGAAGCGACCTCCAGAGATCATCCAGTCCAACCCCCCTGCTAAAGCAGGTTCACCTAGAGCAGGTTGCACAGGACATCATCCAGGCAGGTTTTGAGTATTTCCAAAGAAGGAGACTCCACAACCCCCCTGGGCAGCCTGTTCCAGTGCTCTGTCACCCTCAAGGTAAAGAAGTTCTTCCTCACGTTCAACTGAAACCTCTTATGCTTCAGTTTGTGCCCATTGCCCCTTGTCCTGTTGCTGGGCACCGCTGAGAAGAGTCTGGTTCCGTCCTTGTGACAATCACCCTTAAGATATTTGTAAGTATTTATGAGATCCCCTCTCAGTCTTCTCTTCTTCAGGCTTAACAAGCCCAGCTCCCTCAGCCTTTCCTCATAGGGGAGATGCTCGAGTCCCCTCATCATCTTTGTAGCCCTTCTCTGGACTCTCTCTAGTAGTTCCTCATCCTTCTTGAACCGGGGAGCCCAGAACTGCATGCAAGTACTCCAGATACTGATTCTTGGTCACAAGTTCCCTGAAGTCTCTCATGCCTCCTGTTACCTCCTGGAAGAGCTAGTTCACACTGTTGTCCATGGGAACAGTGGGCAGGGTGGTGCAGGGCCTGCTGTGGTGCTCACCCTTGCTGCTGACATGGGATGAAGCGTAACAGGTCCATGACATCTGGTGTACACATGGCCCTCCCGCAAGGATTACGTGAAGCACCCAACAGCCATCTCCCCTTGATGTCACTGAGAAGCTTGTATGTCCCTCTGAGGCTAAAGGGAAGAGGAGGATTCAAGCCATAAGTGAGGGCAAGGTGTGTTTTCAGGTCTTTCGGCAATCACCAGGTTGCTTTTGCACTCCTTCACCTCTGTAAAATCCTGTGCTGGACCTTTCCTTAGCCACAAGGCTAGGTGCTGGGAACAGAGCTGGTGCGAGAGTGAGATGACAGTGGCTCCAGACAGAAGGTGAAGTTTCAGAATACGTTGGGTTGGCCATAGCTCTCAGCTCCTAATGAGGATGCCCTTTCCCTCCCAACACACAAACACTTGTACTGCAGCCTCCGTGTTGCCTGGGAGCCCTGGGGCACTGGCAACACTGGTCAATGAGGAGCCTCAACTGTGTCATGGACGGTGTCTGCTTTCGAGATGAAATTGTTTTCTGTGTCTCTCTTCCTATCAATAGATTGTTGGCTTGGCATTCTCCTAGTGAAGAGGTGACAGTGTGAACCCGCAGAAGAGTCTTGCAGGGGGTGTCTGTGTGAGGGCTGGAGGAGAGCGTTTTCGGAGACATCAGCTCTAGGTGGATACTTCACAGTTCTGAGCACATCATTGTGGGGAATGTGGCAAAGGTGGAGTACAAGCTGTCTGATCTTTTTCTGTCCAGTCGCCATGAGCTCAGAGCTGTGTGGTTCATATGAAGGAGCCCACCTGGGGTTTTGTACCTGAACATTTTAAAATATACTGGCAGTCACTCAAAATGCCTGTTTTGATCTAAAAATTGCTGTATTTTGAATACTGTCTTTCTAGGCACTTCTTTACTGCTTTCAGTGCAGGCAACCTGGAACTCTTATAGGATGCTGAATTAAATCTCTCAGGCTCCATGAGTGGCAGATAAGTAGTGTTGTTAATTACATGAAATAGGGGGGCGGGGGGTGATGGACACCAACTTGAAATGAGTTGCCAGAGTCTGTGAGTTTCTGCGAGAGACGTTAGGAGAGCTGGAGCTATGAAGTGGTCTGAGCATGAGAGAGTGGACCACAGATGCTGCCCAGGATGCTTGCTGGGTATCCTGGAGCAAAGCCACGTCAGCTTATTATAAAGGACACCGAGCTTCGTAAAGGGCTTTCAGACTGTGATGTGGAAAGCAGTCTAAGGCTTAAGTGGTACTAATCTTCTGATGCAAGGTGGTTTGCGTATCATCAGACATGCAGAGTGGTGACCACAAATCTAGTTTTGAAATTCGCCATATAATTTATCATCAAATGTGTTTGCACAGCCAGACTCCATGGTATTTTCAGAAAGATTGTTCTCCCCATGCCGACAGCAGTGATGGGAGAGGAGGCTGTTAAATGCTGTGTCACTTGAGACAGCTTTCCTTGTCCTTGATGTTCAGAGCAACTCTGTAGCCTAACGGGGGAACCCCAAAAGGGGGGTCTCTCCATGCTGGCAATGGCTTGAAAATCCTCTTGTTTCCTATGTGTCTCAGCCTAAATCTGGGCTTTTTTGGCTGTTTGCCCTGCAAACCTGGTTTTGATACTTAAAAAAAATATGGTGGTTTTTTTTAGCTGAAAGGCAGCCTTGCTTTCAAATTTCATGCTGATCAAGAAAAGAGACATGGCAAAGGTGGGCGTGTAGTGAACTTCAGCCGCTGAAAACTGGTGTGATTTTGCAGTCAGCCTTCAGCCCAGTCCCGACTGACGCGGAGGTTAGCCTGTGGAGCCCGCCCCTCGCAGGAGATCTGGTTTTATCAGTACGTTCTGTTTGTTGTCCTCCCTAAAAAGCTTCCCCAGTCTTTGCAAAAATACAAATTGCCAGATGGGGTCAGACTGTGTTCTTGCTCCTTTTAGGTGCGAAGAGCAAAGTGTTTAGCAGCCGAGCTACAAACTGGGTTTTGCACTGTTTTAAGGCCATGCGAGCTGCCTTATGGTTGGTGGGTTGGTGTTTCAGACCATGCCTTCATCATTCACTGCTACATTTGGAATTATTCGGACCCCTGATTTGGATTAGAAGAAGTTTTATACCATCGGTTTCTAACTCCTGACTCCTAGCAAGTATAGTATCAGTGAGGGCTGAGTAAAAGAAAATCCGCCACCATCCAGAGTATTTCCGTGGTTAAATTCACTGTTTCAGTTTTGAAAAAGTCCTTCTGATACCCTGTCAGTGCATGCCAGTTCTTACGTGTAGGCATGATTGATGGTGCTTCAGGTTTTGCCCCAGGCTATTCCCAGTCTGCTTGCAAGCCATGCTGGTAGTGAAGTTTCCACTGCTGCCGCTATGTGTTATTTAGATTACAATGGAGCTAAAAACATGCTGGCCCTGAACCACTTCACAGCAAGAGATACAATCCTTCCCCCCCTTCTAAAGCTCACAAACCTTAAAACAAAGCCTGCCTGGGGAGACTCTTTGGCACTGTATTAAATATCCTCGCTGAGAAATGGTTTCTTACAATTATGGCCTTCCTAATAGGCACCGTGGGTAGTATCAACACAAAGCTATCTGTATTATATGGTTTGACCTGCTTTAACCTCTCTCCCAGAGATGTGGAGAATATCTCTTCCACACAAAGGTCTTGTCTTTCAGGCAAAGCAGAAGCGGTTTGTTTAGAGGGCTAGCTTTCTAAGAGGCAGCATTACACTTTTTGTGGGTGAAATTCACCCCACGGAGGCTGTCTGAAAGCCTGCGCATCCATGTCATCAGCGCCTAGGCTGCTGCCTTTGTGTGCAAAAACGAAGCCTTGCCGCTTAGGACCGCTGCAGATGCGCTGTGCTCACTGAGTAAGGATATTCTGGGAAAGCGTGTACGTTGTTCACAACGTTATCTTCATTAAGGGGAAAAAAGGTATGCTCTTTTAACTTTTAGCTAACGTGAAATGTTTGACCCAGATTCAAACCTTAATGAAGACTAGGTCCCCGATTTTGCTAGGTTTCTACGTCCTTAAAAAGTCTTTTCTTTTTTTTTTTCCTTTCTGCTCTGAAGAAGTTTTAAGTCAGTCAGCAATGTAAGTGGGATTTGGATCAGCCTCAAGCAGGTAAGTGGTAAGGAGATTTCCGTAAGGTTACCGGGTTCCCCTCCCCGCATGTGGGGGATGAGGTTATTGTGGGGGAAGTGTTACAGGTGGCAGTGGAAACGAGCTCCCCCGTATTCTCACCTCAGAAAAGTAATGCTATGGCCTCCTCGAGACTCTCCAGCATATGTACCCCATATTGCCCAGTTGTCCTGCAGTGGGAAGCGGATGCCTCCGGCCCCAGGAGCCCCCTGAGCGGGACGGGGAGGGCTGCCCGGCGGCTGTGTGACCCCACGCCGTGCTCTGAGCTCGCCTCTCCCTCACCAGAGCTGCTGTCTCGCTTCACAAACACGGTCAAGGCATCAGCGGCGGAAGTTTAATTAGGCACCTTTTCTTTTTTAATTCCTGGAAGTGCCACAGCGTGCTCGCCTGGTCTTGATGGCAGCCAGGCGCCCGGTGGGCGATGCTGGGAGAGGTGGATGTGTTGCTATGGCACTCGGAGGTGTCTCCAAACCCCACCGCTCCGGCAGCTGAGTCGGCTCCCAGCAGCATGTCCTAATTACAGCTGTGCAGCAACAAAACAAATACTTGGAGATTTCCATAAAGGCTATAATCAAAGGAGCATCCCTTGCTTTTTAATATGTGCTGAATGGATTCATTTCTGAGCTTATTACGACTTCAGAGAGAGAAGCTATTAGGGTGATCATTAGCTGCCTGTGCGAATAGCAAGGAAAACCGTGGCACGTTCCAGAATAACCCCCTTTTTAATGTCTGCACTTTCAGATGCATTTACAATAACCAGCCATGCTGTCTTTCATGTTTCATGCCAGGAGTAAGGACAAAAGGGAGAGGAGAGGGAGGACAGTGAACTGCACGCTTTCAAAATAAGTTCGGGTGGAGAGAAAAATGAGGTGTTAAAAGAGCAGCAAATTCGCTAGCATGACATTGTGTGTCTTGATGCAGGATCTGTTATCCATTGGGAAAGCAAAAGCAGCTGGGAGCCAGCCTGCGAGTCTTGGCTCATATCTCACTTAGTCCTTCTACTCCTGTCATCTATGTATGAATTGTGCTGAGGGTCTTTTGTCTGCCTGGAACCTGACCGTTGCTGGAGCACTAGGATTATACATCTTTTGAAGGAAGAGAGAACGTTTAGAAACACGTATGCCAAGATCATGGGATTTATTAACTCCCATTTATTTTCCCACAGAACATCTGAAGATCTGTTGTGAGCTGTGGCCATGGTTCTCTCTCTGCTCCTTACTCATTTTTCAATCAGAAATCAGAAATATCTGTAGCAAAAGACGTTGGACGGTTGGGTGTTCATACCTGAATTGGGGTAGGTGTGGCTGAGATCGGTCACATTTACCTTTCAAACCACATTAGCTGCAGTTCTATGTCTTAGGGGTAAGTTAAAGGTGCTGATTACAGTGAAACTCAATTTAGATTTGCACATGGAATATATATGAGATATGTATCAGTTTGGCTATAAGCAGGGTAGCTTAGACTTCGTGTCTGCCTCTCTTCCCTAGGTTGTTTCTCATGACCTTTGCTGCATTCAAGTTTTCCTGGACATATCACACCTATGGCTTGTGAAATGTATTTATTTACTAAATAAATAAATCACTCTGGATTGTGAGCTCTGTGGGATAAAGAATTTCCTACTGTGTTTAGAATCCATGGCACTCCGGGATGCATTATTATTCTTCTCGTTAAAAACATTTCAAAGATGACCAGAGTCAGATAAATAATGCCACTTCTCAGATTTCCAGCAATATTATTTTCTGGTTTATTTAGCATTACTGAGATCCCTCATTTAAGATCTACTTTTCTTACAGGGTGTTTTTCCTAACCTTTGCTTTTCTAGACTGACTAAACCAACTGTTTTGTTTTTGCATCTGTGTAGGCAGTCACCTTGAAGAAAGAGAGGGGGTTTTTTTTTTGGTTGGTGGTTGTTGGTTTTTTTTGTAAAATAGTTAATGCATTCAAAGTTGTGTTTGGGATTTCTTTCTTAAAAGGAATTAAGACTATTAGTCCCCCAACTAAACGGTATTGAAGGGTGGGTTTCTTTTTTCCCATCTCCACCTTATGAAAAAGCACTGAGAATGAAAAAAAAAAAAAGTTAACCTACTGATCCGGAGCTCCATTCTGCGTTAAAAAAGAGGATAGAAGTGGGGGTTTCAAATTCCCTTGCCCATGGGCCCTTGCCTGTGTTTGCCCAGCTGGTCTGGGGCTGCTTCTCTGTGCTAAGGAGAGACCATCATCGTCTTTTTGATGGGGCAAGGCCCTGTGGCTCATAGTAATCCATTTTGATTGCTTCCTTACTTGAAAATCAATCATTTTCCTCCTCTGCATTGTTTCCTTGAAACCTGCAAAGTATCAGGAAACTTCTTAAAATATTGGAAATCATGGGCTGAGGAGGACAAGGTTGCCACAGCAACTGCCCGGTGTTTCTGAGATTGTATTCCTGCATCTTTCAAAACAATCACGAATGCCACAAACTGCTGAGGCATTTGCTGCAAACAAAGCCAGGCTATAGAAAAAGAGAATAGAAAAGAGCACGGAGGAGTCGGTTGTTGTAAAGGTGAGACGTGTCAGGCTCAGGGAAAAAGCGGCAGGCATTTACCCTTCATGTTAAATGCCCTAAGTGTCTGGAATGCCGTGCGAGCGTATGGAGTGTTTCAGCCCTTGACAGCATCTGACATGACAGCGGATAATGTCACTTGGCTTGTGATGCAACCCCATGATCCACTCAGGAGGGTGACATTTATTCCATCCTGAAGGGAAATATTTGCAGATGTAGGAGGCCAAAGTTAGCCACCGCACTTTTGGTGTGCCAAATAGACTTCTTTCTGGGAGAGGAGATGCCTGTCAAAGAGCGGAGCTTGTCAGCCAGAAGCGACCAACGTTTTCATGGGTTTGGGACTGGTCTCAGCGTGGACTGGTGAACAGAGGGCTGTACTGTGGGTCTGGAGATCTAGCACATCCGTTCCCCTTTTAGCCTCGGTTTTCTTATCTGCTAAACAGAATGAATACCGTTATGTTATCGCTGCATATAATCTTTGGGTTATCTGTTTAGAAAGCCAGACAATCTGTACTGTGTGGTTGCATTGCACTGTGGTAATACAAGGGAAAATACACCTGTGAGCTATCTGAGGGCTTTCTTTTTTAAGGAACAGAACTTGTAAGAGTTGCAGGCTATATCAGTTATGTTGGTTCTGTATGCAGTATCTTCTTTTCTGAGATGGCTGATGTCTGTGTGTGAAAAAAGAGCCAGACATGCTTACCTATTGAACTTTGCTTGCGAAGGGGCCAAAGTGAGCAGTTCGTGTTTTGAAGGGTGCTGTACACCCATTTACACTAGTGGAAGTGGAGTGGTTTGTGGCCTCACGCTATACTGGCACTTCAAACACGTACCCTAGCACTTTTCCAAACGTTGCAACATTTGGGAGAATAGGGGCTGCTCTGGGACTTCTGGATTTCCATCTTGAATGTCTCTACATGTGGGAGGTTTTCCCTCTGTATGACCTCCTGTATTCTATGCACACATTGTGCAAAGTGGCAAATATAAAACCTAGAGGGTAAGTGTTGTATTATTGGGTTTGTTGCAAAGCTGCTGTTATTTATCTGAAGCTTTAAGAGCTTCTGTCTAGCCATCTTTTTCCTCCTGTGTGTGACTGATGTGCTCTTCAGCACAGCCTTTTGGTGGCAGAAATGTGTCTTCATTCAAAGCAGAGACAGAGGAGTCGGGAAGGGATGTGGCCCAGTTGTCCAGAGCGCTCTGCTTGGGTTGGAAACTTAGGGTAATTTTAGCAGCAGCTCAGATGCATTTCAACACCATCCCCAGCCTCATATGATTTTAGTGTTATAAAAGCCAATCAGGTTATTGTTTTAAGGTATAAGATGCCCCTAAGGGCTTTGCTCACTCAACTGTACTGAGGAATTAAATGCTCTCAGGCAGTGCAGCAGCCTCATTCACTCCAGTGTTGCAAGGCAAGGCAGTCATGGCTGGTAAATGGGCCCATATTACAGTGACATTAGCATTTTAATGAAACTAAAGAGGAGGTAGATTGACTGTAATTTAGTATCTAGTTGCATGGCCTTGTGCAGGTCCCCTTATCGATGCTCCACAGGGGCCGATTATAGTTACACGGTGCACTTTGGAATCTTAACTGGATTTACATGCAGTAACGTAGTTGTGTCACAGCAATGACTCTGCTATGCAAGCACTATGAAATTCCAGTGCAATTCGTTGTGTAGGACCAACAGTTACATGATAACGCGTGGGGCTGACAGCTTGCACCAAGCTCCAGTTCGGGAGCAGCAACTGTTTTACTTTTTTCTGAAGCCATTGCAAGGGAACGATACTAATCCAATCATGCTTCCACAGAGATGTTTCTCCTCACCCTTCACCGTAAAAGCACTGACCTGTTGCAGAGATCCAGCAGGACGTGACTTCTGTCTTCAGCTTCTCCTTTGGCTGAACGTGTGGACTGGCATGTGTTTCGGTTTCTCTAGATCCTGCAGATGTGGTGAGCAAAGGGGACTGGCAGTAGCTAGAGGTGCTTGTGAAGCAGGACACCTGGAAGCCATTCGTCTGGTGGCCTTCCTGCACTAGTTAACATGCAGGAGACTGGATTTCTCCCAAAGACAGCCCTTGCTTCTCCAACTTGCGCCCTCCATTCATTTCCTGTTTCACTTGCTGCTTGTTGACTTTATCACCCTCTTCTTGCCCCCAAAGAAAAGTCCTTTGCTCTGGCTCTCCAACCGTCTTGCTGCATGAGACCAGCAGGGGCCATGAGTTCAGCTGCTTTTCCTTGATCAAAGCCTGCTTCTCAGAAAGAGCTGCTCTAAAACTGGTAAGTGTGAAGAGAATCACAGAATCACAGAATGGCAGGGATTGGAAGGGACCTCCAGAGATCACCCAGTCCAACCCCCCTGCTAAAGCAGGTTCAGCCAGAGCAGGTTGCAGAGGACATCGTCCAGGTGGGTTTTTAATCCCTTTCCTTCTCCAAAGAAGGAGACTCCACAACCCCCTGCGCAGCCTATTCCGGTGCTCTGTCAACCTCAAGGTAAAGAAGTTCTTCCTCATATTCAACTGAAACCTCTTATGCTTCTGTTTGTGCCCATTGCCCCTTGTCCTGTCGCTGGGCACCACTGAGAAGAGTCTGGCTCCATCCTCGTAACATCTACCCTTAAGATATTTGTATTTATGAGATCCCTTCTCAGTCTTCTCTTCTTCAGGCTTAACAAGTCCAGGTCCCTCAGCCTTTCCTCATACGGGAGATGCTCCAGTCCCCTCATCATCTTAGTTGCCCTCCTCTGGACTCTCTCTTGATGATGTTCCTCATCCTCCTTGAACTGGGGAGCCCAGAACTGGACACAGTACTCCAGGTGGGGTCTCACTAGGGCAGAGCAGAGGGGGAGGATAACCTCCCTCTACCTGCTGGCCACACTCCTCTTAATGCACCCCAGGAT
>NW_009269999.1:4175503-4208169 GCF_000687185.1 Egretta garzetta
TCCGTTGTACCAGCCACTCCTCCCAGTTTTGTGTCATCAGCAAACTTGCTGAGGGTGCACTCTGTCCCCTCATCCAGATCATTGATGAATACGTTGAACAAGACCGAGCCGAGTACTGAGCCCTGGGGAACCCCACTAGCTACCGGCCTCCAACCAGACACTGCACCGCCGATCAGAACCCTCTGAGCCCTGCCACGCAGCCTGTTCTTGATCCACCTCACCCACTCGTCCAGCCCACGCTTCCTGAGCTTCCCTATGAGGTTGTTGCGGAAGAAGCCAGTGCTCAGCACGGAGACGCGGAGCGGTGGCTGTGAGAGGAGCGGGGAGGCAGGACGTCATGCCACGCGCAGCTGCTCGGCCAGCTGAGGCAGCACGGCTTGCACCCGCGCCGCCCCGAGGAAGGCGGCTTGGCCTCGGCCATTCCTCCAGCTTCCACCGTGTTTCCCCAGCGACTGTAATTAAACGCATCAGCTTGCTCGAGTCACAATTAGGCACAGTGGTTTTGCACTTTCCGCAATTCTCCCTAATGACAAAATCGTAGCTATTAACCAAAGCGAGTCTGTTTGGCAGGGACTTCCTCCCCTTCAGGGCCATAGAGTAAGATGGAGTATTGCTATCGTTTGGCACCAGGCGCACTCTTTCATCCCTTCTGACGCAGCACCTGCTGGTACCTACTGAAGCATTTAAGCTCTTCCTCTCTGTGGTGCTGTAATTTCTTTAAAATATTGTGACTTAAGAGGAATAAAAAAATAAAATTCCTCTCCCACATAGACCTTTGAGGGCTTGTAGCGATGTAATTATATGTGCACGCAGTAGGAGCAGGGATCCTATCACTCTGGTTATTTTCCTAATGATAGGTTTACATAGCACAGTGTCATCTCTGCTTTAAAGTTGGAGCCATCTTCTCCTGGCAGCAGCTATCTCAGGATAGTGGCATCACGGGGTAGGGCAGCTGAAGAAATTGTCTCTCAGTTGCACGTGCAAAACACGGGGTGAAGTGTCCCCATACATAAAAGAAAAAAGATAGAAAGGTGGGGTGGCCCCTCGGCTCTGAGTGTCAAAAAGGGGCTTTCTGCTGTGGGACAGTGGCACTGTCTCTTGTCCTAGCTGTAGGGTCTCCAAGCCCCCCCCCCCCCGGAGGTCCCTGAGCCTGCTGCAACCATCTCCCACCGGTCACGTAGCACCCTCTGAACTTCCACACGGGTGGCAGAGCCGTACTGACCCGGGGCAGCCCTCATGCGCAGCACGGTGACGCGGGGCCATTCAGCCGCTGCTGGGCAGGTGCCTGCAGCACTTCCCAGCAGAGATGGGTCAAGTTGGCTATTGATGCTTGTACCCTCCACGTTGCAAAAGGGAAGCCATCCCTGCTCATCATGCAGAGAAGTAGCTCCACAGGAACAGAGGAAGGACGATAAATGTGAGGGATTATTGCAAAACAAAGAGTCTATGAATATTCATTGTATGTTTTACATTGTAATAGTTTCAGCCACCTTGAAACTCTTTGTTCGCTTCCTGCCAACAGCAAACGATAGACTTTTACTCACAGAAGTCTTAATGGGAGGCAATTTTCAAAGGCGCATTCACAAATGTTTGTGGGAAACAGATGTTAAATGCACCCCCTCCAGAAATCACGATGAAATGCTGGCAGTGAGGGAGCGGGGACAGACCCAGGTGACTTATCTGATCCCTCACAGGGAAGCAGTGGCTTCGGCAAAGCTGCAAGTGTTCCAAAACGATTTGCGAAGGATGAGTGAGTGAGTTACAGTGCCGAGCAACCCTCTGTGCATGTTGGACCCTTACAGCACGGGGCACTGTGTGTATAGTTAAAGGCTGCCCCTTCCCCACAGACCCTGCAGTGTGGGGTTGGGGCTCTGCCGGATGGGTGGAAAAAGCAACCTGGGAGAGGGTGCTCTGAGAAAGCAACCATCGAACAAGCATGCTTTGCACATTACTGTAGTCTCACCCCACCTTTGCCTAGCCAAAGACTGCCATTAGCATTGTGCAGGCAGAAACTAAAATTTACTGAGAAAATTGTAACTAGTAGCCCCAGGGCAGCGGCAGTCTGCACCCGGGCCCCTCTGCCTGCACTGGTTTATCTGATGCCTTTGGGTGGGAAGTGCGGTGGCTTCGCTGTTCCTCTCTGCTGCTGCTTCCCAGGCAGTGGCAATGAGGCCGAGGGAACAGTTTGCTCAACTTGGCGTGAGAGCTGGCTGGAAGAATGAGGAATGGCACCCAGCGTCTCAGGCCGTTGCTCCTGATGGCTGGGCTGGGCTTCCCAAAGATGCATTCCATCTCCCTTCCTGTGCCTTTCCCATTTTCCCGGTAAATGGGCTGTAAAGTCACAGCAGATTAAAGTTTGTCTAAACCTCCTATAAAATATTGAAGGTGCAGCTGGTATTAATCTAATCCTGTTGTAGTATGAGGTGCACGTGTAATGGGACTGTAGATTTACATGTGGTCTGTGGGCATTTAAAACACCCCAAGAGATTCTGAAGAATTGGATCCCTCACTGGGTATTAAAAGCTCTTCATTAGTGCTAATGTACACTAAATTAAGGTGGCAATTAGACCGAGCATATTCATCAGGATGGTGTGTTTTAATAAATTGTGTATTTAATATGACTACATTTTATTGAATTCTGCAGTAATTGCATATTTTTCACTTCCAGGACAAGCTTGGCTAGAAAGAGATACATGGGACACACAGACGATTAGAGACTAGAATAGACCCTGTGCTTCAAGTCCCAAGATTTGTAAAGGTGAGTCTTGTTTATGGCTCTTTCTTTCTGCATGCCAGACGCTTTCTCTGTCTCTCTGCCAAGGCTGGTTGGGCGTAGCTATGGTGTGCAGGAGAGGGGTAAGAAATACACAGCTCATCTGCCTTCATATCACCGGTGAGGTGTGCTGCAGCAAGTACAAGAAGGACCCTTCAGTCTCATAATAAAACTGCCCCTGTCTCTGTTCTAACTGGAGGAGCAGACTGTGTGGAAATAATACTCCAAGGGGGTTTTCTGGAAGGCACCAGCTCTTAGATGTGTTCTCTTGGCAGACCCCACCACTTTGGTTTAAAGGAGTTGGATACTGCTTGCGATAGCAAACCGAGAAATTCTCTTGGGAGAGGGGTGCTCTGAGAAGGAAGGCGAGCACGCTGAGCCAAGTCTCCATACCTGCGAGCCGAAGGGTGGGCTACCATGTTGCTGGAGAGAGGACACAATGGAGCGATGCCGGGTTGTGGTGGTCCTTCATCACTGGTGCAGCTTAGAGCTTCAGGAACATTTATAGTGACATCTCAGCTGGGACAGCCTCTAGAAATTGATGCACTGACTTGGAAGAGAATCTCGTCCACATTTTCTAATTCTTTTAAAGGCTGTCTGGCAGTGGCTCTGGAGAGCTTCAGATGTGTCTTCTGCTTCTACTTGGTTGCATTGTGCATGAATGTGAAAGTAGGTGTGAGTTAACACCATTTGCTCCTCAAGCCATTGGCTAATATTTTGTAGGAGGTACCGCAGAACTGGTTCTTAGGTTTTAAAGGAAGCAGTGGATCAGTTCAGTGGACAAGGTCTTCATGCATGTTCATGGCAAAGAGATACTTACATGAAAAGAAGATATACATGGACAATGTGACAGAAGTGACTGAAAAAGTGGTTTGCCTGAAGGTTGGGACAAGGTGACGTCACTTCCAATTGGGTTAGTCTGTGTTTGTATCAAGTATTTGAGAGTGTGTTGAGCCATCAGACAAGTGGACAATGTGTGAATTTTATGTAGTGAAATACAAGTAGTGTGCAAAGGTATGTTAGGGTGGGGATTACATGGTTGGAATGGTAGGCAAGGAAAATGGTTCACCCACTTGTTTTCAGTAGAGGGTAGGAGTGGTACGATATGGAAGGTACAAGGACTGAGACTGGTGAAGATAAGGTGCTCTGGAGAGCTCGGATAGACTGGCGGATCTGAGGGATGCTCTTGTTCCTTTCACCACATGGTAACTTGGACACACCTTGGACAGCTGTTTTGAGAAATCTTTTCACAAGGAGGGTGGTCAAACATTGGAAGAGATGCCCAGGGACTCTTTGTCCTTGGAGGTATAAAAAACTTAACTAATGTGACCCTGAACAACCTGCTCTAACTTTGAAGTAGGATCAAATGTTGGAATTGGCCCAGGTTGGAGGTGGTGGGTTTTTGTACTCAAGGACATCCAGAGGTCCTGTCCAACCTAAGTTTTTCGGTGATTCCATCCCCAAGGTGAAGGTAAAGGAGCAATCAAAGTGAAACTGCGGGTTTCAGTCCAGTGTGAAAGGGATATGGGGGTAGAGGGAAGTGTTGGGGGTAGCAAAGAGAAACTTGGAAGCAGTTTTTGGGAGTGTGGTTGAGCAGCTGCCTTCAGATATGTGAAGTTCAAGGTAGCTGCAAGGCATGCAAAAGCAAATGTCAGAAGGAAGGAAATAAATGGTGGCTGGAGAACAAAAATATGCATTGCCTTGAAAAACTAGACTTTATCCCTAACTGATTGCAGCAGCTGGGGTATGTTTCTTGGCTACACTGCTGGGATTTTTAGCCTCCCCATCACTTTGCAAGATAAAATTCATATTAGGGGAGGAGAAATGCAGAATAATCTGTCTAAGAAAAAGCTGAACATTTATAGCTACATATCAAACAAAAACAAATGTGTCTCATATGTCTCACCGGTCTGAGATGGGACAAGCCAGGGAAAGCATCTGTCAGCCGCTGTCTTCTGCAGTTCTGACTGTTAATGTTTGCTTAGCATTAAATGTCTCCTGCAGAGAAGAACTTAATCTGTCACAAATTTGGGGCCTGGAGGGAGGGAGAGGAGATATTTTTAAAAGGTAGATTAAGACATGCGTTCAGTTTTTATCACACTTGCATCAGCGTCTAGTAGGAGTAACTTTGAAAATTTGCCTTTTGCGTGTATGGCTTAAAAAAAAGTGGAAGGAAAAAGTGGCTCTGTGGGTCAGGACTGTCCTTTTATGTCTGTTATTTTCTCCATGCAGCCTGTCATCAGGGACTTCAGGTTCCTTCATCTAATTAGTAAGGCAGCAGTTGGCACAAAAGGGTTTCACAATTACGTTATTTGTAATTAACATTTTTTGCATTTTGCTTGCATTGTTTGTAAATAGTGTTAGTTGCATACTCGTCAAAGTCTAGAGCACTACTGCGTATATGAACTAGATGGTAATAGATCTCATGTGTGCTGGAGTGCTCGAGCTCTGACATGAAACGGTTTTAAGTGCTACATAAGAGGTCAGATCAGGCTTTTGGTTGATTTGCCCTGTTTTAGTCAGCACAATCACAAGATCCAAATGGTGATCTTGCACGTGCTGTTTGGGAATCTGGGTACCCAGCAGAAACTGGAAAGGGTGTCTTATGCTGGTCTGTGCGGGTCTCTCCAAGATCCAAGTTCCAGCACTGAAACTGTCCTTCAGAGCTCCTGTTTCTCAGATCAGGTCAGTGGGTTAGCATTTTTTGGAAGTTGGCATTGAGCCCTTATGGTGTGGAAGCCCTAACATGCTCTGTTCTTGGGTTTGCTGGCCCAGACCTCGTACTGTTGCCACTGACTTCCATTTGCGCATCCTGAGTTGAAGGACTTTGGGATCTGTAAGCCCCGCTGGGTGTGTTTCTGGCTTGAGGCACAGCACAGTTAGTAGGGTTGCACTTAGTTGTTTGCTGTGTGAAGCGTTGTGGGTTTAGAAATTGCAAATCTGAGCCCAGCGCAATGTGTTGCCCAGGCGAACAAGTAGTCCTCGCTTGTCAAAGCTGAGCACCCACATGTTCATGCTGCTCCCAGGTTGCTGTGACCACGTGGCCTGGACACTGACATTTTCAGGACCTGATTGCTCAACAAATTTAGTCTCCCTTCCCTGCTCACGCCTAGAAAACATTTTAATATACTGAGTGGATGCATGGGCAGGAGCAATGCAAGGCATTGTAGCGTAGGTTTGTCTTTGAAAAAGAAAAGGAGGCCTGCACTCAGCTCATGTAAATCAGAGTGGTTCCAATGGAGCCTCCTCGTCTTGCAGAGGAAGCAGACCCAGACATGGAAAGTAAAGTAAGGTGGGAATGTGATTTATCAACCCTACAAAGCAGCAAGACAACGTTAGACTCAGAGGCTGCTGTTTCTTGGACCACAGGCAATGTTTTTCATGTGGGTGCCTCTGCAGCGAGATGAAGTGGCACAATATGACTGAACCGGTTTGCTTTCTCTTCCTTTTTTGCCTAAGGCTACTGTGATATGGATCATATGGGTGGGTGCTCAAGGCACCAGGACTTACAAGTTTCTCGGATAACTTTCAGACTTTGGCTAATATGCTGAGATTTAGCCATCCTTTGTTTCATTGGAGCATAACTTTTTCGTCTGGTGATGGGAACATCTGGATGCCACTAATTGTGGGGCTCTTGAAGTTCCAGTATCCTATCCATTTGTCTGTATTTTCATATCCCTCCCTATATAGTGTCCAAGCTCATGGGTTGGTGGAGCTGAAGGTTCACCTCTCCCATGAAGCTGAAGAATTCCCTCCCCAGCTCCTTACCCTTCTGGACTTCAAGATCTCCTTTCTCTGTGAGATTTGCAGGCATGGCTTTAAACACTGTCAGGAAGCTGTGAGCATCTCCTCCAGGCCCCATGTCAGAGCTCTGTGCCCCACTCCATCTCCTGCAGTCGCAGTCTTGGCTTTGAGTCTCTCTGGGCAGGAGAGTTGTGTATCACAGGTATAAGAAAATAAACTTTGTCAAGAAAAATATTGCCCTCGTTCTCGGGTTCAGATTCAGGTTTGTGTTTCTTCAGAAGCAAGGTGGACTGTGAGGCTGGCTTTGTGGATCTTCTCAGGATTCCTCCAGCGAACGGCAGTACCCAGCCCGCAGAGGCGTGCTGCTGCTCTGCCCCAGGCATGCGGAGATGCCGAGGGAAAGCAGCTACACGTCAGCCTGAGCTTCTGTGTCCCACCATTTGTGTCCCTGCCTGCTTTGCCACAAGGAAGGAACTCATTTGTTTTTCAAACCAAGTCAAAGAAGTGCAGCAAACGCACACCGTATGATAAAAATCTGGCTGGGAGCTCTGCCTGCCATGGGTTTTCTCAGCTCAGTGAAAGAAAGAGTTTTATTTCTGGCCTGGTGAAAAGTGTGGATAATTTCTGTTTTTTTCTTTTGAAATGTTGAATGTACTTTGCTAGCATAGCATATCATTGGATGCAGGTCTATTTAGGGAATGGCATTTGCGGTGGAAAAAGGCCTCTTCTCCCTGGTAACGGACGATAGGACAAGGGGAAATGGTCTGAAGTTGCGCCAGGGCAGGTTTAGGTTAGACATTAGGAAAAATTTCTTCACAGAAAGGGTTGTCAGGCACTGGAATGGGCTGCCCAGGGAGGTGGTCGAGTCTCCATCCCTGGAGGTATTTAAAAGACGGGTAGATGAGGTGGTTAGGGACATGGTTTAGTGGTGGGATGGCAGGGTTAGGTTAATGATTGGACTTGATGATCTTAAAGGTCTTTTCCAACCTAAACGATTCTATGATTCTATGATTCTGTGAAAGAGATGGGTTAAGAAGCACATGGGCTTTGGGAAGGCTCCTCTAGGGAGCTAAGCAAACTTGTGCCTCTGTGTTTGCATATGTATGCATCCATCTGTGCATGGTGCCATGGCTGCATTAGTTTCTGTTTCAGTGAGGGTTTTGCTATTTTATGTATTTGTCAGTCCCTCTAGGGTACTTGGTGATATAATTGCATATTGGGAGACACAGTCACTTCATTAAACAGCAAGCAGAAACTTTCTTCCAATGTAGCCTCACCTGTTCAGGATTTATAGCTGCTCTTCCAATAGGAGCACTGTCCTAAGCAGTTTGTTGTCTAATTCAGACAGAGAGTTTCAAAACTGGTTAAGATTCTGTAACATTTTTGCCTGGTCTTAAAAGCTTACTAACGTTGATGCATGGGCTCTGCCTGCAAAAGGCCTGTGCAGGGTGGGGTGTGGAGCACCAGGACTTTGCTGGCACCGTGACATTTCACATGGCATGGCCAGCGGGTGGTGTGCTCCAGGCTGAGTCCCGGCGTGAGGACAGCCTCTGCAGGCCCTCCCAGTGTCCACATGCTGCACTTATTCCCTGCCTAGCTCCTCCACATGCCTGCAAGTTTCCCTGAAAATGCTATCCGTGTTTGTGTGGCGTTCATTCTGTAGAGCAAGCCTGTACGGAGCCAGCTGTCCCAAATGCTTGTGAGTCTTTTGAGAGGGCACAGCTTCTTCTGGCTCCGGTGTTGATAGGACCTTGTTTGGCGTGAAGTAGGCAGTTAGATTCAGTGTTTCTTAGACTTGACAGGCTTTAGGGACTGGGGAAAAAAAACCCTTCATGTGCAGTGTGATATTTTTTTCCCCAGCATCTCACTCTGCAAGCAAAGCTGGAGCTTTGCTCTCCTGCAACCTTCCTCTTCACATCTGCGTTCACCTTTAGACCTGGAAAAATGCAAAGGGACTTAGCAGCGATCATTATCTCTTACTAGCCTGTGCTCTGTTGCCTTGTTCAGGTAAGAAATGAGTGCTTCTGTATAATGAACTCCACAGGATCTTGGGGGAAATACAAATGGAGATAGGATTGTGTCACTCCAATAAAAAATGTGTGTGCTGAGGAAGTGCTGGTGTTTTGCAGGAAGAATCGGATCGAGGAGCCTGAAGACCATGGAGGGGGACTGTCTGAGCTGCATGAAGTATCTGATGTTTCTTTTCAATTTCTTTATATTTGTAAGTATTTAGAATCCACTTTCTCTCCTGAATTCTCCTACTTCCAGCAGCCTGCTGCTCCCCAGCAGGATAGGCTGCTGTGATTCGGGGAAGTTGACATGGTACAGATACCCCCTCAGCTTTGCACTAATAATCACCGAGTGTTTTGCAGCATCCAAAGATGCTCAGACATTCAGCAAGCCAGCACAGTGGTCACTGTTGTTTGAGTTATTCCTGTCCTTGGCCAGGGAGGCCAGAGGGAAAGCTGTAACTGGTGGTGTACATGGTCTATCCTTGAATGGCAGAAGAAATTGTTTTCTAGTCCCGGGTGCCCTGCTGAGATTTTCGCTAGGAAATACAGTCATTTTCCTACTGTATGTAGAGTCATTCTCAGTGACCCTGTTGCTCTCTCCTGTCTTTGACAGGAAGGGTGGGAGCACCCAGCCACCCTCACCTCTCTGGCGGGCATGGTTCATGTGTGCCCCTTCACTGGGCAGTCCCCCACAGATGTGGCAGCAGCTCGAGACTCGGTCTTTCAGCATTAGGGGGGTGGTAAACAGTTGGTAGAGTGACGTGTCAAGGAAGAAAGGTGTTTTTGCAGCAAATTTTTTTGCTGCAAGCATTTTGCTCTCTACAAGTAGAGGTGGGTGTTGGTCTCTTCTCCCAGGTAACAGGCAATAGGACGAGAGGAAACGGCCTCAAGTTGCACCAGGGGAGGTTTAGATTGGACATTAGGAAAAATTTCTTTGCTGAAAGGGTTATCAGGCACTGGAACAGGCTGCCCAGGGAAGGGGTCAAGTCACCATCCCTGGAGGTATTTAAGAGACAGGTGAGTAAGGTGCTTAGAGGCATGGTTTAGTAGTGGACAGGTACAGTTGGGCTTGATGATCTTAAAGGTCTTTTCCAACCAAATGATTCTATGATTCTATGAAACAGTTCATTTAATGAGCAAGAGATACTAAGAGTGGCGTGTCAGCAGTCACCTGCTCGGTGGAGAATATATGCCATGGAGAAACACAAACTCTTCAAATGAACACCTTTGATCAAAAGATAGCAATGAATCCACTTTTTCTGCAGCAGTTGTTTTATGCTGACCTCTCTTCCTCTCTTTCCTCTCCTCATGCCGTGACAGCTGGGAGGAGCGTGCCTGCTGGGAGTTGGGATCTGGGTCATCGTGGATCCCACAGGTTTTCGAGAGATAGTGGCTGCCAACCCTCTGCTCTTCACGGGAGCGTACATCATGCTGGCTATGGGAGCGATGCTCTTTCTGCTGGGTTTCCTTGGCTGCTGCGGTGCCATCCGTGAGAACAAATGCCTCCTGCTTTTTGTAAGTGTCCTTGCTTTTTGTAAGTGTCCTTGCATTTTCTGTTGGCCTTTTGGTGCTTGCCAAGAATGGGGGTGACTAGATAGATGATGCTGTGATAAGTGCATGAATTGCTATTGTAGCCATTATTCCCTTAGATAACAAATAGGCTTAGGGTACTTTTACACACAGCTAGAAATACAGAAAAATTGCTTTTTTCCCTATAGCAGATTTGAGCCCAGTGAGTATGGAGTCTGGGAGTGTATTTTGACCTTGTTAAATTTCGTTTCAAAATGGTCCTATTTGGTTGTGTGGGTTTTTTCTTTTTTACTTTCATAAAGTGACCTGAAAGGGTCCTCCCTTGGGCACCCAAACCCCACTGCTCCACTCGTGGATTCATTCCTCAGTGGTTCACAACAACGCAGAGGGAACACGCAGGGTGAAGCATCCGTCTAACAGAGCCCCCCATGCCAGCAGAAATGCCCAGCTCAGAGCTGCGTGGTGGCCTGTCGCTGCGGCTCTCGAGAGCTGGCCGCTCCCTTATGCAGCCTACTCTGCTCCTAAAATGAACCAGTTTTGTTATCTTGGGGCAAATTTTCCCCTGAATGATAGGGTTAAATTTCAGCCCGTGTGGTCATCGAGTCCTGTTTGCAAAGAGCTAGCCTCTAAAGTAAGTCGCTTTTGAGCTCTACCGTAAGTTCTGATACTTCAGGGTTTCCAGCCATTATCTCTTACTGGAAGGCATTACCAGTTATGTATTGAAAGACAAAGATCATCAGTTTTTATTTTTCATTTTTGTCAAATGTGACCTTTTGTTTCTCCCTCTGGGTCAGTTGGGTTTTTTGTTTTGTTTTGCTTTTTTAAAATCTTGATCTTACAGTGTTTTGTTATGGTTGTATCTTGCACAGCTGCTTCATGGTGCAAAAGAGGCTTGTTTCTAACGTTAAACACAACAGCAAAGTCCTCTTTCTTGAATGCAAAAGCATTTTTTCCTAGATATGAGCATGGCTTCACTGAGATAAATTCTCTCCAGCTCTTGGCTCACCCACACCTTGCATTCATAACCTGCAGATGAGAGCCCTTTTCTGGAAGCCATTGTGGGTTTGATTTCTAGTGACTCATCTCAGAAGTAAATCAGAAAACCAGATATATCACCTGTGAAGTCATGGAGATCTGCCCAGAGGAACCTAACAAAATGCAAGGGATCAGGCCCAATGAGCCTGAGGTTATTCAAAGCCTGTCCCTGTCAAATTAAGAAACTGAAAGTTATGTTTGATGAGAAATATTGATTGTAAGTGAATGGGAGAGTAATATTTTCAGTTTGGACCATGTCCACTGCACACAGATTGGGGACGTGGCTGGAGGGAGCTCTGCCCTGATTTAACATCACAGAGTTACAGCATGGTTTGAACGGTCCTCCTGGTGTTTTAGTTATACACCAGTGCACTCAGTTTTGTGGTTGTCACTTTTCTGACTCTTAGAGATAGTTCTGAGCCCTGCTGCTTTATTTATTTACTTTTATGATTATTTTATTTTGTACTTGAAATGTGAGAAATACATGGGCTGGAAGTAATGCCCTAGACTAGAAGAAACTCTAAAAGTAATTACTGGGTGAGGAATTAGTGTTCCACTTCAGTCAGGTCTTCCAGGGTTTCTGGTATCAAAGTCAACTCTGTTAAACAACCTGCCATCTCACATCCAACAGCAGGGAAGCACTTGGACAAGGATCTGTGCTGATACCAGAGATATGTTCCTAATTTCTGCTTTTTTGGGGGGCCACAACACTTGATCTTAAAATGCATAAAATATCTGTGAAACCAGAAGTCTGATGGGAGTAAGTTTTAGGCATTGAAAAGGTAAAGCATTCGTGAGCGTATGCCACAAAGACTGGGAACACATTGCGAAGAGTGGAGAGTGTTAGGCTTCGGGGGGGTAGTACTTGGGGAGAAGTTGCAAGATCAAATCAAGTCCACTTATAAAGTTGTTAAAGAATTGATGAGCCAGAGAGCTGCTTGAGTGAGGTTTCACAGCGATGCATAATGTATATCTGAAGAAGCTTTCAGTCCAAATGTAAACGGAAGATAGAAGGGACAAGACAGATGCAAAAATGCATGTTCTCTGGGTTCTGGCTTCTGTGTTTGCAAGGACTTCTATTTTTCATTAAGCTGCTTGTCTTTTACTAAAAGAACATCACTGTGGAACCTAACACGTTGCATTAAGCATAAGGCTGTGGAGTGTTTCTAGATTCCCCAGCATCTGGACTTGGCTCACAAAAAGCAGCAAACGTTGGCCTGCAAATCAGATGTTGAATCACTTCTGCATTGTCCTGAAGACCTTCTGACTGCAAAAAGAACACCATAAAAATCAGCATCCAAAGTGCTGTTGAGCATACAACATTGCACCATGGGACTGAATTCAGCTTTGCCACAAGAACAGTCCATGTTAGCTTTATTCGGCTTAGTTTTGAGTGCAGGCATCCTATTTTGCACTCTTGCAAAATGGATGCAGCAGCCCCTGAAATTTTTCAGCACGAAAATGTGGGTCCGTTGTGTTAAAGGCAGTTGCTGCTCTTTTTTGAACAGCATTGCTGAAACTGGAACAGTAGATAAGTTGTGAAAAAGAAAGATGAAATGTTGATTTGTGGAAACTTCTGATAAACCTATAACCATCACCAGGAGCTCAGGCAGGATTTCTGACCAACATGCGAGACCCTGCTCCTCAGGATGTTCACCTTGGATGTGGGGGGTACCTGTGTTCACGTGTTGGGTTTCAAGCATGGATTTGAACATGAGGCTGCTGTGTCCTGTACATTACCCAGTTGGCTGTTTACTGCTCTCATATATCAGTAATCAATTTACATTTGGGAAGCAAAACATAATAAGCAGATTTTGACTCTCCTTAAAATGCAGAATGAGAGCAAGTTCTGAAACACTGATGATCCATCTTCTTTTTCTCATCAGCCCTAATGGCTGCTCGTGTTTTTTCTACAGTAACTGTTACAAATCTGTAATGCAGACTGCACAATGTAAGTGTAAATCAGTTTGGGAATGATAATGAAGCTTATCAGAGATAATCTGGGAATGGCTGCTTCCACTTCTGCACAGACCTGTGCTGGAGCTCGGGTGAACATGTGTCTCCCAGTAATCAGTAAATGAAATGCAATTAGCAGGGTGATGGGATTAATCACTTGATCACCACCTTAGACCTCTTAGTGACTATGCTGAGATCCCTTGATGGATGATGATGTGAATTCGCAAAGCATCGTTCATTCTCATCACTTGTTCTTTGCCCTCCTGCGGTGAAATTAAAAACAAAACAGCCTCTGAGCAGGAAAAAAAAGAAGCCACACAGAAAACTCCAGCAGTAAGAATAAATTATAGAGTTAACTAGTTCAGCAAAATCAAGCAACAGCATTCTGTTAGCATCCGAAGTCCCCGCTCATCTGACTCTTCTTGCTTTGTCGTTTGAGCCCAGGCTCCTTTTCTTTTCTTTTCACTGCAGAAACGGGAAGACAAATGGGATGGGGTGGTGCATGCGCTTTTCCAGCGGGGAAAAATCACTTTCAGCTCTGATAATTGGCAACAAGTGACATTTTTCCCATTCCAAGCAGGTAGTTTGAATTCTCTCTCCATTACCGAAATGCATGGTGCGCAGCATTTCAGACACTGTTTATAAATCATTGCTCGGGGATCACAATAATACTTCTGGACCCATCTGCCTGCCTTCTGTTTCAGAAAGACCTTCAATAACCTTCTCACACAAAAACCCCATCCAGACTTCTCTTGTGGCTATCTCTACTTGTTGCTCCAACCACCTTCACTGGTAACATGTACCACATGTTTATTACCCTCCATGTGATGTGGTCTTACTGGGCTCTCCATTCACTCCTGTTTTTCTCATGTGGTGCCAAAATCTGAGTTAATTTCTAAACGTTCGCTCAGTTTTGTAAAATCATCTTTGGGTCTGTGGGCTAATTCCTGTGATCCTTGAATTTTAGAAGGGCTGACTCTCAAATGGTGATTTCTCTTTATGGCAATAAGAATGTAAAAAATGTCTGTCTAGTTCAGACTTATGGTTCCTCAAGCCCACAAGTTTGTCTCCAAGAATGGAAATAAAGGTGATTTTGGGAGAGTGTGTGAGCCTAGCCACTTTCTGCTCCATACTTGTTCCTCAGCACCAACATTTGTTGTTTTAAGGATGTTAGAGGGCACATCCCTGCCTGTTCCTTTTACTGTTTGTGATGGACTGAAGCAGCATCAAACTAGCACAAGGCATCGATGTAACTGAGAATTGGTCCCAAAGACAGGCTGAGTCCGGACCTCTGTGATGGCAGAGCCCGCAGGAGTCCCAGCACTCATCCCGGGTGGGAGATGCTCCAGGCTACCCGAGCGCTCTGGGCAGACAAGGTCCCGGGGCCGGCACCCTCGCAGCAAGGCATCAGTCTCCCTGGGGATGAGACCTCTTCCGTGGGGTGGGTGGTGAAGGCACGGTGAATGGCTCAGGCTTGGTAACATCACAGAAACAAAGTGCCTTTAGTGAGACTGAAGACCAGGCTTTTCGACCAAAGCAGCAGAAGGTTGCAAGGGCAACAGGATGAAAATACAGTTTCAGCTTAAATTGAACAACCACATGCCTCTCTGTTTGCTTTCATTTCTCTTCCGCAGAATTATGATGACATAAATGTAACAGTTTTATTTCAAACTGGATACCTGCTTCTGTTTTGCTACCACTCAATCTGCTGGCTATTGCTTTCTGTCAAGTCTGCAGTGTGCCCTTAATTCAAGGATACGAGTATGCAGGCTTTGGATACTGTACAAGACATGGCTGATACTTGCATAATGAAATTAAAATTATGGTGGTGTGTTATCAACTGTCTGTAGAGGTTCTGCATGGTTAACGCTTAACTCAGTGCAGCCCCATTGTGTGGAGGGGGATATGAACCAAGGCTAATTTTGTCCTGAAATGTAGAATACTCTGAAAAGAGTCCGTTTTTGGTCATAGGTGTAAATACTTGAGTATATGTCCCGCTACCTCCTTTCATACAAAATGAGCCATGATCATATTACAGTGAAATTGTTTATGTTGTTTATGTTGTGATGAGGGGTGTGCGTGCATATGTAGGTGTATGCATGTGATGCATACACCTGTGTCAGGACAGTTTAACCCTGTGTGAGCATCTACACAATCCTATAACTTCTTCCATCAAAGTAGGCTTTACTGTTTTAAGCTGGTGCAGATTTATCAGAGAATGCTACAGGTCCTGTAGCCTTGTTCCCCTTTACCTGTTAGAACCAGGCAAAAGCATCACAAGCTCCCATGTGCTGTGATGTGGTCAGAGAGGGGCTGTGTCTGCTCCAGGTTACTGCCTCATAGGGTTTTTTTTAATTATCAGGGGAAAAAAGTTTCCTCAGTTATTTTTTCCATCTCTTTGGTGACTAGGAAAACTATGTGTTCCTACTACCTACTGCACGCACCTAATGGTATGTCTGTGGTTTGTTTTTTATCTTCTCTCTTCCAGTTCTTCATGTTTATTTTGTTAATCTTCTTGGCGGAGCTTTCAGCTGCAATCCTGGCTTTTATCTTCAGAGAAAACGTAAGTATCCGATGGTGGGCAAACTTGGAACCCCAGTGGGACTGTACCCCCTGGAGCATGGTGTTAGATGGTGGCTGATGCCTTTGTAGAACAACTGTTTGTTTCAAATACCAACCAACCTGCTTCATTCCTACCCTCAGTCTGCGGAACTGCCGGCAAGCCAGTGAATGCTAACTAACCTGGTGTGTTCAGGGCGGATGGTTTACGTACACAGGAGGTGTACACTGAGGGACTACTTAAATCCTCAAGTTTTTAGAGTCTTCCTGATTCTTTTGCAGCCAAACCAGCTGCACATTCCATCGGAGCGAACTTCGTTATAATGAAGTCACACTAAGGTTAAAAGCAACTCTTCTCTTTCTCCAGTACAGCATGTGTTTAATATTAATATTAATAGTGAAACCTCCTGTTTTCCCAACAGAGCCAAGGCTTGCTCTGCAGTGCAAAACCTCTCTTGTGCATCTTCTAATCATATTCCTTCTTGAATTTTCATGTTCTGCTGCTCACCAGATTTCTCTTAATGCTGCTTGTAAGATACCCCTCCTGACCTGCCCTGAGCAAGGCTCCCCATGTCCCATTTTGAGTCCCATCGGTGGACCCCTTGCATATTGACCTGCTCACAAGTTTCAGGTCCTTCTCTCCACAGCTTCATATGATGTAGCCTTTCTCTACTCTGCTGCTATGCCTGTTACTATATGGCCATCATCACCCCACCGTGCCAGTAGTAAGCTTTTACTACACGCGTAGTAAGCATGGTCTCATTTGTTTCTCTAACCAGCGAAGGTTTGTGCATTTTTTTCATGTTCCCACATGTGCAAAGAAGAGCCTCACTGAACTAGGTCCATCCTTCTCAAGCCAGGCCAGCATTTGAACCCCTCTGAGCAATGGCTGTGAAGAAGCATTGGCCAGTAGATGTGGTCACTAGTGACTGTTAGTATTTATTTGGCCTCTGCCAGTAGTAAGAGAACATACAGCACATTCCCCCTACTGAACGTGAGAGAAATGTGGCATGAGCATAGAAGGGCAATGTATAATGATGATTTTCTCGAGCCAGGACATGCTTTCATAAGCAAACAATAAAGACTTAGGAAGCTCACAGCAAGGCAGTGCAGTGTTTGTGCAGTAGGATGGTCTTGCGGGGAGGCAGTGAGAGGATTTTTTTTTCCCTTTATAAGCTGGTGGTCTTTGCCTCAGACCTGGAGGCACCGGGGAAGGGACGGCACTCTGTACACAGAGCGGGTGCCCCGTTCCAGCGTAGATTTTGAGACCATGCCCTCATGGGAACAGCTACCACTCCATAAATAGCTTGCAGCACGGGGGGTCTGGTGTGTTCTGGCCATTACAGCTCTGCTCTCAGGAGTTTTTAGAGAATTCCTTTGGTTCAGACCGCACACGTAGAAGCTGCCCCACAGAGCCAGGTACAGGCTTCACGGCAGAGAGAGAACACAGCCCCCGGTGAGCTGGGGCTGGGCGAGCAGCCGGCAGCTGACTGCTCCCGCCTCCCCAGTAGGGAACTGGTGGAAGGTACAAGAAACCAGCTGGGCTCACTGCGGGTCCTGCGTGTGGGGTGACTGTAGGCAGGGCTGGCTGTTCCCTTCTTCCCTCAGTCGCGAGGGGCCAGCCTGAGCCTTGCTTACGGGCAAAGCATCAGCACCTTTCGCTCCCGTGGGAGCCGTGGGGCACGTGAGGATGTGTTACCTCGGAACATAAGGTCGCGGTGGTTATTCTAGGCTCCTGTGGCATCTTGCGGTGTTTTGTGAGATAAAACTTGAAGGCGAACAAACTTTTTATCTTTCTTGAGCTTGTCTCCGTGTTTGTATCACCAGCTTCCCACTCTGTCAGAATGACTGACAGGAAGGGCTTAAATGGGAAGGAATGAAGAATGTCACATCCCAGCATAGCTGGAGATGGCTCTATGCAGAAGTTAAACTCGGTCTGCGAATTCTTGTCGTTTGCTCTCTCCTCAGGTTTCTTCTAAAAAAAAAACAAAACCAAACCCCTTGTTTTTGCTGTTGCTATATGTTTTGGTGGTAGCTCCTCTGGTTTGGTAACTACTTGTGGCTAATTTTGCTGTCATCTTTGAGTTAGGGTGAGGCTGGATGGCTGGGCAGGATGTCTGTGGGGACAGAGGTGGTCTTTCAGTGACCCCATGGTGGGAAGAATCCTTCACAGAAGCAATTTAAGGTCAGGCTCAGATGTGCTTTCCCCTTCCCTGCAAAATGAGTTACTTTCAAGGTGTGTGGTCATAAATGCACATTTAGGCAACCTAAATTTCTTGGAAGCTTCCCAAGTGGGTTCCCGTGATGGTCATTGCACCAGCCCATATGGCTGTGGCCTCACTGGGTGCATAAAATGAGAAAGATACACTCTATCTGTTCGCTTTCCAGATAAGGTTCAGTGCAGCTTTCTCTTGTATAGTGCTTTACATCTGAACTAGCTCCCAAACACTCAGCGGAGTTAAATTATTAATAGCTGAGGGAGTGAAAGAAATTAAGAGACAAAAGTAAGGGAGAAAAGAGATGTTTTCTGCTGAGATTTGACATGAGTGGAAGCGTCAGTGAAGCAGGGTGTAGTGGGGGGGGTCAGTGAAAGTGGTACTAGAGCTGCTGTGACCTGCAAGCCTGGTTGCACTCCCAAAAAACTGTTTAAAAGCAGACTCTGAAGAGGAATGCTGTTCATCAGCTATGGGACTACCAGAGTTTCTCTTCCTTTGTAAAGGAGGTTTGGGAGGGTGGAGAACTCTTCATCATCTAGAAGACTCCCCATAAAATAAGATCTTCCATGAACAATAGGGAGAGGCTGTGAAAGAGCATTTTGACTTATGGACAGGAATTGCGCATTATAGGCCCTTCAGAGGTATGGATGGGAAAAACCCTGGAGGGATGTTTGACTCTTTTTCTTTGTGAATTGTCTTGGCAAGCAGGAAAGCGGGATGGTAGGAACAGATGAGTCCCGTGGCAGAGCTCAGGAGGGAGTCAGGATGTTTGGATATTTAGCCCCTGTTCTGGCTCTTAATAGGCAAGTCTCTTTGGTTCCTGATATCTCTGTTTCCTCAGGCATAAGGCAAAAAACAAAGAACATGAACCGTCCATCCCTCAGTTGGGCAGCCAGAGGTCTCTGGGGTGGAAGGCACTGTGGAAGTGGGAAGTGCAGCACTGGTGACCGTACCTGCAGGACAAGCACTGTGCCCTGTCAGAAACATTAGGGTGCTCCCAGCATATGCAGATAGGCAGGAGCGTGTCCTGTTTTCCAAGCAGGCACAAGGAAGCCAGCTTCTCGCACAGCATTCAGTATTCTCGAACGCGGTGCTGCACGATAAGGCTGTGACCTTCCTGGCCGGTGCCGGCCCTTTTTTTTTTTTCATAAATACCCTTCATCTGGCTGCAGTAATCCCAGCCAAGCTATTTTTTGAACCAGTCAGTCAAAACAGCCCCACTTCACTCACTGGTGTGTAAATGTACGCGTGCGTGGGCTGCTTCTGTGTTGGTGACGTTGCCCCCAGGACAGCTAGAAAAACCCCACAGCTGAAGGGCCCCGTGTTGTTCATGCCTGTGGCTGACACCAGGGTGTCGTCAGAAGTGTGTGTGAAGGGCTAGTTTTATTAGCAGCTCCTTTTCTCCCTTCTGACTAGTTCCTGCTATAGAACTCCAACGTGCCGAGACCTCATCGGTGCCGTTAGTAGCTCCAGCGAGAGGGGGGCCGTCAGCGTGTGAGCAGGACTGTCTTGCTGACTTTTATCCTCCTTTGTCAGCAATTTTTTAAAAGAAGAAAGATGCTTCTGCTGATCAATCTTCTTTTTATTTTTTTTTTAATTTTTTTTTTCACATTTTCCTGAACTTCAGATTCTCAGGACAAGCAGTTTAAGAGCAACAAAATGGAATCAGTTATTTTCCTGGCAAACTTAGCCTTTCAGCACTAGGCTTTATTTTAGGCCAAGGCTCGTAAAAATCGCACACAAACTCTGTACAATTTCCTCTGGGGTTGCTGCTGTCAAAATAAAGGTTTCACTTTATATTTAAATGACTCTTTTGTTTTAGACCCCGCCAAAGGCAGCCGGCTGGGATTATTACCAACGGTAATATCGGTTTCAAAGTCCGCACTTCAGAAACAGCCAAGCATCAAAAAAATGTGCTGCTGTCTCTGCAGGGTAGGATGCTGCATGGATAAAGTACACAGAGAAAGGGAAGGAAAGGAGAACACTGAGGACATGTTTCAGCATCTTCTAACCTGACCTTCCCTTGGTGTACCAAATTCCCAAAGGAAAATGCCAGTCCTCTCTGATCCTCCGGTATTTTAATATTCAAAATCAAAAAATGAGTTAATCTCTGTCTCATAAAAGTGATTTAGGAACTTGGCAGCGTATCTCATTAAAAGGTAGTGAGACTGAGCTACTTACATCATTCAAGTCTTTCTGACAAAGTGTTACCCAGCATTGATTTAGTCATTCAATTTGGCCTCCGTTTGTATTTGTAAAAGAGAAGTCAATATTACGTGATATTTGGGGTCTTTTCAAGACTCACCATGGCCTTCTCTTTTTTTCCTTGGATTTTCTCATAGAGTTACAAAGGAAACAAACAACTTTCTGCTTGTGCTTTTGTGCCTACGCGTACATCTCATACATATGTATGTGTATGTGCGATATTTCACGTTGCATATCAAGAACCTGAAACCAGCTCATAGCAGTATACATTACTGCATCTGCAGCGCTGTATGAACAACAGGAAAGAAAAAAAAAAGGGGGGGGGGGGGGGGGTTTTTTTTAATTTCTGATCCAGCAAATACGGAACATCAGAGCAGCGCTATATCCAGCCAAGTCCAACCCCCTCCACTGAGGCTTTGCAGAGAGATTTTGCCTGGGTGGATCACAAATCACGAGGTACTTTAGAGAAGGGACCACACAAGTCAAGACCTATTGGGAACATGAAAAGGGGATTCCTTGAAATTTTCATCCTGAAGTGACAGAAAGGTAGAAAGAATGAATTGGGAGTATTGGGTTCAAGAAGGCTTTTAAGTTCGTACATTTACTAGTCCTCCAGAGAGTGATCCTAAGTAAATGTGATTTCAAGGTGCCTAACTTTCTGAGGAGACTCTGAGCAGAAATGTTGGTTCAGTTTTTCTATTTTACTGTAAATGTAAACAGGAGTAAATGAAATTCCATTCATTTTTATTGTTGGCCTTAGGAAAAACTGTTTAAATTATTTAAACACTGGAAATATAAAGAGGATTTTTTTCTTCCTGTATGTGGGTTGGTTTAGATAATCTAAAGCATCGTCAGGGAAACAGTCTTTTTTTCTGATTTGTAAGTTGACTTGAACATTTCATATTCATTACATGTTTTTTACTTCCTTTCCATTCCAAGAAAGTTTGGTATTAGAGCTTGATTCTTCTTTCTCACACGTGGAAGTAAACTCAGAGCAGTTCTCCTGTCATTAGTAGGAAGTTAACTGGTGTAGAACGCTAAGTGGGGAGAAAACCATGCTTTGGTTGCAGACCTCATGAAGCGTAGTAAGTTGAGCTACGATCTGGGTGTGGATTTGAAGGTATTTCTAAAATCTGGTTTAGTCCTGTTTCAACTTATGAAAGACTTTCAAATGCCACTGAATATTCAAAAAAACAACCAACCTTTAAATGCAAACATTGCTTACAAGAATAGCTATAATTCAACCCCTGATTTTTAATGAGCAATGATTTTATTGAACAAGTACCATTCATCCTGGATATAGTTATGGTTCGGCCAATGACTTTCCCCATGTTTCTCCTCTGATGTTTGCAAAGAAAAGAACAAAACCAAGCCAACCAAACAACCCCCAGTGTTCACAAAAGAGAGCTTTGGGAAGCGCTTGGGAAAGAGGTGCTGGTGGTAACCTTTGCATTTCCACCTGTCTGTGCCTTTCAGCTGACCAGAGAGTTTTTCACCAAGGAGCTGAAGAAGCATTACCTGAAGAACAACGACACGGACGTCTTCTCTTCCACCTGGAACTCTGTTATGATCACAGTAAGTGGTGCCGTGCCCGTCCCACGCTGCCCGTGGTCAGCGGCCATCAACACGCCGCTCAGCCCGCGCCCTTGGCTTGCCTGGCATCAGCCTGCGACAACCATGCCGCCGCGCCAAGCGTAGCACCAGGGTTTGTGGCGGTGGTGGGAGGGAGATGGGAATTTGGCTGGCAGCCCGTCTTTCTCAAAGCAAGCTGCCATTGGTCCTGAGAAGAGATGCTTCTGGACTGTGTCAGGCTTTGTGGCTTACCAAAGCCTGAGGCGTTTGACCTGGCTGGGTACCCCCAGCGTCCAAAGAGTGGGCGCAGAAAGCCACGGAGCTCTCTGCAGCTGAGCAGCACTGCATTTACCTGGGCCCTTTCACCTTGGAGGATACTTCAATGCTGCTCCCAGCCAACAGCAGCCAAAACTGGTGCAAACCAGTGGGTTTTTTGTTTGCTCTTGTGAATTGAGTTGGTAAGTGGCAGATCAGGCAGGAGTATGCCTAATGGTGTATTTTCAGTATAGAAATATTAGCCATCAAAATTGACTTTGTTATTGCAGGCAGGTTACAGATCGACTGTGTCATTGGAATTGGAGTTGTTCTTAGCTACTGCAAGACGTTCTGTGCACATGTGTGCGTGTACACATCTGAAGTCAGTGCTCAGACAGCCCACAGTGTCTCTTCAGGAGCGAGGAGTAGGGTGTTGGGCTCCACAGATGAAAAGTCAATTTTAATCTTAAAAGAAAAAGATGATTGCTGCCCTTCATGCTGATTCAGGACTTTAATAAAGACATTTTCTTTTGCTGACTGAAAGGAGACAGAGTCGGAGTATGACCTGAATCCTTAAAAAGGACACCTGACTTGAATCCTAAGAAGGGACCTTACTCGAATCTCCTAGCAGTGCCTTTGAGCAGCAGCAATCCTGGCCATTAGCTGTGGGGAGAACGGGCAGTTGGGAGCCTGGATGGTGCTGCTGGCTCCCTTACAGACCTGCCGGGTGATCTCAAGCAAGTCATTCTGGATGTGCTCCAAAGGCCTGTGTAGTTCGTGGCAATATTCCCAGTGGTACCTTAGAGTCTACAGTACAACATGGGAACAGTGGGACTTTATAAAAAGGCTTTGATGAAACAGAAGCTCCAAGGTACAAGCACAACCCACTTCTTTGGAAACAGCAGTTGTTTTGTCTCTGCTTTGCTGAAAGCTTTGATCCCTACAAGAATAGGTCTTTGGTGGATTTCTCGTATCTGCTTTCAGGCCAAAGTGTCAACTCTGTCCTCCTTTCTTCTCTGCGTCTCTCCCTAGTTTGCCTGCTGCGGAGTGAACGGGCCAGAAGATTTTGAAGCTATCCCTCATTTTACATACTCCTCTTTGGAAAAGGCAACACCGGAGGCTTGTTGCCAGCGAGAGCTCCAGAGCCGGGAAGGGATGTTTGTCGACAAGGAAGCCTGCCTCGCAGGCATCGAGAGGTTTCAGAACCGGCAGGTAAGGGGAGCTGACCACCAGGAAAAGGAGTTTCACAGTGGGAAGCGAGGTGCCTGGGGTGGCCATGGGCAGCTAGCGAAGCTGGCAGGTCACACCACTCTGACGCACCCTAATTACACTTCTGCTGACAGCTTTTGAAGTCACGGCATATGTCTGATTTTGAAAATCCCCTTTTCGTTGTGTGCGCTGCTAAGTTCGTCTTGTGCTGTATCGGCAGAAACAGGAAGATTTTCCCAAGGGCTTGAGAGGTGGGGTGGAATTTTACATCAGGTTTTAGTGTGTTTCCGAAGGTTAGTACTACCTCGGAGAAGTTGATCAGCAAGCCAGCACAGGTCAGTGAGGATGGGATGGAGCTTGCTTTTAGCGGCTGCAGTAGCGGCTCCAATCTAGTTCACAGATGTATGCAACCAAAAGATTGAGGGTTAAACAGCCACAGGAAACCATGTCTGTTTTCCAAGGAAGAGAAGTGTTGGAAAGCTGCATTTCTCTGCTCTTTTACTCTTTACAGTAGAACAGGGGCATTTCTTTTGCCACGTCTCTCGACTTGGCAATTTTTCCCAATGCTTGACTGAAACAGGACAGTTCAGCATAGCGTCACTGATACTGATACTACGGTCGTGTTCCCTTACGTTGTCACCAAACTTCATGTTTAAGAAACTTCCTAGCAAAGTCCCTGACTGTGTTCCCCTCAGCCAGCTGAGCTCTGTACTGCCCGTATGTACAAGCCTCCTTTTCTCTCCAGGCTGAGCAGTGGTCCTCCTTGCCGCAGCTGACAGCAGATTGTGAAAGAGAGGAAAGGAGCTTGGAAGCAGCGTGCGAGCTGTTCCTTGCCTGGCAGCTGGAAATGGTTGGCAAAGGCGCTCTGGGAGAGAGATCACGGCAGACAGCACCGTATTGCTTCTGCCAGGTCTGATTGCTGTGAATAGATGGCAAAGAGGGAGAGGAGAAAGATGACAAAAAGCAGAGAGGGAAAGATTGAGAGAGAGGGTTAAAACAGGTTACAGATTCAGCTTCCCCTGAGTGGTGATGCCGAGGCCTACCGCTTTGATGGAAAGGGAAAGATTCCTGTGAGCCCTCGGCACCGCAGAGCGTTGGTGGAAGAAGCGGGGTGCACAGCAAGTGTCACCGTCAAGCACACCATGAGGCAATTCTGTAAAACGGGAGGGACACCCCCGAGCAACTGATGGCTGAATTCAGGCCTTCCTGGAGCAAAGTCAGGCTCTTGGGACCACACTGGAAGGACAGCGCTGGCCACACTTGCCACCATTGGTAGCCAGCTGAGCAGGGCATTGCTGGAAGTTGCGTTAAGGCTGGAGTTCTGGCAAGCGACCAAACATTTTGTTGCTGGGCTGGATGCTTTTCCCTGAAAACTGGGCTGAAACGTGGCTGGAACAGAGCTGCCGCTGAGCAGTATCATATTGACAAGAGCGTGGTTTGAGCAGCTCGGTTCCCGCCCCAGGGGTCTGCACGCCCCGGGTCTGCCTCGCGAGCGGGTCCCCTCCGGGCTGCCCCCTGCTCCCCTCTGACTGCCTCCCACCCGCAGCGAGCGGGGCCTGGCACGGACATCAGGGCGTAACCGTTCTGCCATCTCTGCAGCGCTGACATTTTCTGTTTGGGTGCAAGGGAAAAATCAGGTGATTGAAACAGCCCAGCAGTAAGGGTGGGATGAATCGTGCGTGTGTGACATAGATGCTCAGCGGGGAGGAGAGCTACTTTTCACATTGGACAAACTCCAATCTACTTTTCTCTTTCTGTGTGACCTATTTGGGGAAATTTGCTGGCAGGTTGGAATTTTAGGCTGGGAGAACTGTGAGGCCGGGATAAGCTGGTGATTTCCAGAAACCTTTGCAGAAGATCTATCTGCTGTTAATTGAGCAATAATAAACGGCGTTAAAGATGATGGTGGCTATGCTGCGTGAGTGCAAGCAGTGCTATCGTGCATGGCCCCAAGTTCTTAATAAAATTAAGTGGGTGTGAAGCACTCTCATACCACTCAGAGCAAAACCTTCCCCTCCCTGGCACTGTCCTGGGGGTCTCTGCCTCCTGTGCTGTGGGGCTGGGTGAGGGAGGCAAGAGGGAGCCGTGCCTGTGGTGCCTGGATCTGAGAGCACCTCTTGTACGAGCTGGGGCTGTGCCGTGAGAGCCACGCAACCTGCTGCTCAGGCATGTCTCACCCCGTTTTATCCTTCCTAGGGCTGCTACACTGTGATCCTGAACTCCTTTGAGACCTACGTGTACCTGGCAGGAGCCCTTGCCATTGGAGTGCTGGCCATTGAGGTACTTATGGGTGTGTGAGTAGAAGCAAAGCAAGCGTCGGTAGATGTCCAGCAGATGGGCAAGCAGGCAGGTCCTCCCCCTTGCTCCTGCAAAGCTGCGAGCAGGTTATCAGCTGCTGGTTTTAATTGCCTAGAGAGAGCCGGGTGCTCGGCCCTTTGCCACAAAAGGCAGGGAAATAACGGGCGCCGCACGCCTGCGGTGCCGCAAGCCTGCAGTGCCGCCTCGTGTCGGGCCCGCCACGGAGCCCGCACCCGGCCACGCTGCCCATGGGGGATGCGGGGACCCGCTGCCTGCCCCCACACCCCCCACAGCCTCTGCCCTCACTGGGGCAGCACCCCAGCAAGCTGACGGATTTGTCACTTGGTTAATGTGTTCAAGCTGTGCCTCTAAAAACTTAGGTTTAGAGCCTGAAACCGTATTGGCTCCAGAGCATCTCCGTTATCCAGCATTAGCGTCTGGCCCTTCGGTGATGTCTCTGAGGAACGGGCTTCCACCAGACACGACATTACCCCAGAAGTGGTGCCCCTGCAGCATTGCTGGGGCAAGGCTGGGCGCTTTCCCCAGCGCCCCGTCTTGTCCAAAGGAGAAGGAGCTGGGCAGAGCCCCCCGCCCCCACGAAGGCCCCGCTGCGCCTGCTCCGGGCCGTGGGAATGGTGTGCAGGGCAGGGATCGCGGAGCCGGCTCCCCTGCGACACCAAGGGCGGCTTGGGAATGAAGCCAGGCTGCTGCTGTAGCCACAAACCGTTTGGGGGACAGGGGAAGGAGGGGAGGCATCGCTGTCAGGAAGAAAAAGAATTTTTTTGCCACGGCCTCCCCTGGGCAGTGGGAAGGGTCCCCCTCGCTGCAGCACTGGCTGCGGGGGCAGGAGGGAGCGACGGGAGTGGTCAGGGCGCCAGGGAGGGCTTTGCAGATCTTCTGGAAGATGCAGCTGACTCTCGTGGTCCTCTGTTTTGTTTTTGGGATCCAGTAAGAGGTGGCCCATGAACCACCGCATTCCCCACGTACTCAGAAGAAAGAAGGAAAGTCAGAAGAAACAAAACCTGAAAACACCCAAAAAACTTTATTTTTTTTAACAAAATGGGGTAGGGGGGGGAAAGAAAAAGAAAGAGGGTTGTAATATATGAATGACCAAAAGGATTGTACTTCAGGGGCTGGAACTTTGAGGTGATGTGCACTACACTGTACACCAGATGCTTGCCCAGAGCCACCCGCAGCAGCCGTGGAGCCGGAGCCCAGCACAGCTCATTGCACTAGAGACCGACGGAGCCGGTGGGGGGCGCGGGAGGATCAGCGCGGCTGCCTCCCCAGCAAGGCCGTGCCTACCGTTTGCAACTTTTATCATGTTTTAGACAGCAAAGGACTGAAGAACAGCCACGCAGGGGCTGGATAAGGCAACAGGTTGGCCAAAGCCTGTGACTGTCCAGGTGGGTTTGAAACAAGCCGTGGTGGCTCATCTCTGATGTAGGTAGCCATCGTTCGTGCTATTCTGGCTTTAATGCCCAGCCACGGAATGAAAACACACATTCTTCAGTGGCAGCTTTGCCCCTGTCACCACCTGCAACTTGTCAGAGAAGTCAGGCACTTCAGTGAGGCCAGCTTTTCTCTGGAGCCCTAAGCAGGGGTGGGGTGGGCTCACTTAGCACTGGGACTCAGCTAAGGCTGGCTGATGGTCAAGAGTTTGGTGCCTACCTTTCTGGTTTTAGTAAGATTTACTGTTCCTTGTTGTGAAAAAGAGAGCAAATGGTTCCCTGCTGTGTTCCCACCTCCTGGGAAAAAATAATGGCTCTGGTCAAGAATCACTGATACTGCTGCCTTCCTGAGAAGGGGATGAAATAGTTGTTTAAATCTTGCTGGCCTTTGCCTTTCCCTTCACACTTGCAAAAAATGTTTTGTGGTGCTCTGTTAGCATATATATTTGCAGTGGATTCCTACATGCTTTCCAGCCCTAAGGGGAGTTCCAGGCATGGTGCTGGATGGAGAAGGCTGAGGTTTGTCAGCCCTTCCCATGCTGTTTGCCTGAAACAGTCTCATGGTGTCATTTCCGCCCCGAGGATTTCCCCCGAGATCCTCCCATGGGCTCATGACGAAAGCATCAAGTCGGAATTGTTTTAGTCTGCCTGCTAGTTGAGAGTGTTTCCTCCCTTGAGATAGTTTGACATTTAACTAACGATTCATCTGCTTAATCATTTGGAAGTGAACTTGAGAAAGGTGCCTGGGACTGGACCTTGGTCAGAAATTAAGATGGAACTGCTGAGGCCCCAGGCGGGCTCTTAAGAGTACCCAGCGTGCGGCCAAACTGCTCCAGCCGCTGCTCTGGCCTTCGTGGCTATCGACCTGGACAGGTCGCCGGTTTCTCTGCTCTGGAAGCCTCAACCCCTGTTGCCTTAATTGTTCATCTGGTCACTCCCTGACCCCAAACTCTTTGTGCTTGGGGGGGTTGGGGCGAGGACGGGGGATAGAAGGGGCTGTGGTTTCCTGTTTATCTTTGGTCTTTTTACAGATTTTATAGGCTCAGATTATGGAGCACTTTTATAGAGGCTTAAACCAGCCCCTCTGGAAGCTGTAACCACTGGCAAGGAAGGAGAGGGGGCAGAAGGCAGCGGTGAGGAGCTGAGCAGTAACCTTGTGCCCAGGTTTGGCAGCAGCAGGTACACTTTGCCTGGCTCTTCCCTTACACCACTGGGGCTGTGTCCCTCAGCTCTCCCAGAGGCACTGCACAGGCTCCAGGGAAGGAAGGAAAGCAGCAGGAAGACTGGTCCATAATAGACAATGATCCTGGCTAAATGTCCAGGTTGGGGAATTGGGATACTAAGGAATGGGAAGGAGGCATCAGAGCTTTTCCAAGCTTCATTTGAAAACAACAGTGTGCTCAGCAGCAGGAGATGGCCCGGGGAAGGTAGAGCTGCAGCCCCCCCCCGCCCCCCCTCCGTGCTGTGGTCAGCATATTCCAGCAACGGAATAGGAGGCCGGGGCTGCTGAGCGGCCTCAGATGTTGCATTAAACCCTGTGGAAAGCTTTTCTGAACTATTTCCCTCTGGGATATGCTTGCAATGAGGCATTTTAGCATTAAATTCTGGTCTGTTGTTTAATGAAGGAAAACAGTTTTGCTAGCCAAAAACCAGTAGTATTTGTACCGAACAGCAGGTGCTGTGCTTAAGATAGGAAAAAATCTGTTTCATCTCCTAGTCTTGCAGGGAACGGGCCGAGCAGAAGGCGAGCTTCTGTTCTGCTTCTGCCTCAGGAGCTGGCATCAGTGGCTGTGCTGGGAGAGCAATGCCCAGGGGAGGAACAAAACCGTGAGCAGAGATGGCAATGTGGCTGGAGGTGAGCAAGAGAAGCAGAGCTGCCTCCCCCAGTCTCCAATTTTTCCTTTCCCCTCAGGTTATTATGCAAAAGCCTGGCTGTCTCAGGTCAGAGCCTGGAAGGTGAATACCCTGATTTGTGCATGGTGGGTGGCTGAAGGGAAAAATAAAAGCCTTAAAGCCTTTTTCTGCCACCAGTGGCATGGGGGAAAACCTGTTGGTGCTGGGGGAACCAGACCAAAACAACCAGAGGGATAAATATACGCGCCTGAAGTAGGATCTGTGCAGGCTTATTTCTCCTTGGCTTTCCTAATTCTGTACTTATTGCTTTGTCTGGTTTTAGCTTTCTCACTTTCCCTCTTGCTCCCCAATGGTTGTCTCTGTTATCTTCCAGAAGAGCTGTTACTCGTTATTCTGGCTTTTGCACAGTTGTTTCTCATCTCTTACCTCGTTGGATCCCCCATTGCTCTTTTCTGAATGTCTTCAAATCCTCCTTGCAGCTGGCTAGCGTGCCACTGGGAAAGCAGCTTGACACCCCAGCAACACCCAGCCAGGCAGCGCCTCTTAAACAAGGACTGGAGATAGCTGTAAAGATCTGTGGAAGTCTGAGAGGACCTGTGGAAGTTGGTAACAGGCAAAAGGAATTTCCCCCAGGGGAATTTAATGAGCAAGCCAGCCCAGAAAGCAGACTCCCACTGTAGGGCAAAGCATGTGTATTTGTTGGTTTTGTCCCTTGGTTATGTGGCTGCCCCCTCTGTTGTACAGTAGTTTTCAGAACAGTAGGCAGGAGAAGCAACCGTATTTTTGTATTTGTTTCTAACAGCTCTGGTGAGTATTTTGGGGTCAGGGGCTCAAGCTGGATTCACGGCTTGCTGGAGAGCTCTGGGCGGGCTGGGGAGCAGAGGGAGCTGCCGTGCTGCCGCCTCCTTCGCTGTAGCACTGTGACCACAGCCCAAGCACCTTGGAGGGAAGTAGGAGAGAGCAGCCCGTGCCTGCGAGCCCCCAGCCCCTCACGGCACCCCTGCCTCCCAGCTGTTATTTAATGCTCAAATGACCGTCACGAATGCCTGGGAAAAGGGCTGCGTGTGAAATAATGTTTGAAATCTATTTTAAAAAACTGTAAATGTTCTTTTTATTAGATAGTGGAGCTAATTTATCCTGTATTCCCTACTGTAATGCTTTTTTATATTGAAAGGAAATTTTTTTTTTTTGTAATATAAACCAGAACACAAGCCTGAAGCACTCTCTGCACGGTTTTTGTGTGCGTTTCTTAAAAAAAAAAATAAAAAAAATAAAAGAAAGATATTGTGACAGTGAAGTGAAACAGCTTTAATTTTCACTATTCGCTTGGTGTTAAGTACAGTCACTCTCTTACCAGAGGAGAAAGAATAAACTCAGGTACAGTAGCTAAAATGAGGTATAAACTGAAGTGTCCCATTCCCCACCCCCCGCCCAAGTAAAAACCCTTGACCAGAAAGGCGAGGCCAGCTTAGGACAGACTGAGCCTCTCCTTTGTCACCAGCTCCAGTTTGCCAGATATTGGTTAGACATAAATAAGGCGCTGTAGGGAGTTAGATGAATGATGAGCTTGCTTCACCCTCAAAAGCGAGGGCTCTACCAACACCAGGGCTTGGGTCCATCTCTGGCAGAGAAAAGGGGGTCAGCCTTAGTCCCGGCCTGTGCCTGCTCCGAGCACAACCCTCTGGGGAACACGACTCCCCACCCTGCCCAACATCATACAAATGCAGGTAATTCCCTGACGTCTCCCTTGGGAGATGATGTTGGTCCAGGGCCCTTCTTGCAATTCAACAGGTAAGGAAACCAAGGCCTGCGGAGATGGAGTTTTTCTTCAGGAGTGATGCCTCAGGCTTTTGATCCCAAATTTTATGCTCAACTGCCACCTGCAGCTGTGATGCCAGCACTCCTGTCCTTAGCAACACAGTTCTGTACAAATGTTTCGGTATCCTCCTCTCTTCCCCCCCGTTCACAACAGAGCGAAGACAAACAGCCACTGTTGGTTTCTGGCAGCGCCGCTGATGCTCTTCCCCGGGCTCCATCCTCCAGCCACCCTGAGAAACTCCCTCCTCAACCTCACCTGCTACAAATTCACCTCCTCAAGTGGGCCTGGCCATGTTCCTCCTGCAGCACCTTGGTGATGGGAAGTGGCTGGGCCAGGGACCACAGCCTTTTTGCAGCCATTGCCAGGCAGGGACATCCATTTGCCCTTTCTTGCTTAGTTGTAGAAGAGGTATAGAGCCCCAGTCCATTTCCATGCGTTCTACATGGTCCCATTTAGAGCAAGATGGAGCAAGAAGCGTGAAAATAAACCAACTTCATCTCTCCCCTTTCAGGACGAGGTACCAAGGAGCATGAAACCCTACTAGCAGCCAGTCCCCCAGGCTTTGCTCTGTGTTGGAGCAGAAGACATATTGACTGGCAAAACTAGAAGTGGCTTACTGTTTTAAGTTTTGCAGACAGCTGCTAAGCAGGGGACCAGAGGAATCTGACCTCACCTGATTTAAAGCTCCTTCGGAAAGCTGTAACTGCTTCCCCCACCCTCCCACCCAGTCGGACCACCAAGAAGTCTTCAGAGGACTGCTCTCACCTGGTGGATGACGTTTTAAGGTACGCCGACCAAGCGGCCACCAGAGTTGTAACTAAGTTCCTAGGACCTGCGGCTGACACTGACGGGAGGACAGCATTAAGAAAACCCTCCATTTCCTTCTCCTGCTAGATTGCTTTTGCTGTGGTCAGTTTTACTTGTCTTTCCTAGAAACACAATTTCCCACCCCACCCCCCCCCCAAAACCAACGATCAGTCTGTGTATACATTCATGTGACCCCCAAAACACAAAGAATCAAACTTCACGTACCTATACCAACAACTACAGCCACAGCGCCGCGCTGAAGCCATCGCAGCTGCCCAGGCAGGGGGTGCGCAGGCTGAGAGCAGCAGCCACGGCGTGCCACGCTCCAGCTCCCACACGCAGCACCGCTCAGGCTGGTTTTGGATACTCTCCAGGCTGCACTTGGTAATTTCCTGCCTCACAGGGAGAAGGTTTCTCTCTTACAGCCCAACTCTTCCACCTGAACAGGAAGACTCCTCTTAAATACAAGTTTTAGTTGCCCAGTATCATATTTTGGACATGTTAAAAGCAGCTTGGCAGGCATGTGTTGTTGGGAGGCTCCAGAATTTAGCCTGCTGTTGGATGTTGCCTCTCCATTTGATTTTCTTCTTAGGAAAAAAAAAAAAATTACTGTTGTGATGTTTCCCAGTTCAACTATTTCCAGTATTCTTACTGGACAGACATTTTGCATGGCCAGTAGGTACAATGCACGCAGTGTCCCAGGTTTACGCAGCTGCTCCTAAATGCCAAAAGCACTAACACAACATACAGTAACTACCCACTACCTTCTTCTAACTCTACTAAGATATTAAACAGCAATAGCCGTAGATCCCAGTCTCACCCATGGCTTGAGGGCTGTTGTTCACACAAGCACTTCTGTTTGTGTAGGCATCTTTCTACTGGGATTTTTTGGGACGTCCGCTCTATTCCAGGGCATGCTTTGATCCAGCAACAGTAGCACATGAGTAAGAAGTCCGTATCCTGTACACAGACCTTCTGGCTTTAGTCCCATGGAGAACAAAAAAAATGCCGCCTCCAGCTGTGGACAGGGATAATCCGCAAGGAAAGCGCTAGGAAGTAGGGCAGCCAATGCTGTTAAGCCCAGGAGGTGTTGGAGAAACTGGCCAGTGAGTACTAAAGCACATTTAGTCCTTCCTTGACTGAGCTAGAAAATGCAATGATGCCTTCACACCCGCTCCCTACACCCCCCACCCCCACCCCCCTTCTTCATCCCAGTTAAATATCTTAATGCTACAAACTTTGGTCCTCTCTTCTCAAAGTCAGAAGATCTGTGATGCCTGCACATCAGCAGAGCTGGAACACTGTCTCCCATAGCTGGGGCTCACCTCTAGGGGCTGCACCCCGACCCAAAGAGCCAGACTGATGCTCGCT
>NW_009269999.1:4209896-4213591 GCF_000687185.1 Egretta garzetta
GTAATTTCCTGCCTCACAGGGAGAAGGTTTCTCTCTTACAGCCCAACTCTTCCACCTGAACAGGAAGACTCCTCTTAAATACAAGTTTTAGTTGCCCAGTATCATATTTTGGACATGTTAAAAGCAGCTTGGCAGGCATGTGTTGTTGGGAGGCTCCAGAATTTAGCCTGCTGTTGGATGTTGCCTCTCCATTTGATTTTCTTCTTAGGAAAAAAAAAAAAATTACTGTTGTGATGTTTCCCAGTTCAACTATTTCCAGTATTCTTACTGGACAGACATTTTGCATGGCCAGTAGGTACAACGCACGCAGTGTCCCAGGTTTACGCAGCTGCTCCTAAATGCCAAAAGCACTAACACAACATACAGTAACTACCCACTACCTTCTTCTAACTCTACTAAGATATTAAACAGCAATAGCCGTAGATCCCAGTCTCACCCATGGCTTGAGGGCTGTTGTTCACACAAGCACTTCTGTTTGTGTAGGCATCTTTCTACTGGGATTTTTTGGGACGTCCGCTCTATTCCAGGGCATGCTTTGATCCAGCAACAGTAGCACATGAGTAAGAAGTCCGTATCCTGTACACAGACCTTCTGGCTTTAGTCCCATGGAGAACAAAAAAAATGCCGCCTCCAGCTGTGGACAGGGATAATCCGCAAGGAAAGCGCTAGGAAGTAGGGCAGCCAATGCTGTTAAGCCCAGGAGGTGTTGGAGAAACTGGCCAGTGAGTACTAAAGCACATTTAGTCCTTCCTTGACTGAGCTAGAAAATGCAATGATGCCTTCATCACACCCGCCTACACCCCCCACCCCCACCCCCCTTCTTCATCCCAGTTAAATATCTTAATGCTACAAACTTTGGTCCTCTCTTCTCAAAGTCAGAAGATCTGTGATGCCTGCACATCAGCAGAGCTGGAACACTGTCTCCCATAGCTGGGGCTCACCTCTAGGGGCTGCACCCTGACCCAAAGAGCCAGACTGATGCTCGCTCTGCTCTTGCTCACACCAACTACAGCAGCACTCCAGCCCCTGCTTAACTAAACTAAAGCGTCAACCGCTACCTCACACCCACCACCACTGCTGCCGTCAGTAAAGCTGTAACTGCAGGAGGTGTTCCGGTGTCAAGGGACAGGAGCCCAGCCTAGAGACTTCACAGAACATCCCAAGCAAGGGGATGCCTTTGTGCTCAACGGGCTTTTTTCATTAGCTTCCTTTGCTTCTCACATACTACAGTCCAAGTTGCTCCGCTGTTCCCAGTGCTCTCCCTGCAAAGGGAACAAGCAAGAAGCCTCCCTCTTCTTTCTGCTCTATCTCCTGCCAAGCTTTGCACGGCACCCGGTGCAGAACTACAAGCGGGGTGGCACCTCTGGCAGTGAGGAAAGAAGAGCAGTTTGCAAAGCGCTAAACTAGACCTAGCCCCATCCAGCTCCCAGCTACCTGGACAGTCAGTACTTGCTAAAAGGGGACCGAGCTGTACGTGAGGGCATGCTCCACCGGGCAGGTGCAAGGCTTACCAAGGGAGTAGCCCAGTCCTTCGCCCTGTCTCCTCAGGGATTTGGTTTCAATGTGCTGGTCTCATTTTGTGCTTTGTTCCAGCGGGTTCAGAGCCTGTGATCCCATCGGCCAGTTTCCCACGGGAAACCGGCTCTTTTCCCTGAGCCTGCCAGGCCTGCACACCTCCCTGAGCCTTCCTCCCACTGCTCCCCCCCTCCTGCAGAGGGGCTGGGGGGGTCCAAAAAAAGTTATAATTATAATGCAAAATTACCGACACAAACCCCCCCTCCCACCCTTCCCATGACAAAAAGCCCAGGAATTAGACTTTCTTGGGACGGCGTCCAACTTGGTAATAATAATAAATGCTGATGAGGACGAAGAGGGCTCGGCTGACCAGGAGGAGCACGGCACCTGTGGCTATCCGGCTACTCTCAACCAGGGAGACAGTGGTAACTGGAGGAGAAGGAGGAAGACAAGGTAGAGGTTGGTGATGAAAAAAACAAAAATGGAGACAAATAGCACAAAGCTGTTTTCTGCTGCCCTCTAATGCAGCATCCTAGTGAGACCTGCCCAGCCTTGCAAACACAGATGCTGTCACCACAGGCTTGAACACACAGTACCCATGGTAGAGGCTCTTCATTAGCTTGATTTCACAGCCTTGAAGTTAGCCACAGAGCCACGGGTCCCCAGAGCTCCCACTTACAGAAAACCTGCTTTAAAGGCAGCCCCGTGTTCAGGCAGCCACAGCCCAAAACGGTCACTCGAGCAAATGCGAGTTTACGTTGTGCTCAGGTGCTACTTGTGGAAGCTGCATGTGCCCGAGTTGCTCTGCGGTTTGATCACGTCAGTGCTGATAAATGTTTTTCAACTTTAGAAGCAGCTACAAAAATGCGTAGTTCTTTCCGAGCATCTCTTTTTTTTTTTTTTTTTTTTGGCTACCAACACATAGCCCATATCTAAACCAGCTACCTTATAATATAGTTAGTGAGCTACCAATATAGAATCACAGACTCATAGAATGCTTTGAGTTGGAAAGGACCTTTAGAGGTCATCTAGTCCAACCCCCCTGCAATGAGCAAGGACAAATATACATGTACAAAAACCCCCTTCGTTGTCAAATATAGACAAGCTCCCCAGAAACAAGCTGAGCTGTTACTCTCTGTTTCAGTAAGACCAAACATCCCCCTTTTTTAGTGTAGGTTTCTACAGTCTTTTCTTCTTAGACCCAGCATCTGGGCTTCTCACTCCAGGAGATGACCTGTGCTGTCTATGAGGGCCAGGATGTTTTTAGGGAGAAAAATAAACGAATCATCAGAGAAAGATGTTTCCCTTGCACCTGGGCACCCTTCAGTGAGCAGCCCAAGGCAGAGGCTGCTCCACGGGGAAGGAAAAGGGAGAGCAGCTGTCAGGGAAGGTGCTCCCGGGGCCAGGTTATCTTTGCCAGTCCCACGGAGCAAAGGAGCTACCTCCAGCACAAGCTGGGCACGGCACGGGGACAGCTGAGTACCAGGTACCCCTGTGGCTGAGCCAGCCAGGCAGCAGAGGCAGCACAAGGATTCAGGGATCCTTGGGGAACTTCAGCCCTGTCAGCCTGATCTCAGTACCAGGGAAGGTTATGGAGTGGTTCATCCTGAGTGCACTCACCAGGCATGTGCAGGACAACCAGGGGATCAGGCCCAGCCAGCATAGGTTCATGAAAGGCAGGGCCTGCCTGACCAACCTGACCTCCTCCTATGACCAGGTGACCCACCTAGTGGATGAGGGAAAGGCTGTGGATGTTGTTTACCTGGACTCAGCAAGGCCTTTCACACAGTCTCCCACAGCATTCTCCTAGAGAAGCTGGAGGCTCATGGCTTAGACAAGCGTACTCTTCATTGGGTAAAAAACTGGCTGGATGGCCGAGCCCAGAGAGTTGTGGTGAATGGAGTTAAATCCAGTTGGTGGCGGGTCACAAGCAGCGCCCCCCAGGGCTCAGTTCTGGGGCCAGTTCTGTTTAACATCTTTATCAATGACCTGGATGAGGGGACTGAGTGTACCCTCAGTAAGTTTGCAGATGACACCAAACTGGGTGGTAGTGTTGATCTGCTCAAGGGGAGGAGAGCTCTGCAGAGAGACCTGGACAGGCTGGGTCGATGGGCCCAGGCCAACTGTATGAGGTTCAACAGGGCCAAGTGCTGGGTCCTGCACTTGGGTCACAACAATCC
>NW_009269999.1:4215093-4234793 GCF_000687185.1 Egretta garzetta
GTTCTTCTCCCGGCCGCTCCTCCAGGCTGCCCTCCCCTTCTGCCCCCCACACCCCCTGGGCCTCTCGCATGGGGCCCTCCCGGGCTGCCTCCCCTGCCCCTTCTTGCCTCCCGCTCCCGCGAGGAGGGTCCGGCCCCAGCTGCAGCCCAGCACCCCGCCTCCCAGCCCAGCTGCAATTCCCCTTCGCTGGGGCACGTAGGGGTACTCCCCCACCTATTTAGTGTGTGCACAGCCCTTCCTACCCTGCCTGCAGCAAGCCTGAGCCCCTGCTAGGAAAAAGCAGCAGTAGCTAAGCTGCTCAAAATACCCCTAAACAAACCATTTCTTTGCTAAGAGCATTTCTTCTGCTCTCCAGCTGCAGCTGTCCTGCTGGGCACAGACTTGGACCCCTCCTGCCATTTTGACCTCTCGTCCCCTTACTCTACGGGGCAGCGGTGTGCCCTGGGTACAGCGGCACGGCACTCACTGAGGAGGGCTCCTCCATAGAGCCGGATGGGAGTCTTGCTGCTCACCGATTCCTCGTCAAAGACAGCGTCGTAGAGCTGGTCAGGGAACGCAAGGGCCTGGCAGAGAGGCAAGGGAGAGACTCAACAGCCTGCACTGGCCAGGGCCACCAAAATGTGCCCTCTTGGGCAGCAGCGCTCCCACATAGAGTTTTATGGGATCGGAACCGCTGGCCAGGAAATTGAAAATTAAGGAGGCGCATTTTCTATGGCCGAAGCTGCCCTGCCATGTGTGGTTTATGACCCTGCTAATGAAAACAGACTCCAGTGATGGGAACAAACCACCAAGGACACTGCTAGCAAAACCCATTACCAAGACATGGTGAGGGCAAAGGCCTTGCAAGAGAAAACGGAGGCAGCTGGTGGAGGCAGAGGAGGGGGATAAATGTCGGGGGCTGGTGAGCCACGGTGGGGCACCACTTTCCAGCCAGGAGCTGGTGGTGCCCAGGACCATGTCCCTCACTTACCATGATGGCGACCCCGGAAAACATGATGGCGGAAACCAGCTGCCAGACCCTGCGTGGGAGGGAAGACAGAGGACCCGGCGTGAGCACAGGGGCAATCCCATCGCTCATACTTCGCAAAGCATTCCTGGCTGTCTGCTCAGTCATCAGTCTTCATCCTCCCCCCTCGCACAACTGAGGCAGCCACCAGCCTCCTGTAGGAGAACTCGGCTCCCCATGCCCCAGCTACCTCCAGCCTCAGCATGCAGACTGCTCGCTGGTGAGAGAAAGCCAAACTCCCCCTCACCCGAGCAGAGGAGGAAAGTGACCCTGCCAAGAGGATGGCGCAGAGAGGGGGTCCCCACAGGACGCACCACGCTGTCTCACATGAGACCAAGGAGCTCCTCCAGCCCCTGTGGTTCCCAGCACCTGCTGTGGGACAAGAGCTTGAGGGGCTGAGGCTGATTTATGGGGGAAGAAAGCAGAGCTGGTCTGGTCCTGCGGTCCCTGAAAAGCCTCTGCAGGGAGCAGTGATGCTGGCACAGCAGCAGAGCCAGTGTCAGCAGCCAGAGCTGTCAGGGATGCTGTGGCCAAGGACCCTCAGATGACCCAGCTCCAAGGTGGCCCAGTATCTTACCTGAGCCCCAGTGGTTCCCGGACAGCAAACTTGATTTCATTTCCCAGTACTTGGCTAATCTGAAATTCAAATAAAAGATATAAGTTGACTGAGCAGACCCTTCCCCAGCCTTTAGGCAGTATTTGCCAGCCCAAAAGTGCATACCTAACCCCATGCAGGAGTTCATCTCTAAGAGAGCTGGAAGGAGGATGAGGACAAGGGATTCATCTGTCACCCCTCAGTCCCAACACCTGCCAAAGGCTGCCTTGATTTCCATCAGGAGCTGCAGCCTCTACTGCTCCTTTACTGGGCTCAGCCATGAGCAGCGTGGGGCTGGGTCAACATTAACTCTTGGCTCCTAGGGAACTGTCTCCTCCCCACACACCACCCTTGGGCTGTGACACCCCAATGGGGCACAGGCTCCAGCAGAGCCCTTGGGGTGTCACAGCGTCCATCCTGCTCTCACATTCACACTGCCCAGAGCGATGCCCAGCCGTGACTTCCCCAAACAACACCGATGGGAAGGATACACAGACCAGGAACAGGGAAAGGCACTGGGGGGACCTTTTGGCTGCAGAGAGCTCTGCGCTGCTCCCCAAGCGCAGGCAGGAGGCTGGCAGGGTGCTGCCAGCGAGTTCTCCAGAGAGCATCCAGGACAGGGCTGCTGCAGGGCTCACCCTTGTCCACCACCTCTAGTATTTCACTGCAACAGTTTGGTTGGTTGCAATTCAGGCCTCTTCCAAGAGGCACCGCAGCACCACTGCTTAAATCGCTGCTCTGGTGTCCAGGCCACTGGCTGGTGGGCATCGGAGGTGCCATGGCGCTACGGCACCAGCTCTGAGCTAGCTCATGGGTGCCTCAGCAATACAATTTCAGGAACGGATTAAAGCAGCTTGAGGGCAAACCTCACCCCACTACCATGAAAAGCCATTTCGGGCAGCTGCCGTGCACCCCGCAGGCTGCGTGGCCCATCGCTGCTCAAAGGCAGCATTGCTCATGCCACCAGAGCCTTCACCCCTCATTTTACAGGAGCTGCCCTGTTTTTGCAAAAGAGGCTGCAGAAGTTAGATGCTGAGAAAAAACCATACCACCCCGGTTTGCCTAGGCAGAAGGTCTCTTTTCCATCATTACTGCGTGCGGGCTTCCCTCTCCCCTACCCCTCACCTTTGAGCGATGGACCTCGCCATCATCGTCCTCCCCGCCGACCCCCAGGATCTTGCGTGTCTTCAGCCTGCTCACCAGGTCGGTCTGGCTGTGCTTCTTCATCAGCGGCGGGGGGGGGGGGTGGTGGCCCTCTGCCACCGAGCCCTCGGCTGCAAGGCAGTGCAAGGTGGGGTGCAGGAAGCGGCTCCGCCGTCACATAAAATTTCACAAGGTTTGGTGGAAAAAAAAAAAAAAAAAGAAAAAAAAGAAAAAAAAACCCAAAACAACCACTGCCGCAAAATCTTCCTGTTAGGCTGGCAGACGGCTCCTCATTGTCCTGGGGCAGGGAGCCCTGGTGGCAGGGCCGGCCCCGGCTACGGGCGGCTCATCTCACGGTGATCCCACCATCACCAGGATCTGCAGGAAGGGGGTGGGGGAAGAAAAAAACCAGAGTAGCGTGGCTTTAGCATGGGCATTTAGCTGTAAATGCTTTTGACCTACAAACGGTAGTCTGGCTTTTCCCAGCATGAGGCTATGCCCAACAGTACCTCTTTGCTGTTTCCCAGACTAGGCAAATTAAAGTAATTAAGTTATGCTTTGCCTTTTGTCTTTCTCCGTGCCATACATCACACCCTTCAGCTGCCATTTTAGGCCAAATGCCACACAAGTCTCAGGTATCTATTTGTTTCCTCCCCCGCCAGATGCTGCAGCCCCCACGTTGTGCCAGAGCACACCAGCCCCAGAACAAGAAGAAGCCAGAGGCAAGGCTTTCCTTGAGGATACGTTGCTTTCTGGGATACAGAAGGTGACAGCAAGCAAAAACTACAAATACTGTCTGGGATAAGAAGACGACAAAGATAACTGACAGAAGCTACAGTGGAAGAGATAACTTCTTCCTTGGCATGGTGGTATAAAGGTAGAGGTGTCAAGAGTCCCGCGAAATCACTCCATTATCACCCTGCAATTGTAAAACCTTGGAAACCCTGCGTTTATGCTTGTGTCTAAAGAGTTTACGAGTCTCCGGAGAGTAATAAAACGAGGTGCCAGTTATTTTGGCATCGTTCGTGCAAGTGTTGTCCCGCTGCCGTGTGAGGGATTTCCCTCTTGCAGGAAAACCCCTCCCTGTGGTTGCCCAGACAAGAGCGGACAGGCACGTCTGCAAGTGCCCAGCGTAACTCTTTCTGTAAGGCAAAGCGAAGAGGTCTCGCTGGGACAGTGCAAAGACTGAATCCTGGGACCAAGGGTCTAATAAAACCCTTTCAGCAGACCACAGGCAAAATGCTTTTCAGCAAGCAAGTTCAGCTACTCAGGGCTTTGCAGGTGTTTCTTTTGGATTGCAGGGTTGTGGTTTTTTTGGTTGCGGGTTTTTTGCTCTTATTCCACTGAGTAACTAAGCCAGATGCAGCAGCCAGGGTCTAGAAATACTTCAGAAGTGCGACAATGGAAAACAACCTCACAGGAGGAAGGTGGAAGCTGTATACTCATGCCTACTCTTGAGCACAAGGCAATAAGCTCAAACGGTAGCTGCTTGGAGAAAAGTTTGGAAGATTTAGCTTGTCTGGAGTTTGCTGACCCAAATTGTCACAATAACTTGCGTGTACTCAAATCTAGATCATCTGCACACAAAATCCACCCCAAAGCCAGAGTGATGTGTCAAAAAGAAAAGCTTGACCTCTATTTGATTTTTTACAGCAGTTCCTGTGGTCCTTTCTGCTCCTGGCAGACCCAGACTCAGCAGCTGGGGTGTTGAGTGCTTTCCCACCAGAACTGCACTGCCACTGAAGCCAGAAGAGACCTGTTTCTGTGGTTGGCTATCCAGCCCAATCCTGAAGCGACACCCCTCTGCTGAACGCTCTTCTCCCTCACGCCGAGCCTCAGGACCACCCTGAGGCCATCCCATGTCCCTCACCTGGCCCAACACAGCTCCTGGGATGCAGGGAGGAAAGCCCTGAACCAAGGGCTGATGCATGGTGCCCCAGGCATGCCACGCTGTCAGGAGGACCCTCGCACCCCCGTAAAGGTGCTGGGTACCAATTCAGCCACTCTCTCTCCCCTGCAGGCTCTAGCAGGGAGCAAAGCACAGTCTTTCCAGGAAGACTTGCTAGCTGAAGGAAAAGTCTGGCAGAGGGCCTGAGCAGCAGCATCCTATCGGCTCTGGGTCACCAAAGACCTTCCCAGGGATGAGAGACCCAAGGCTTGCTGGGCTTGATAGGACCTGGGGTGCTGAGCGTGCTGGCTACACCAGCCAGCACCTCTGGATGCCTCTCCGTTACTTGCTAGGGAAAGCTGGCTATCCACACCTCCTGCTCTGTCCTCTTCATGGTCAGAAATGGCAGGGGAAGAGCAGATGGGACAGAAAAAACAAAGGGAAAAAAAAGAAAGAAAAAGAAATAGAGAGAGAGAAGAAAGAGAGAAGGGGAGAAGATAAAAGGAAAAAAAGAGGGGGGGGGAGAGATGACATCTTCAGATCTAGAGGTTCTCTCCTGAGGGCAAGAAGTAAAGGACAGTGGTGGGGGCTGAAGGGGAGACCCCATGACTCACCGATGAAGATAGCAACATCTCTGTGATTACAGAGGCAGTTTTGCAACTCTGACAGCAGGCCAAAAGATCAGCATTTGCCTTCATCAGTTGTCTCACCAGTGACTTTTAGGGCAGGAGTTGGTGGAAATTTATCCACGTCATCATTAGCACTGCTCTCCCATTAAGAATTTCCACTCATTTGTGGTAAACCACTGGCCAAGCACTGGGACAATGTAGGCCAGATATGAGTGCCAATAAGGCAATCACCAAAGGCCATTCTGGTACATAAAACCACACTCCTACCACGCTAAGCAGAGCTACGGCATGGCCCCGCAGCCAGTCCCACGTCTCATTATCCCCATCTTCCAGAGAAAGAGCCAGTCTAATGAATATTGAATATTAATGAATAATGAGCTAACGAATGCATTAGTGCTAATTCAATGACATTCAGATAGAAGATGCCGAGAATTTGAAAATGTTATACTTACATTAATGTATCCTGACACACTGACAATTTAGAGGATGTTTTCTATTAGCCCGTGCGTTTTCAAAGGGGAACCTCCACCTCCTCCTTCTCCTGCGATTCTTTTCTCCTTAATCCGTTTTCTGAGCATCCCAGGGGCTGCGCAGATCAATCACCATAAACAGGCAATCCCTACTCCCCGCCACAGCTCTCAGTGATGGGCAGCGCCTATGTGCAGTCGAAGGAAGGTTGGTTTTTTATCTCCAAAATCCTTTTTCTTTGTGGGCTCCTTTCAGTGTCTGTTCCCTTGCTGAGCTGTTCAGCATACTGCACTCAGTTTTGAGAGCGGCTGCTTCGTGGTGCAAAGAAACCTCACTGGTGCCACGCTAATGATAGCTCGAGCTCTCCCCACCTCCACAGCTCTTCCCCCAGCACCTCCGCTTCCCTCCCAGCGTCTGGAGAGAAGAGGAGCTCTGCAGCACGGGAGAGGGGGGACTCAACCACACATGCGGTGATGCTGCAGCAGCCAGAGCTGCGCGCCCACCGAGGCAGGTGCATGGCTCTCTGAGAGGGGAACCAGACCCCCTTCCCGTAGGCACCTGAAGCTGACTGCCTATGCCTTCAGCAAGCTGCTGCCAAGCAGCGGATGGGTGCTCTCCTCCCTGCCTGCGAGGACACGGCTCCCCAGGGGGCCCTGGGGACAGGGTTGCTGCCTATTGCTTAGCTGGATGTCGTTTCAGTGGCACTGCCATCCATGGTGCAGCCTTTTACCCAACAAAGCAGTGCTCCTCGAATTAAAGAGGTGGCTCTACAGTACCTCTCGCTCCAAGGGTTCGAGGGCACTTTCAGTCTGCAAGCAGATGAAGAGAAAATGAACCGGAGTCAAGCTGGGATAGTAAGTGAAAGGTTTATACATTTAAGCTGGCCACAAGTTCATTCAGCTTTATCACATTCAGGCCGGGGAGAGGACTCTTCCTACCCTGTTTTAGATCTCCCAAGTCAGTACTCCTGAGACAACTCAGCATCTTGAGCCCACTTTGATTTGTTATGCGTAAGCGTTAACCAAGAAGGTGCAGTGGGATGTATGTCCTTTGTAACAGCTTAGCAGGGCACTGGGCACTTGCCATGCCTAGGCATCTTCCATGGACCACAGGCTGAGAACCACTAGTAAGTGTGAAGCAGCAATGGCGTCCCTTTGCAACACTGGAGTTCCCCTGGGAGCACCCTGGCAAAGCCTGGGGGAGCTCTGAAAGGGGCATGAAAGGGGCACCCGGCGCAGCGGCCACGCTGTACCCGGCTCTCACAGCCAGGCTGATGCCCTCAGCATCTCTCTTGCAAGGCCCCAGCAGCCGTAACGCATTTGTCCAGATCTTCTGCTGTTCCCCCAGTCTCTGGTGGCCCTGTCTCTTTGCTGGTGAGGACAGTGCCAGGTCCATAGCAGCTGCTCTGGACCCCCTACCTACTCAACTACAGAGGCAGCGAGAAAGCCTGGGCTCAAACACACAGGCAGGGCAAAGAAGAGAGGCTATGGATGCACAGGTCAGAGCAGCCATACAAAAGCAAGACCAGCAGAAAGGGAAAGACAACTTTCCACATATTGTTTTCCACCTCTTCCTCCTTCTTGTCCACGAGGCTCATTAACAAAGTATCTTGATATTTTACAATCTCACCTTACTACAGCCCTGCAACTTCAGGACAGATGACATCCCCACTTTGGAAACACCAGGAGATGAAGGACAGGATCCACAGATGCACTAAAAACCTTGCCTCTTGCAAACATTAGGCTGTTGCCTAATCAAGTGGGATCTAAGACTCCTTTTTTTCCCCCCCACATATGAAGGCTCAGTCTGCTCACTTTTACATGCAGAAAATCTCTTGGTAAACAACCTCAGACACTTCAGGACTCTGAAATCCTGAGGGACGAGGCAAATCGCCTGCGTCTAACCCAACAACACACTTGAGAGCCACAAAGCATCTCTGCGGATCCTACCCAAAGAGCCTAATACAAGTTTCCCTAGGAAATCCATGGTGGAGCAGACCCTGAGCCAGAACTCTCCATGTCCCCATGTAACTACCAAGGTACAGCTATCTCTGTGCTGTACTTCTGCAACCACACATCCCAAACCCATGGTGACTCAACCAGCTCCCTGCCTAGACTTCTATTGGGAATGGAAATCTGGACGATTAGAACCTGCCCGCCAGCTGCGTCAGTACATCACTATCCCCATCTCCCAGTGGTTTTCTTCCACACCAGCTGCAGCACATGGCTTTGCACACTCTGGGCTAGCAAGAGGTCTTAAAGCAACAACAGAAGAATTTGCATTTTTTTTAATGGGAGGAATATACTGCCACCCATGCCCTGGATGAGGGGTGTGAATTCACTACCCTGGAGAAGAGAAACTCTCCCAAAGCAGTTTCTGCAGGTCAGGAAGCCTCAGAGACCTGCGGGGAATGAAACATGATCAAGCCAAAAATAACCTGATGCGCAGGCAGTAAAAACAATTAGCACTCGGCCACCACGGCAGCGTAATGTGGCTGCTGCTCCCGCTCAGTCTGGCACAGTCTGTACACCCAAGCAACAAGGGTACTTCAGATTTCTCACCTGCAACAAGCCAGGTACATGGGACTCCCTTTCCACATAAACACCAGTCCTTTGGGAACACCAGCAGGAAACACCTCTTGCCAGAGGTTCGTTCCCAGCTGTAGGGGAAACCTACCAACCTGAACAGTAGAATTCCTGCCCCTACGCATGATGAAAACACACAAGCAAAATCCCTTGGTCAAAAAGCACCTTCACTGCGTGCCTCCAGACCATCTCCTACAGGCAAGCCAGAGAAAACCTCAAAGCCCAAGGAGAGTGGCCTCAAGCACGTTCAAAGCTCATGCCCCATGGCCAGACACAGCCAAATGCCCTCCAGTGCTGTTTGGGAGCAGAGCAGAGCTGGTCCTGCAGCCACCACGTGCAAGGCGGTGGCACCCTGTGCCTCATGTGGCTCTAGCAACCACAAAGGATGTGGCCAGCATCACCACTCAGCAGGGGACAACCTACTGGGGAGGGAAGAGTTAATTTGTGCTACTTACCCTGTTACTACTGCAGGCAGAAAAGCACATCCAAAGCCTGCTCAGCCTTTCCCACACATCCTGAACTCTCCCCTCTGCCTGCTTTAGGGCTGCATCCCCTGGGCAGGCTCAGCCCTTGCACCCTCCTCAACACAGCTCTTCCCCTGTGGCCCCCCCGGCTCTCCCCAGGTGCTGCGGCTCCTGCCCACAAGCTCCCTGTGGCCATAACAACACCCTGCCCCAAGAAGCGCCACTATCAGTATGGCCCAGCTCAAGGGTTTTATTGCCCATAGGTTTCAAATTTCCTTCTGCAGCGAGCACAGGGAAGTTTCTTTCCATGTCACAGGACGTGTTACATTGCAATCAAAAGCTGTGAAGCGCTCAGTTTCCCCAGAACAAGATAAAAAAGCCCTGTGCTGTACTAGTTTCTCAAACGGGAGCTATAATTAAACACAGCAACCACACTCCTGCCGGTCTGCTAACCACCACCTGCAGCAATGCACCGACCCTTCCACGGCGAGCCAGGGCGCCCGGGCTTCACCCCGGGGGAGAAATGCTGGTTTGCTCCCCGCAGCAGCTGGCGGGGCGGTCTGCGACACCCCGACCACCACGCGCTGTCAGGCAGCCTGCTGGGCTGCGGCGGCTGCTTAGGGACAGGGTTTAGTGGTGGGGTGGCAGGGTTAGGGTAACAGTTGGACTTGACGATCTTAAAGGTCTTTTCCAACCTAAACGATTCTATGATTCTATGACCGGCACGCACGATGCCGTGGGTGCCCGGCCGGACACCTGGCCTCACCGCAGCCCCGCTGCACGTGGCTCGGTGGCCTCCCAACACAGGGACAAACAGACTTCACGTTCCATCCATCACACACATCCACACATCTCCCTCCCCAAGCACAAGCTTGGCCATGCTATCCTGCTTTCTCAAGTAGCCCATCCCTTGCTGCTGAGGAGTGGTTTGGCTGCGAATACAAAGGAGACAAGGGACAATCTGCTGCTTCAGCGACTCCCATCTGTATTGTTTATACACGAGTCCATCCCCTCCATCATCCTCCTCCCCGTCATCAAGGCTCTCAGCCTGGGCAACCGCAGCAATCCATCACCCCAAAGCTGCCCTTGCTCCCCCCGCCGCCTCCCAGCCTCAGCCCACAGCCAGCACCCCAGCCCCTCGCCTTCACCCCAGATGGCCACCGAGCAGATAAGTTTCCCAGGGAGCTGGGAGGATGGAGAGAGAAGGAAATGAGAGTTACTGGGATCGGGTGCTGCTTTTCTTTAAGGGCATTAAAAGAGGAGAATTCCTCTTTGATTTCCCAGCTGCCTTAGACAGGTGTTTGTGGGAGACAGTCCCAGAAGCTCAGCGGGCCATCTGTCCTGCAGATGATTTCTACAGGGAAACGTTAGAAGGAAAAATAAAACCCATATGCACGCATACACACACACAAAAACCCACCAAAAAAACCCCCGAGTAAATCAACCCTTGCTACTGGAAAAGAGCAACTTTAAAAAGCCAGGAGAGCCCTTCAGTCAAACGGGGTAAATAAAGGTCAGTTTTACAGAAAATCTGATGTGACTTCTGTATTTCATCGCCCATGCCTCACACCTGAGGAATGACACAGGCTCAGAGAAACTCTGTGGCAAGTAACCCTGGGACCAGGGCGAAGCCCGGACACACACTGTGTACCCATGACACTGCTCATCACAGCAGAAGGCGGCTTCTTGGCACTTCTCCCCCCAACAGCCTCAAACCTCCCCAGATTTTCTTTCCACGGTGCCCCCAGACACTTGACAATTTTCACTCAAAAACCCTCCAGGCAGCTGACGCCCTTTATTCCCAATACTCCTCCAGCTCTGCCCCTTCCCAGAACTCAAACGGAAATTGTAAGAAATTACAATTTTGGAGATTCGGTCCCGCCAGCCACACACGAGCACAGCACCCCTCTGCATACCGTCACTGAGGCTGTGATTTCAAAGCCGTTCCTGGTGGACTCTCCCCCAAAAGAAGATCAACTACATCTCCAGCAACATTATTTCTTTATCTGCAGTCCAGTAACTTAGCCAGCACAATGCAACTACCGCAAATTATAAACTACCAACGCGCCTACAGCCATGAAATGGAAGATGAAACAAGTAAGGCTGTGCCACTCCGGCACCCCAAAAGCAGGTTCCTGACCTGTATCACGCCTGGATTTGCAGCCCCAGCCTGCAAACAGCTGCTGCAGGATGCCCAGGCACCCTCAGATTTTTTTCTTTCATTATGGTAGAAAACAATGGGTTCCTCTTCTCTCATAGTCGGTCATGATATGACCAGATGTGCAGCCTAGGCACACACAAAGGGGGGAGGAAAGGGCAGACGAATACATTTGCATTAAGCAGGGAGATTGCCTTTTGGTCTGGCCGGGATATTTCCCGAGTCCCAGGCACACAGGCACTCACAGGACTTGCGCCTCTCGTTGTGCAAGCGATAAAGTTTGCTTCTATGACAAAGAAGTCCTGTAAATCAGGCCTGACATGAAATGGCCCAAGCCACCACCAGTCAACAGCCGAGTTGTCACTGACCCTATGTTATAGAGCATTTCTCACATTACGTGGTCACACGCACATCCTGTATAAGCCTATTATTTATAGATATAGATATAAATTGTATATTACTACTAATAGAGTGTATATTAATAAGTTAACTACATATTATTTTTCTATAAATAAAAGCTACGGTTTAATTTGTGTGGACTTGCTTTGGGTCCCGCTGCACGGTGATGATCTCTTGAGACTGGTTAGTAAAGACAATTCAGGCTGCCAGACGACAGTATTTTGGCACTCACCTATATTTTAGTCTCAGGGGACAGAGGAGCCACAGGGAGACACAGTTTGTCCCAGACTCCCTGCTGGGAGATGTCAGTAGGAGCCTTGACTCCTGTTTCCAGGTTAACCATTTACTGTCCTAGAGACTGACACCACCTTTCGTCTCTTGGCCCTGGCCTACCACCGTACACACCACTTGGACCCATCACCTGCAGCTTGGGAACACACTCTCACGTCATCCCGAACCAATTTGCCAATATTAAGCCCTGCTCATTCGCACGCAATCACAACTCCAGGTTTACCACTCCCTCGTGGCTACTTCGACTCAAAATAAGCACAGACATGCAGACGGGCTGGGGGAGTTGCTCAGCAGAAGGCCTCCCAACAAAACACGTACTTCGACAACTTGGTAGCCTATCCCCAAGTGGCAAAAATCTCCCTCTGACACCTTAGTGGTTTCTATAGCAACAGGTTAAAGCTAAAAATGCTAGATGCAAAATTCCCCATGTTGGGCAAACAGGAGCTAGGAGGACAGATTTAGAAGAGGGAAACTTCTAAATAGCTGCTGACAGAGCTAGTACAGGCTCTGCTAATTCACAAGTGGGTGGTGAACTGCCTCAAAAGAAATTCCTAGCAATCCACTAGCGGGGCAGCGCATGGGGCATGGGGACGTGTCTGCAGAGCATCCCCTGGAACAGCGAGGAGCCACCAGCAGCGCGCACTCCTGCAACGAAGCACTTGGAAGTGAAACGAGCTGTTTGCAGGGACAGAATTACAGTCCAGCACACAGAATGGCAAGCCTGAAAGCCAATATACTACATTTATAGGTTTGGCAGTGCTGCTGCCCCTCCACGCAACCAAGACCAGGTCATTTAACTTCTCAGACCTCAGTTTCCCCAGTTGTACAAGAAAAGTAAACCTAGCGCCCAAGATCACCTGGCTTACGCTCAGCAGATACAGCATTTCGAAGGCAGCTGCCCAGGCTGTACCCCACCAGCGCCGACTGCCTGCTTGCGATAGCCTGTGCTGCTGAGGAAGGCTACGGGCCCCTGTGCAGCCCTCGGTTCATTACCCACGACCTGTCAGAGGCAGAAATGCCCTTCCTGGCCTGAGCAACAACCGCCTTAGCATGATATCAATTTTTTCTGCCTGTCTTCATTCCTTGCTGGCAGGAGAAAGCCCTGTGCAAACCTTGGGGTGAACCTCACATCAATACCGCCTTCACACATGCCAGCACTCTCACACTCTGGGAAGATCCTCCTGGTGAGATTAAACCCGTCCGCGTAAAACCAAAGCAGGCACAGCTCAGCACAGTGCCACACAGGGGAGGAAGGCAGAGGGGAGCCCGCAGCACTACCAAGAAGCGATTGCTTTTGCCAGTGCGGTTCTCAGGTCAAATAGCCCCAAAGAACCTACAGGCTTTTCCCACAAATGCTGGGCCTGCCCCCCCCAGGAGCTGATACAAACTTGACTTTGCTTTTATTTGCTGCTAAGTCAGGGGAAAACACTCTGTGGATGCACACGTGTGCATGTATGTATGTGTATGTACACATTTGTTTATGCATGAGCTGTCAACCCCCAAATGATGCACAGATCAACAAGGCCCTTTAAATTCCCCGACTGTGAAGCGTGTGACATTTAATCTCAACCTTCCTTTTGGATTTCACAATGTGCATTATCAGCAATAGGTATTCAGCACACAAGTACCCTTTAGAAAGCTTTCAGCAGAAAATGGAAATAATATAAAGAAGATTGCAAAAGACAATGCCTCCGATGCATGAGGTGTCCTCCGGCTTCCACAAAAGGCCAGCGCAGGCGTACTGCGAGGATCGCACGTGGAGACAGTCTGTCCCCAGCGCAGAATAAAAGCATTTCGCAGGTGAAGAGCAGGGCTTGGAAGTATCAAATATAACATGAACCTATAGCTTTCCTCACCCTCCCTCTCTTTGGCTCCCTAGAAAATAGGCAGGGTGAGCCATCTCCCAGCGATGCCTATTTTAGGACAGGATGCCTCTCCTGCAATGGCTTACCTCCTTCCATAGATGAGCGAGGCGAGGTTTTTGATTACTCTTATATAGATGGGCAAGACAAATCCTCGATCCTCGCAGTCAACTTTTCTCTACCTAGTCCTAGGCAAATACTGTATCACTTTTGCCCACCTCCCAGCATGGAGTCACACTTCAGGACTATAAAAAACTAGACAACAGCCTGCAAGGAAAGGGGGGTTCCCTTCTCTTCTGCTGGGCGTGGAGAAGCCATGTCCTAAGCAGACCTGCGCTTATTAGAGGACACACATCAGCCTAAGGAACTAAAGCAAGATTTCTCTTTTCATAGCAGAGAGGAGACAAAGGGGTGGACGCCAGAGCAGGGCATCAATAACCTTGGTGACGGGGGATATCTGAGCAGAACTGAGAGGTCCCACAGTCAAGGAGTTCTCTCCCTGTCTTGCCTGTCTTGGTGCATGTGAGAGAAGCCTTAAGAAAGAAAGGATGAAGATACTACTGAGTAGTCCTTCTCCTTGTCAAATTACACATTGACTCCTTACCCTTGCTTGATTCCTCTGCCCAGGGACAAGGAGGCAACAGGGACACCCAGGAAGCCAAATGCTAGCAACACCCCCACTGAGAAATCAGGGTCTCAAGTAACCACGGAAAATGCAGAGTTGCCAGATGTCCCATCTCTACTATCAAGGGTTGCTTAAGCATCTTCCCTTGTTTCTACTATTTTAAGTCTCAGGCACTTGGATACAACAAGCTACAGTAATATCAGCATCATACAACAGCAGTGTGTGTGTGTGGGCATGCACATATAGTGCTGTGTGGGTATGCACATCTAGTGCTCTGCTGTGTGTATGTGTGCATACATACAGGTCTATCAGCAAGCATACAGCACAGCCTCCTGCTTAGAAGAGCTCATGACACAGAAGTGTCAGGTTTTAGCCAACGCTTTCCCCATTGCCTTACCCTCAATGTCATTCCCATGCAGCAGTAGCCCTGGGCAGGCTGGTCTCTTCTCCCCCATGTTCTTTGCAAGCACCAGCGAGAGGCACTTGGTTTGCAGGGTGATGTGGAGGAGGGAATAAACTGGCTGGAGGAGATAAGCTCAACTGCTTTATTATTCCTCCATCCATCAACCCTCGATGCATCCTACTTGTCCAGAGATTTAAACAGTAGATGTTGACACAGCTCAAGGAAGGGACTTGTTGAACTCACGATGCACAGCAGCTGGGTTTTTGCCAGCAGACAAGGCAAGAACGCATTCATACGCTGCCACAAGCGAACGGTTGCACTGGGCAGGGCAATGGGGGGAGGGCAAGGGGATGCGCTGTAGGTGCCTGCTGTTGAGAAGCACACCCGATCTGTGGCCAGCACTTCCAGAGACTCCACCAGTGATGCTGGCATTAAAGGCAGCTGAATTTTATTCTTACTTACCATGAAAACAACCTGGGAATGTGCAGACAGATGGTTTAAATTCTTCAGTCCTCTTCGGTGTAGCCTTTGACTCCTGGCAGCTTTCCGCTTTCTGCGAAGCAATGTTTGGGCGCTCTTTATTGCTATCAAGCAGCTTCTACGGTAATTTTTTTTTCCTAGGCCACAAAGAAAATTTTGCTGAAAAGCCAATGCCACCCAGCTCCTCTGGACTCAGTATTGCAGTTTTTGAGTTTCCTTCTCCCCTCTGTGAGGAGGCCACTCAGGTTTCTACCTCCTTCGAATACACCAAGCATTTACCCTGAATGTCGTGCCAGGCAGCTAAAATCAAATGGCCAACAGAAGGATTCAGAGGGACTTAAAATTGGGGACCTTTAAGATACCTTGTTCCCTAAGAGGACAGCCTGCTTCCTCAAGCTCCTTTACTGCAGAGCATCAGCACCCAGGCTGTGCCCAAGCTGTCATCGCTCACGTATCTCGCCCGGCTTTGCAGCAACACCACAAGAGGGGACCACCGAGGCCGCTGCCTAGATGGGTGTAGGTTGTGCCTAGCACAGCAGGGCAAGACAGCCAGGAAGATGGACTCAAAGGCACCTTCTCAGCCATAAGGAAGACGGGTTAGGAAGCACGGCATGCACAGGCTGACCTCGGGAAACTGCCTGCTCTTTGTCACAGCCATCACAGCCAGGCCAGCTGTGAGCCCAGAAAGAGACTGCAGTGCCCAACAAGGGCTGGAGTGATTTTAATGCTCAGCAGTGGGATTCCTGAAATAACCTCTGTCAGCTGGAAAAGCTTCTCAAGCCTTTCCACGACCGCAAACAACCGGAGACCAGAGGTTTGTATTCCACTCGTAAGATGGCACCACTACAAAAGAGCACTTCTGCTGCCATCATGGGCTACTGAATGAACGCGTACTCAGACAAAAACACCAGCTGAGTCACCCACAGAGTTTCCTGAAGACTTGTGGGTTTTCTCTGTAGGTCTCTTGTTTGGCTGCTGACACGGCCTCAAACTGTTTACTTTCCCAACGCAGGCAGGATACGGCTCACAACAAGAGGGCTGCAAGCCTTTGTGCGCTGCTCTGCCCGCACCTGCCTTCCTCCCGCCCCTCCGGGCCAGGCAGTTGAAGTGCTGCCTGATTTTAATAAGAAAAGGAGGGATTTCTCTCCTGTAAGCAGCAGCAGGCAGCTGCAAAGGCCACTGTGCGCTAATCTCCCTATAAAACACAGAATCCCTTCAAACAAATAATTAGGTTGCCAGTGGCCAGTATTATCTAACACTCCTCTGTGCGCATCTCCCGCTACATCAACTCATTCTGCTAATACCACCCCCCAGGAGACGGGGCTACCGACTCACTGTTTGATTTATTTCTCACTGCTTTTCTCCCCACGCTCTCCTCGGCACCTTTGACTTAAAAGTATCTTAAGCCAAATCCCTAACAAAAACTTCTAGGAAGCCCTGCAGCAACAGAGCCAGCTACCAGTGCCTGCGCCGAGGCTTCTGACTTTGGCCCCATAGCTTCAGAAAGTGAGCACGCGGCTTCCGACCACCAGCACCAGCAGAAGCCTCTCACCTTCAGCACCAAACCCAGCTATCGTTTTGATCATTTCCCTGTTTTGGCAAGAGATGTCGCCTCCCTCCTCCCCACAACCACAGCAGTGGTCAGTGTAAATCTGGACTAGAGCTTTCTTACAGACTCGGTGGCTTTGAACATCCTTTGGGTCCTTGGCTTTGCCCGGTAAGATAAGCTGGGTAAGGGTACAACTGAGGTCTGGTATAAATGAGCCAGGTACAGCCTAGGCAAGGATTTCCCCATCAAAACCAATGCACGAATGTGCTCAGTAAGTTCCTGTTTTGCACACAGAGGGACAGAAAAAGACACTTAGGGATTTAGCTAACTGGAACACACAAACCCCTCATAGGATGAGGGTGAGAAACCTACCCATGCTGTGGAACCCAGAGGGAAAGTTTGCCACTGGGGTTTTATCAGAGCCCGGGGAGGCAGGGCTGTGGGGCTAGCATGGGATCCGGCACGGAGGGTCGTCCAGCAAGACCCTGCGCATCTCCGAGCCTCATTTTCTCCATCTGTCATCCGCGCGCAGCCACACCAACCAGCACCACAGATGGGCACCGAAACACACTGAGGTGCATTAACCCTTGCAGATGGCACAAAGCTTCACAAACAGAAGAAACCCAAGAAGGCCAGAGAGTCATTTATCATTTCCCTTTGTGTCTGAACCACCAAAGTGCCTTTGGTTATAGCTGGGTTTGTCTTTGCAAACATCTTTTAGAACCTTCAGCAAGAACTCTTTAAACATGGAGTGAACTCGTGCTAGCCTGCGGTCTCCAGGACCGAACCCAGCCCATATTTTCCAAGGAAAGGCAGGAAGCAATGTGAACGGGGAACACCTGGTCACCTCTTAAGTGTTGTTTTTCCTGGTCTGGAGAAAGTCCCAATGTATTTGGGGGCCAGCATTGGGTCTTTTCCTCCCAAGACTTGTTTTCACATTCCTACGTCAAAAATACAAAACCCAGAAGATCTACTTTCTATAAATAATGTCCCAGTAGTGCCAAGGTCACCAAGCTGTTCCACCTGGCGCCAGGCCAGAAGCAGAACATAAACAATCTCGACATCTGTCTGGTGCACGTGTGCTTTTTTTTTTTCCTGTGCCAGGGGAAGGCTTGAAACCAAAAATGTAGCGCTAGGAAGACAGACTCTCCCACTTCATGGTCCCGTTGGTCTCTTCTCATTTTTGCCAGCCCAGAAGAGCCCCCAGCTCCACCCAGGTCAACGTGCAGCCTCCTGGGCAGCCCGGTGGCAAGGCAGCCCATCCTGCCTCCTTGTGTGGTAACACCATTTAGCAGTTCTTACGAGAAATTTGGGTACTTACTGGATGAGGACCAAACACACATATAGCAAGGAACATTTCACAATCCAAACAGCTCAAAGTGATGCTTGTAACCGGCATGTGGAACCATTCCTCCCAGCCCCTACTGTTAAACACTTTGACCTTCAGCGAGCTGCAGGACAAGCCAACATCAGCTGCAGACCTACTCTGGGCATTCTGCACACTTCAGCACTCGATGCTCATTGAGAACAATAGAAAAACACTTCCCTTTGGATCCGGCCCCAGCCTCCAAGCAGCTCCAAATGGACAGAAAACCTCAGGGCAGAGCATCTCTGTGGTTTATTCCTCCACAGATCAATGGCCACCCCAAGCCCCGCCTTGATGTACATCTCTGGAGACGCTCACGTGCTCACATCTCTCTAAAATAAACCCTCGCTACAGGCCCGCAAGCAGAAGGGATCAATTTCCCTCGAGACTGTGCGGCAGACATCACCTCTTCGGCCTCCAGGTTGGGACAAACCACCCAGAGAAGAGCTCCCTTCGCCTTGCTCTGCACAGCAGACAAAGAACAAACCCACATGGGCACATTCTAAAGCAACCAAGTCCCACTTTTCCCAGCTGCCGTCGGCACCCAGCCCCTCTCTGCTGAGAGCACCGGGACACCGCAGGTTCGTGGTGTCCCTCGCAAACCGCTGCACGCGCACCAAATGTATTCATGCGACCTAGCTTAGGTTAGGGTTAGTTAAGGCACCTTCATGCTGAGTCGTAGGATCTTGTTTATTTTTGGTTTTCGCCAGGACCTTTCTAAGAAAACTTCCTCCCGGGGGGGACTCCCCTGTCTAAAGCGTAACTACTATTTATTTGTTTAAAAACCACTTTCCTCATCCACGGGCCCTGAACGTCATTATTCAGCAGACTCTGCTTTAGTGCAAGACAGAGTTACCGAGCAAGTTATTTATGCCAAGTCCAGAATAGCTGGGGCTCTTGCATACTCTGTAGTTTCTCATGGCTTAGCTGTACTGGTGGTAGCCCTAATGTCAACAAGGCTTTGGTTGCTGCTGGCATTTATACCTCCCAGCTTCTGCAGACAGAAGAGATGGATTAAATGGTACCCATTTAGTCAGCTGTAGCTCGGGCCTTGCTGGTCCTGTCTCTCAGGCAGCTGCACGAGGGATAGGGACATTGCTTAGGTAAGGGAAAGGCTCGGTGGACTCCGACTCCAGGCAGTGCTGGGGCAGGGCAAGGAGCAGGCACTGAACAAGGTGATGCTTTTTCCTCAGCCCGGTTTGCTCAGTCGGAGCTGTACTCACCTGGAAAATCTAATAGCTGCTGCTGCTCTAGACAGAGCAGAGCCCCTGCCCAGCAGGGACAGCCAGGCCCCACAAGTGGCACGGCAGGCATCTCAGCGCGCAGGGGTGCACAAGTGCCCAGGCGGGGATGCAGAGCCCGTTGAGAGCTGGCTCACCTCACCCTCCGCCTCCTGTGATGGCAGGGGCTGTGTCCCGGCTCCTCTCCCCAGCTCCCTCCTGCAGTGCAGCTCTTTCACCCCGTCCCTCTCCCTCCCTCCCCAGCCTGAGTACCACCCCGTCCGCCATGGCCAAGCCCTCCCTGCAGCCAGGGCTCCCCAGCACACACACAGGGCTGCATCCCATGGGAGCAGGGCCGTGCCAGCCTCCCTTGTCCCAACCCAGGCACAGCTCAGCCATCGGGGCTGACCTCCCAGCCCATGCAGTGGTCAGAACACAGCCTCCCCTTTCAGGCACCCGAGGCACCCATTTGGGGACCGCGGTCCTCCTGTAACTCTACCGGAGCGAGCAGAAAAGGATGGGCACTTCCAGGAAAGAAGCGACATGGGACCCCGGCCTTTGAGCGGAGA
>NW_009269999.1:4235698-4237333 GCF_000687185.1 Egretta garzetta
GGGAGGCTGCCGGAGGGGTGCTTCACCCCTGCGCCTTTAGGGGCTAGGGCGGCAGGGTCGCCCCGGGCCTTCTCTGCGCTTGCAGACGGGTGCGTGCTTTTGAGGGTGTTCTACGATTTCCTGTCAAAGGCAAAAGAGAAGAAGCCTGGGCTCAGGGCAGCACGCGTGGCTTTTTCCGAGCGAGTTGGTGCAGGGGAAGAGCCTGGCTCTGCTGCTGCAGGGAGAGCTGCAGGGCCGGCAACCCCGCCGGAGCCTGCCCTGGAGAGAGGCGAGGCTCGCATCGCCAGGTCCCTCCGGAGGGATGCTCAGAGAGCAAAACGGGCGTGCTGGCATTTCTATGTTGCAGTTAGCCCGGGCCAGATGAGGTTGTAACCAGAGAGAATGACAATACCAGTAAACGGCAAACATCGGGGGCGATTAGCACACAGAGTGGTGGCAGCGGAGCCGCAGGCAGCTCTGGCTCTGTCCTGATGCCACTCCTTGCTTTTCTGAGCGGGGCTTCTAGCGTGCTGGTTTGACCCAGCCCATTTCACTGAGCTGGTGTAGAGGTTTAGAGCAGGACCCACGCAAACAGGAGAAGGGCGACGTGCCCGGGTGAGAGGCAGGGAGAGGGAAGCAAAGAGAGGCAGGATGGGGTGGGAATCTTTGAACTGGCTTTAACCCCATGGACAAACCCTAATGGGGAGCCGCATCCCAAAACGTCCGGTGTGATGAGGTCATTGCAAACACAAGGGCGTCCTTTTAGAAACTGAAGGCTCCTCCACTGGGAACCGGGCTGAAATCTCTCATTTCACAGCGGCCAAGTAACGAATCTTTGGGAAACAGAACATTTCTTCAGAGGGAATAGCTGACATTTCAGTAGCTGGTTTTGCTGCATAATGGGGGGGGAAAAAAGCTGAAGATGCTATGTTTTTAAAAGAAAAAAAATCAAAATTCCAAGACAAATCCAGTCCTGACTTGGAGCTAGTGAAGCATTTTACTGCGATAAAGTTCCAAATTTTCAGTGTGATTGTGCCAGAACATGAACAAGAGACGAAATATTATATGTACTCCATCTGGGCTCTGTGGCATTGAAATATGATAATGTAATACAAAAGCACGCAGAGCAAAATGAGAAGGAAAAGCTGAAACAATCATGTTTTACATTATTGAGATGAAATAACTACGATATTGTCAAACAAGGAAAGTCAAAATATGTCACGCTGGCTTTTTTAAAGAGAAATTTGCATTCAAGGAGCTCTCGAAATTGTTTCAAAGAAGTAACGAGCAGACAGGTTTCCGAGGACGGCTCAGACTGCTGCATCGGGGTAAGAGTTTCAGGAGTAGTAAACGTCATCTTTCAAAATTATTCAAACATTTGCGTCGTCTGATGTCACGAGGAGCTCCAGGTTTATTTCTGGCGTGTATAAATGAGCTTTTGCAAACACTGCCCTCAGACGAGATTTGAATTCATAAATGAGAGCCAGAGGCCTTCTGCAGCAATGGCTTTATTTGAGGCCGCCCAGATCTCCCAGCCACCACCTTTTCCTCGTTCAGAGGCCTGGGAAGAGCCTTCTTCCTCCCTGCCGAGTGTTTCAACGGCAGGACGACCCCCAGAAAGCGCGCTCGGAGCTCTGCCCCTCGCCCCTGTGCCCC
>NW_009269999.1:4237486-4238392 GCF_000687185.1 Egretta garzetta
GTCTGCGGGAGGCTTTCACCTGCGCAGCGCTGGGACCTTACGCGGGTCCAGCCAGCCTTTGGTTTCCTTCACAGCAGCTTTAGCAGCCGTGCAATCAAACCTTCGCTGCAGCATCTCGAGGCTTGGGGCTGACATTGTCATGCAGGACTGAGGAAATCAAACAGTTCAGAGACACCAGCTCGCCGTCCCCCGGGAGCTTCGGCTGAGGCATTTAATCAGGCGGTGGAGAAGGAAGGATGAAAAGCAAGCTCCAAGCTGGGGGGCTGGGGGAAGACCAGGACGGAGGTGCTGCAAGCGAGGGCAGGGAGGGGGGCAGCAGGGAGAGGGCTGCTCTCACCACCTCAGCACCCATGCGAGCCAGTCGGAGCCTGGTGCTTGGATGAGAGGGAAAAGGTAAAAGAAAAATTTGTGAACTGTCCCTAAGGAATGTCCTGAGCTTGGGGGAGAGTCCGTGACTCACAGAGAGCGGGATACAGAGGGCTGGGGGCTCTGAGGTCCCCTGGCAGCAGTGGGGAAGGGAGAGGGTGGCCCAGGGTGCTTCCCGAGCTGCGCTTGTGAGTATCTGGTGCAGGAGCACCTGCAAGGGAGAAGGGTCTCGCAGCCTCCCCCCTTGCGGGGGAGAAAGCCCTCTGCGTATCGTGCAGAGCCCTAGGTCAAAGGCACGGCACCAGTGCTGTTTATGCAGTCCCAGGCTGGAGAAACACCGGCCTGCTGTCTGCATCTCCAGATAGGACAGCCTGTCAAACACGATGCCTCCGAAACGTGCGAGGGCAGGTACATCAGCAGGGTTTGTTACATGGGGTGCTGAGCGCGTGAAAATACGCGCTGGGAGGGAGCAGTGCGGGAACCTAGGGCGCAGGCACTCTGTTCCGCTGTGTGTGGAGCAAGCCCCCGTGATGCTGACGG
>NW_009269999.1:4238412-4245555 GCF_000687185.1 Egretta garzetta
GCTGAGTCTTCCTCTCTCTCCAAGGCCAGCTGGAAACACGGCAGGGGGGCAGGTAAGGCCCCCGGGTGGCACTGCCTCCTGCTCTGCTCTGGGGGCTGGCCCTGTGTCTTCTACTCCCCAAGAGCCACATCTAGGGTATGGGTGGGTGCACCCTGCCCGTGAGAAACCAGCGGGCAACGTATGGAGAGGCAATATAGAGTGAGCAGGGTGCTGCTTCCTCCCATGTCTCCTCCTGGGCTCGGGGGGGCAAGGTGGTCCCAGCCTGAGGGGCTGGAGGCTGCAGCCATCCTCAAGCAAGTCCTCCACCTATGTGGCACCCGGTGGGTGCAGAGCTGCTTTGTTTATTTAATGTTAGCAGGGCTTTGGGTGGAAGGATAAAATTGTTGTCTGAAGGGGGCTTGGGGAGGGCAGCGTGTCCTTCTCAGCCTGGGGGAGCGAGGCGTCTGCTTACGTGCATCAGGCAGCTGTTTGCAACAGTGAAGCAGGGGAAGCAATCAATACTCTTCAGATGAGTCTGAGTTTTTTATTAGCACCTCTCCCAGCTCTGGCCATCTGTCCCCTTGCATCCCCAGGGTGCTACCCCAGTCCCCACAGGTCCTGCGAGACAACATGCGCCGTTGGAGCTGAGATCGCTCCTTATGGTTGGGCCCAATCCTGCCACCGAGGTGGGGCTGGAACATGCAGATGATGACGGGGACACTGTCTTCACAAGACCCGAGCCGCTTCAACAGCAAGGTGGCCTTTGGGAAGCCCAGAGATGTGGTGCGGGGTCTGCGTCCCCAGGCTCCTCTCTTTCAAGGATACTGCGCAGTCAGATGGACAGATGTTGCAGGAAAAAAGCTGTTGAGAAAATTGTGTTTTCTGAATTGTGAAAAGTGGTGAGGCCTAGAAAGAGGAAATAGTAGGTTCCAGATTGGCACAACCTTTTTTTTCTTCTTTCAAGGAAATCTGAAAAACTGTTGTTTCAGGTCAGGGCACTTTGATTCGGGGCATGCAGAGCACTGCATTTGAATCTCCGTCTTGAAATAATTTTGTGTATACCCAATTAAGCAGAAAAATTAAGTGCCGTTGGAGTAAAAACTTTAAAAGCAATCTCTTCAAATTTGCTGAAATGACATTTTTAGGAGAAAAAAATCCACAAAAACAAACAGAAAAAATGAAAGTCAATCAGCTATTCCCAGAGTGCCATCTGAAGGAGTCAGAAGGTGTCCGGGCATGCCCGGGTGTCACTGAAAGGTGCTCCAGCACCCGTGCGAGGCTCCCGCAGGAGCTCTGTTGTCTCAGCAGGATGAGCACAAACTCCCTCCACTGTAAAAGAAGGTCACATGAAGGCAGAGCAATAATTTTTCCTCTCTTTTTCTTGCCCCATCAGCAGCCTCCCACACCCTTCTGGGTTGCCAACCTTGTTTTCAAAATTCTGTGATGCTTTTTCACCGTTACCCTTTAGCTGCTTACTCACCCCATCAGCTCTGAGCCTCTTGGAGCATCCACGGTGTCCTCTTTTCAGTCCTTTTATGCTCTATATCTAAGATTGTCTTGTTGTCCCTGTAGCATGTTGAGATGCTTGCTGACTTCAATTTTCACCCTTTAGATTGTGGTTTTCTCACACTAGGAAATATTTCCTAGTGTTTCCTTTGAAAGACACTCTACAGAAAATGCGCTGAGCGGTACATCTGTAAGGTGTAAGATCAGAGAAGATGATTAGACTATCTAGTCCAAACTCCTGTATCCATCACAGCTTCCTGAATGTCATCTAGTTAGAACTGTATCAAGGTGTGACAACCTGTGCCTCTCCTTGGCTGCAGCAAACTTTCTGGAAAGACTGTCAGGACTAGCCTTTACTGTAAAGCTACTTTGCAGAAGTTACCTTCCTGCGTGCTAAAGGCCTCCAGTCAACACACAAACCAAAATGGTTTGGCCCTGCATCTCAACCCACAGGTCACCTTCCCCACCACAGCAGCTGTCTGCAAGATGGGCACAGTGGGCGATCAAATGCCTCCCATTCCAGAAACATGTTGTGATGGTTAATCAGCCTCCTGGAAAAAATGTGTCTAATTTCTCATTGGGCTTTGCTTGGCATCCATCTCTCTGAAGGAGAGATCTCTCATCATCCATCTTTCATCCATCCATCCAAAAGACATGGCATGTCTGGAAGCTAGAGGTGATGTGCTTCTCTCAAAGGGGCTGGGCTTGCAGTGATGGAGTGAATGTGCAGAGCAGTTGTGTTGGATGAGGTATAATTTGAAGGTGTGGCACCTTGAAGTTTCTCCACGTATGTTTTCTTTCTTCTGGGCATCTGTTTTTGGCACCGGGCAAGTCTTTTCTTTATCTCCAGGAGCTTTGTGGCTTCTGTATCCAAAGGTCCTGCATTCAGTGTTCACAGGGGGCTGCTCTGGGAGCACAGAATCAGAATAATTTGGTTGCAAAAGACCTTTAAGATCGTCAAGTCTAACCATACCTGTCCACTACTAAACCATGTCCCTAAGCACCTCGTCTATCCGTCTTTTAAATACCTCCAGGGATGGGGACTTGACCACTTCCCTGGGCAGCCTGTTCCAATGCTTGACAACCCTTTCAATGAAGAAATTTTTCCTAACATCTAGTTTAAATATCTACTCTAAACCTCCCCTAGGGCAACTTGAGGCCATTTCCCCTTGTCCTATCGCTTGTTACTTGGGAGAAGAGACTGACCCCCACCTCGCTACAGCCTCCTGTCAGGCAGTTGTAGAGGGCAAGAAGGTCTCCCCTCCGACTCCTCTTCTCCAGGCTAAACATCCGCAGCTCCCTCAGCTGCTCCTCATCAGACTTGTGCTCCAGACCCTTCATCAGCTTCATTGCCCTTCTCTGGACACACTCCAGCACCAGCATACATATAATAGCATTACATCTCCTGCTAATAAATGAGACACCACAGGGTCACCTCCTGGATCAACACTTTGCCTTTCTCTCGAGCCTCCCACCTAGGGTGAGTTATATCCCAAGCCCAACTTCGTGCTCAGCAAACACTGAGCAACTGATTCCCCGCAAGGAAAATGAACGAGCCATATATAGGACATCAGAGAAGCATAAATCTAAATGGAAAGGTGTTTTCTGAGAGTCGAGTGTCAAAGTGTGGCCATGTTAAGAGGTAGCAGATACTATGCCAGCAGGGTCTGTCGCCTGCCAGCGTTCCAGGGTTCTGGGCTGGTGACAGCAGCGCGGTGTCCACGTGGCTGTCACTCGTAAATGGCCCGTGATTATCCCTCGCACTGCGTTTCTGCTTCCCTGTGGTCATGGGCTGGTGGGCAGTGGGCTCTGCTGGTGGGGGACCGCAGCTCCAGGGTCCCGCAGCCACCAGCTCCCGCTCCCACCATCACTGGCCTGGCTCCTCACCCACGGCTGGAAACCACAGTAGCTTTAACCCTGGATTGCTGCCGCCACGAAACAGGAGAGAAGGCAGCAGTCATTCTCTCTCTCCAGCAGCAGGGAGGGAGGGGAGCAGGGCCTGGGGGGGGCCACCACAGCAGCCCCTCTGACCGCTTTGGCACCTGCTGTGGCATCTCCTTGGGGAAAGCAGAGCTGATGGAGAGCTGTCCGCAGGAAAAGAGCTGCCTGTCCTCTGGTTCACAGGTACAGGCAGAATTGGGCGACACAGGAGGGCTGCCTGCCCTCCGCTACTCAAGAGGAGCACATCTCACGCCCTAGCGAGGGGGTCTCCCAGCCAAAAACAGGAGGGACAGAGCTCTGGGAAAGGGGAAAAGGGGGAGGGCAGTGGTGTTGCAAAGGGGTCAGAGCTCATGGGGCGAGGTGGGATCTCCCCTAAACCCCAGGCACCGTGCCGGGGTGGGTAATGCTCTCGCCCATCTGGAAGGCTGTGAATGATGCTGAAGGGCTGCAACAATAGGAGCTATAGAAGCAAATGAATAACATATAGAAACAGGGACAGAGCTCCCTCCCAGCCCTGTTCTCTTTGATTTCGGCTGGAAAATTAATGAATAAGCCTCACTCGGAGCCCTCACTTCCAAGGGCAGCTGTGCCGGGCACTTCAGTCGCGGCCGCCGCATCCTCTCACTGCAGGGCAGCCGTGCTGCTGCCCTGGCGAAACCAGGAATGAGGGGCTTCCATCCCTGCTCCCACCCTCCCTCAGCTGCCTCCCAGCCTTTTGCTGCTGGGGGTCTCTGGAGGGGAGGGAAAGCTCAGGTGCCAGCTCAGTGGAGATGTTTCCAGACGGCGGTGGTAGGAAGGTGCTGCTGGGCTGCTGCGCACCCCACGCCAGCCCCGGTTCTCCCCACACCTGGGCCCTTCACACCCCAGCAACCGGTGCCCTTGATGCTCAGATACTCCCATGCCCTTTTCTATGCTGAAGTAAGCCAATTTAGCTAACAATTACAAAGTGCTTTGAGAAGGATGGGTAGGTGAGCAATGCTGTACGTTGGGGCAGGCACCAGTTGTTTTACACTGACAGATATGAGGCTGTGTGAGCTTTACCCTCCTGCCTCCCTGCTTCTGGTTGTTCGTTGCTCTTCTTTTCTCACCCTGTGGGCTGAGATTTCCTCAGCTTAATCTCTGATGGAAAGTGAGATGCTTCTCCTTTGTGTTAATTCATTTCCTCTGCCAAACTTTCTGGTCAAAAGAATGGGACGATAGGGGAGAGAGAAAGGAGATGGCTTCTCCCTTCTGGAAAGGACTCTGGCTGACTCTTTTTGCAAAGCGAGGAGGTGAGCTGCCATCAGGGCTCCTCATGAGCCAGGTTTGGGGGCTCGCACGTACCTGGTGCATATGCACAGTACAGCTGGAACATGTGTTCCCCGCGGCCTGACAAATATTAAGCAGCAGTTTACTTTTTGAGCTGCAAGGTAAAGACTTTAGAGCTTGTCACTACTCAAGGCTGAGAATGAAAGGTTGCAAGAAAACCAAACCAAGGGCTGCTGCAGACCACAGGTGTCTTAACAAGGTGTTGCTCATATTCCTAGGATACTTTGCCTAAAAGGCACACAGCATGTGCCAGCTGGGGTCCTGATGACCCGCTGTCCATCAGGTAACCCCATTACAGCCTCCCTGTAATTCTGGATGGCCCCTTTCTGGACCAGCTCCCCAGTATGCTACTTTTCTTTTCATCCTTTTGTTAAGAAGAAACTGCATCCCTAGCGTCGGGACCAAATGCGTGTCCCATCTCCAAATTGCCCCAGGGCTGCTGGTGACTGAGGAGGGGGCTCTGTGCCTCTCGCCAGGGCTGACAAGGATGGAGGGAGAAACCCATGTGCACAGGAGGGTGATCTGCTCAAACCACAGCTCGTCGGCTGGAGAAGCTGTGATGCCCAGGGTGGCCTCCCTAGGAGGAGGGAGGCAAACCACCCTGGCAGAGCCTTGCAGCAGGGTTTCCCCCTGCGACCTTAAATGACTGCGTGCAGCTTTTAGAGTGCTGCCCGCTGTTCTCCTCATGCACGATGAAGTCTTTGTAATTAATTTATACAAAATGCACAGCCAACCGTACTTACACAGCATACTACAGATTAAATTTAACATCAAAGAGCAATCATGAACATTTCTTGGCATATATAGGCCACCTAGTTTAACATTTCAGCTATCTGTAGTTAACCGCTTCAGCCCCTTGACTAAGCCGGGCAGCAGCCAACAGCTGGGAGGCTCCAGCAGGGCGGGAAGGACACCCACCCCAAACCTCTTTGCCTATGTGGCACTTTCAGAGTCACGACCATGCAGGCCAACTCCCGGCAATATTCAAAGTATGACCATGAAGGTGACTATTCAAAGCATGACCCTCACTAGAGCTGGGGCTGCTGGGTTTGCTGCAGGCATAGCCTCCTTGGTCAACAGCCGGGCCCTTCTCAGAGGTGCTCGTTTCACCGGCTGTCATCTCCAACACAGCGGGGCTGCTGCCAAGCAAGGGGCGCCTGTGCTCCGGTGAGCTTCTGGTTGTTCACACAAAGTGGAGCATCGCCGTCTGCCTCTTGTTGCTCCCGGCCCGCGTGTCAGCGCAGCTGAAGAGGGGCTTGGAGATCCTGGCCCAGAGCACACCCGCCTTGTCTTCTCAGCTCAAAAGCTCAAGTTCAGGGCTTTCTGCTGGTGACACTGAAGGTTTCAGTGGAGTCCCCTTCCAGTCCTCCTTGCAGCCTCCGGCGTGGTCGCTGCCCCGTCACTGCTACCGCAGCAGCATCTCGGAGGTGCAGCACCTGGCAGAGGTGTGGGTGCCTTCTTCAGCCAGCACCACCGGTGTGCACCCCTCGGGAAAAACACAGCCCACGAGCAGAGCTGCTCCTGGCCCATGGCCAATTGTTCCGGGCTGCCTCGCTCGCCTCTCCCAGGCCCCCACCACCCACCTTCTCCCCCCCCAAGCAATCGGTCACGCTCCCGGATGAAACAGGGATGCGCATACACACCAGTGACAGACTCCCTCCTGATGGTAATGGTTAATTAGACAGAAACACAGAAAAAAATCATAAACAGTGAACCAAACCCAGAGCTTCTCCAGCAACTGCACAGTGGGAGAGGGACCAGTTTTGCTCACGGGGAGCCAAGATTTACATCAGTCCCTGGGTGGCTGGGGTGCATTGGAGCACCTCCCTGCAAGAAAGTGGTGCTCGTGAGGAACAGGCTGTGACAGGCTGTCCTGCAGCTGCCCGTGGGATCAGCAAGAAAGAGACTTTCAGGGAAAACATGAGAAATTACCAGGAAATACCCTGGCCCTGCTCTCCTACCTTTGCCCCTGCACTCCGCCATGCCCTGCTGGCTCAATGCGAGCAGTGAGGAGCCACAGGCGCCTACAGGACCCTGCCCAGGAGGAGTCCCTGATGCTGGAGGAACCAAAAGAGGGGAAAAGCACTTTATTTGGCAACTGGGAGTTAGCGAGTGGCTGCTCAGGATGAGCAGGGTCTGGGGCTGGTCTTGTGTGGCACCAGCCTGGCAGCCTGCCGTGTGCGGGGTACGCGGTGGGGACACAGCGTGACTGTGCTCAGCCAGCCCCTTGTGAGGGAGAGCCATGACCGGCTGCCCACAGCCAGGCGTCAGGGTTTGCAGGGTCCCAGGCATCAGGGTTTGCAGGGTCCCAAGCATCAGGGTTCGCAGGGTCCCACGCCTCTGCTTTGCATCAGGCTGAGGTCAGGCAGTGCTGGCTGAGGCTTTGCCCCGCCCCCTTTCCCCTCCCAC
>NW_009269999.1:4245575-4249199 GCF_000687185.1 Egretta garzetta
TTGCCTGTGTGACTGGGAGTGTCCGGCACTCCAGCAGCTCATATTGTAGCTGTAGCGTTTGCTTAGCACATGGTGTTCACCAAAATAAGGGTGGGTAAATGGTATGAGCTCAGTCAGTGTAAACAAGGGAAAGTGGAAAAGAGAGACAAAATGTTTATGCAGGTTTGCCCTGGTGACAGAGCAGGGATAAAGCCAAATTCCTCAACCCTTGGTTGATGGGGTTGGCACTGGATGAGAGGTCGGATGTGATCTCCACACCAAAGGGGTGCTCATTCATTTTCTCCTTCTTCAGTCACTTCTACCTCTTTCACCGCCAGCCTGGAGGGCCGCTCATTTTTTCCTGTAGTAGCTGCTGCTCTGCCGTCCACCCTGGCCACAGGGCATCCTGCCTGACCTGTTGGACATCGATGCATTTAGCCGGGAGTACTTGGCAGCTGATGGCTGGATCCTGAGGACAACTTTCCCTTGGAGAGCAGGGCCTTGGTGACCATCTAGTGGGATGCAAATGTTCCACTGCCTGCTAGCTATGTAAATATAATGCTTGGCACCTTTACGTATATACTTTTGATGCCATGAATGCCTTTGCCAACTCCCGTATTTTCCAGCATGATGAGTTCTGTTCTCAGTATATTTTGCCAATCTCCTAAACATGTTTTTAGTCCCATCGGGGTAAATAGAAAGCTTCCCGCATCTGGCCTCTTCGTGTCTCTGGGCACTCAGACAGCCACCCTCGTGCCAAAAGTGTTCCCAGTGTGGCCATTCCTGGGGTCCAGCCTCCTCTCAGGGAGCAAGAAGAAAGAGCAGAACTGCTCAGAGGCACAGCTGAAGGAATATGGACCCCTTAAAAGTGGGATTCAAAATCAGGGCTAGGCTTGGGGAGAAGCAGCTTCAGAGGAAGGAAGAAGAGTTAATGCTGCCAGGAAGCATCTGGCAGGTTCTTCATTTTTAAGTGACGCAGATTTTGTCTTGTCCTGGCCCATTGCTCTGTCCCCAGCTGCGGGGATGTGCAGATGCCCGTGAAGCAGCAGGTGTAAGCATTTAAGTGAAACCGTCCATCGTAGCTCTGGACCAGAACTGCGGTTCCCCTCCGTGGCAAGACCCAGCCTAACGCCTATGAACCTCTTCCATTTTCACTAGGGCCACAGCAGGATGCTGCCTGTAGTGCTTCTGCTTAATATGTTTTAAGCTTAAGTGATATAAGTAGTAAATAAGCAGCACAAACATTGACAAGTTGCCTTCCTTTCTAAACTTCCAAATTAAGCTTTAAATACAAATTAATAATAAAAACAAAAGGCAGGCTTGAAATAAGGCTTTGGACTTGGTCATGTTTTCCATGGCCCTCTTCCTGAAATTTCCATCTGTAGCCAGAAAGGGCCACTTTTGCCATGATGAGGAGGAACCTCACCATGAGAGGCCAGGTCTCTGGAGATGTCTGTCATTTGGGATGAGCTCTAGTCCTTACTCCTAGCCTTGACCTAGTGCAGACCTGGCCTGAGTTTTAAATGCTGCACCTCTATTCCCCACATAAAGAGCCAGGAGAAGTTAAATCCCATATCAGCTGGCAGCGGGACTGCGGGAAACAGTTTTCCTTTTCAGATCTGTGGGTCAGCCCCTAGGCCAGGCACAGCTTGGACAGAGCCATGGGGCGGTCAGATCTGCAGGGGTCCGGGCAGAGCCAGGCCCCGCTTTGCATACTTTTCCAGTGTATCCTTGTGGTCAGAGGTACTTTCAGCTCTTCTCCAATGTCGACCTTGCTGAGAGGCAAACTGACCTCTGCCCATGCTTTCTAGGAAAATTACAATGATATTGTTCCAAAGAAGGGTAAAACATAATTTATTTCTCTGGGGCATTGGGAGGTGAGTAGGGCCGGGTAGTCAAGGGGACAAATGGCTTAAAATTAAAAAAAAAAGGCACTATCAGGAAGATAAGACCCTGCTTTATGGGAAATACTGGGAGCACAATTAGCAGTCTAGAGCTCTACCTTTGTGGGAAGGACATATGGGAAAGAATGAGATGTTCGTCATTTCAACCCAAACTTGCTTATCACAAGTGCGAGTTCCAGCTTGTGTTTGGGAGGGGATCTACAAAGGCTATGCACTCCCAAATTGCCTTGCAAGTTAAGTAGAAGCCAATTAACACTTGGCAGCTTTCCTAGGGTCACATCTGACAAATCTCACTCATTTTATTAAGAAAAATCTTAATGGGGAAATAAAAAAAAACCCCCCACAATATTCACACTCTTTACTCCTAAAGCCTGAAGTCATTTGCCCCAAGAACTTCAGCACAGCCTGGTGTAAGCACGTTAGCTCGGTGGCCAGGGACCTAAGCCCCTTGCAGTGTTCACCCCTATCTTTTTAACCCCTATTTGTCTAAGGTGGTTTTCTGAGAGTTTCTTTACCCACTTTGATTTGTGCATTAGTTCAGAGCTCTTTTGGGTTATACAAATCCGGTTCCTCAAGCGTGTTGTGTTACGGCGAAGCTATTATTGCAGTTCAGTCTTGCACTTCCTTATTGTCACGGTTTAACCCAACCCCGGCCGGCAATGAAGCCCCATGCGGCTGCTCGCTCGCTCGCTCCCCCGCGGTGGGGTGGGGGAGAGAATCGGAAGGGTAAAGGGGAGAAAACCCATGGGTTGAGATAAAGACAGTTTAATAGGTAAAGCGAAAGCTGCGTGCAGAACCAAAGCAAAGCAAGGAATTAATTTGCTACTTCCCATGGGCAGGCAGGGGGTTAGCCATCTCCCGGAAAGCAGGGCTCCATCACATGTACCGGTGTCTTGGGAAGACAAACGCCATCACTCCGAATGTCTCCCCTCTTCCTTCTTCTGCCCCCAGTTTATATACCCCGCATGACATCATATGGTCTGGAACAGCCCTTTGGCCAGTTGGGGTCAGCTGTCCTGGCTGTGCCCCCTCCCAGCTTCTTGTGCCCCTGGCAGAGCGGGGGAAGCTGAGAAGCCCTTGGCCACTCTAAGCACTACCCAGCAACAACTGAAACATCCGTGAGTTATCAACATTCTTCTCATACTAAATCCAAACCACAGCACTGTGCCAGATACTAGGAAGAAAATTAACTCTGCCCCAGCCAAAACCAGGACACTTATTCAGCAGAAACAGCTCTAGCAAACAACCCAAACATCTTCACTTAGCAAACCACCAAGTCTGCGTCATTCTTACTAATCAACAGAGATTTCCGTTACCCTTTTTGGGTAACAGCATGTCAATATCCATCCAACCTAGGCCTGCACTGTGGTGGCACTGGCTCTGCAATGGGTTGTGCACCGGGCTGTGGGCAGGTGCCCTCTTCCAGCATTATTGATGCTGCACGGTCAGACCCCCAGCCGCGCGCCTCCCCCAGTGGGTGTAGGGGTGAGGGCTGTAGAACAACCCCCTTCACACGGAAAGGCTGTCGCAGGCGTATGCAGCGCCAGCAAGGTAATGTTAAAAAAAACCCAACGAAAGCCCGTGTCTCAAGGTCTCAGATATTTCCAGACAATCCTGAGCAGGACAGAGTTAGGGATAATTGTGCAAACTGTTCATCCGCTTGGTGAATTAACGCGAGAGAATAGAGATCCAGAGGCAGGAGCCCAGCAACAGCACCAACATTGAGGCTGCTGCTCAGGGC
>NW_009269999.1:4249221-4254038 GCF_000687185.1 Egretta garzetta
GCTGAAGGATGATTTGAGAAGGAGAGTCCAAGTGCATATGGAGGGTACAGCAGCACATCTACCACTCCCAGGACTCTACATTCAATTTTGCAATTTTGTTTTCCCCTCTTCTTTTAGTGGGTTTTAATGTTACCTGCAAATGTACCATTAGGTGGAATTGTAACAGCGAAATGACCCCTCTGGTTGTAAAAGGTCTTCGTTTAATTGGCAAAAAAAGCCTCTGGGCACTCAAGAGAGCTTTTCCCTGGGTTATAACAAACAGCCGTCACCATGGTATTTTAAGCTGTCTAAGGCAATGTGTACCTTAAGGTAAAAGATTAGTGTTTCGACCGGGTTTCATGAGCATTTGTTAAGTCTCACATACTTATACCCAATCTGCCCAGCATAAACAGTGGATTCATATTTTACAGACACATGCGCTCATCAAGGCTGACCTAAACCTCCTGGTGCAAATAACTGCCGGGTTCCCCAAGGGGACAGCCAGGAGAATAACAATGAATTAGTTTAAGCCTACCTGCTTTCACCCTATAAAAGGAGTTTTGGGGGAGTTTAATGAGACCTAAGCTCACGCGTGTTGCTTTTCCACGGTGTGTTGCTTTTGGCAGTGCAGTACCCCAGGTTTTCTCAACCCAGCCTGACAGGCCCCTGCTGCTGCCACTTTGGTAGGACAGGCTGTGGGGTTGTCTGCTAGACCAGACCACCGAGAAGAGCCGTTTGCTTAAACTAACCCAGGGATGAAGTGCCATCTGATGGGCTGGATGGCTTCAGCACCCCGGCAGCTGGGGTCACCCCTTGGGGTCAAACCAAGCAAGGGGGTGGGCAGGGCCACGTTGCTGGGGCTAGGGCAGGAAGGAGGGGAACAGGGACACAGCAGGGGAGTGAAGAGCCAGATTTGCTCTATTGCGCCTGAAACTGTCTCCTGAAGAAACCAGTGCTTGTGGCAAAACCCAGCAAATGGGGGCATGGCTGGGCTCGGCTACATTCCAGGGTGTTTGCTCTGGGGGAAAAGAAGGAGGAGGCTGTTCTTCCCCCCAAAAAATTGAGTGGGAGATAAGAAGAACAATAAAAACCAGCTTGAATTCCAATGAGTCCTTGACTTTTAGAAATAACGTAGGTTGCATCTGGGTTTTTTCCCATGATACAAGTGAGAAACCAATTCAATTCCACTTGTAGTGAAACGTAAGATTAGATGGGACTAAATATGTGTGTAGGCTGCTTATTAGCAAATGGAAGCGAGCAGTGAAGGGAAACAAACAAGCTTGTTTTAGGGAGACTTTGTCACTGTATCACCGGTCACAGGCTCCCCCAGGGAAAGCAGGCAAGTTTCTAATTGGACTTACGCAGCCATGAGCAGCTGGTGAAGATCCCTGCTTGAGAGTGGGAGAGTTGTGAGATTTGGCCTCATTGAAAAAACGCGCCATTTCGCCTAGCGGTGGCAACATCGAAGCAGTTTGTGCAAGCGTCAGTCGTTCTGAGAAGTGGTCACCCATGGTCAGTGGGACTGCTAGCGCTGCTGGGTGAGCAGCTGGGTAGGGAGCGAGCAGAGCACTGAGCTGCTTAAAATACTACCCCTGTAAAGTCAAAAAAAATGGATGGGTTCATTTCCAGCCAGTTCAGCTGCTGGCGAGAGGCTGCAAAGGAAACCCTTATTTTTGCAGGGCTGGTACTTTGGCCACTTGGGCTTCACCATCACTGGAGCACGTGGCATGAGGGGGCTGCGGCGCTGGGTGGAGGCGTGAAGGATGGAGGAAAGCAGCTCTGATCTTGTGCAGTTCAGGCTGCTGGGGAGATTTACCCCAGGATGTTTTCAGGCACTTAGCAGTGGCTTAAAGTGCTCTGAGTGGGAGAATTACTGCCCCCAACCATCTCCCCCTCCGCTCTCCTGCAGACCAGCTCTCTGGTGACAGGGACACCCATGTGGCTCATGAGCCACTTTTCAGCAGCAGTGCCTTGCTGCAGCAAAGTAGACTCACTTCATTTGTCTGACAAATTATATTCATACATCCCAATACAATTTTGATTTTTTTTCCATCAAAATGTAACTATGGTCTAAACTTTGCATGTGTGATGCTTTATAAGCCCTTTTCTTCCAGCCAACATGCTATCTATCCTGCCATCTCCATCTTGCACTTAAGAATTTGATTATTCCTTCCTAAGTATACTACTTTGTATTTGTTTTTATTGAAGTGCCTCCTGTTATTTTCAGACTATTTTGTTAACTTATCAAGACCGTTTTGAATTCTAATCTTATCAAATGTGCCTGCAGTCCCTCCCAGATTAATGCCACCTGCAAATTTAATAAGTATGTTCTCCTTCCGTCATCTAAGCCTTTAATGAAAACATTGAATAACATCTGCTACAGGAATGATCACTGCAAAATCTCAGCTGATGAATCATTCCAATTTGACAATTAAATGTGAGCAGTTTTAAGTTACCCTTATACTTAGTTTATAGAAGCTGCCTTTGGGCCGTGCTTCCCTTGTATATGATGAGTATGTCACATAAGACCGGTGTCATAAACCTTACCGAAGTGAAGACACATGACATTGGCTGCTCCTGCTTCATCCACAAACCCGATTACCCTGTCAAGAAGGAAATTGGATTTTGTTGATGCGATTTCTTCTTGACATATTCCTATTAACTTCAACTTATCACCTAGGTGCTTGCAAAAAATTTGTTCGATTATTTGTTTCAGGATTTTTTTCCAGAAATAGAAGTCCAGCTCATGGCTTCATAATTTTCTGACTCCCAACACTCTGTCCCTTTATTCAAATTGAAAGGCTTATGCCTGGGGGGAGGGCAGGATTTGCAAAAGCTCTCCGTGGTGGCCATTGTCATCAGAGAGTAGCCTTAGGTCAATGTTTCCTTTGGGCTTTTGAGAAATCATTCCTCCACCTGCACAAAAGGCTCTGAAAACCAGGGAAGATGCTGTTCCTGCACGGTCTTCCTTCAGTGCTACCATTTTTGTGGTATGCAGGACAGGAAGACTTTTCCCCTGCACTCTCAGCAGCAGGTGATGCCGAGTGCTGTAACAGGAATAGAGATGCTCTGCTGCAAATGCGCTGAGCCCACTCGTGCACCCACCGCTGTGTTACGAATGCCTGCTGTGCATCGGTGGGCGCACCAGCGGCGCTCAGGTTCGGCAGGAGCCCCTTAGTCTGGGTTTAGAATAACTTGCATATCAGTTAGCTTCTTCTAAAGAGAACTCCCATGCTGTGGATTGGTAATGGGTGATGCTGTTTCAGGAGGACAATGAGAGGCGAATTAATAGCACCGTGATACCACCAAGCATTATGATGCTAATTTTTCATAGAAAGAGTCAGAGGGCTTCAGGCGGCTGTGAAAGGGAGTCTCTCTGTTCTCCCTCACCCTCCCACTCCCCACTGCATTTTAATCAGTGGTGGAAGCAGAGTACGTGTCAGTGCTGGGAGCACTGGGAAGCCACCATCCTTTCACAGCCTCCCTCTGCCTGTTCTGGGCACAAGATTTACAATGTGGCCACCGAACCGTACTCACAGCTATTCATCGTGGTGGTGCCAGACATGGTTAGAGCACCTCAGTGATGCCTGCGCTCAGCCTGGGTGCATAGGAGCAGCCTTGCAAGAGCAGAGCACTGAACCTGCCCCCGCTCCTCCCTGGGACAGCTGCCCACAACGACCACGACCTTCTGCAGCAAACTTCAGCGAGGCACCAGTAACACTACGATAAGGGTTTAACCTCCAGTAGTGGCTACAGATAACTGGTGGCCTTCAAACAGGAGCATGACATGAGCGCTGACATGAGCAAGCTGGCATGGCAGTGGGGCCGAGAGCAACCGTACCGCAAGGAGTCTTTCCATAAGGCACAACGTATATCAGGCCTCTAAAATAAATGCAGTGTGGGAAGAGAGGAGCAGGAGGGAAGGCAGGCAGACGTGCACTGCAGAGAGGTCAGCCTGTTGTGTGCAAGCGTCCATCCGAAACGCTTTCATACTGGATGTGCCTCGAGGAAAGGCGGTTTGCGTGAGGCGCTCCGGGCAGGGTCGATGGCATCTGCGAACAATGGCTGAAATGAAAGCCTTCATCGGTCAGCACCGTTAAGAGGCACGCAGCTGAGCAGCTCTGGGGTTAGACACTGAAAAGCCCCTGGCATATGGGGAGGCCAGCCTCTTCTTTTAACTCCTCCCCGGCCTGACAGATTGGGGCATGAAAGGGAGTTGCTGCTGCCGACTGAATTGCTGGCGCAGGGGGTGACTGCAGGCAGCCACGGGGAGGGATAATCCCCCAGGAACCGCATGGAGCCAAAGTCCCCTCACTCCCCAGCGCTGGTGGAACAGTGGGTGGTATGGGTGCAGGTGCCAGCGTGGGCTTACTGCTGAGCATCCCTGCCGCTGTGCCCACCCACACGTCCATGCTGCCGCCTGGGAAGCTCAGCTCAGGGCTTTTTCATCCGACAGCCATGGAAAAGGAAGCAGCTGGCAAAGCCACGGAGCACACGGGTGGGACCAGGTGACCGAAAACACAGGGACCGGCCCATCTCCACCTCTTCTCCAGATGGGTCTCTCTGCCTGGGCTTGAATGATTTGCAAGTGGATGAGAGAAGGAATCATCTTGTTCAAAAGCACTTTGTAGCAGCGGGGACGAGGGTGTGGTGCATGGGGGCCATCGATTTTGTGTTATAGGGCTTGGTGCCTGCTCTTCACCGGGTGGCAAGGGTACCTCCCCCTCACTGCTGGGATATGTGAAACTGGTCCTGTTTGTTTGGGAGGGCTGGATGCAGGATGGGAAAGGGCTGTGAAGGTGGAGAGGCTGGAAGACTGGTTTCAGAGAGGCAGGATG
>NW_009269999.1:4254810-4294247 GCF_000687185.1 Egretta garzetta
AAAGGTCCGGCAAGTCCAAGGCTGGGCACAGCTGGGGGGTCAAGCCGGTGCTGAGAAGCAGGAGCTGGGGGTGAAGCCGTGGGTGACAGAGGCCAGCAGGAGGTGGGGAGGGGGGGAAAGTGGGTGGACAGGCATTGTGCCATTTGGATTTAAACCTTTTGGATACCTTTGAGTTATCCCATCCAGCTTCCAGCGATGGCCATAAAGCCTTACCCTCTGGGGCCAGCATTGCTGAGCCCCGTCAGTGTGTGTGCTAGAGGGGGTCACTCTCTAACCACATTTGCAATTACTGCTGGTGAGAAATGGATTTTCTGCACTTAACTAAAGCCCCGTTAAGTTGATATGAATCAGATCCAATAAATGATTCCAAATTAATTTGGGCAACTGCCTCTGTTTGAAAAGTCCAGTTAATGAGAGAGTGTTTTATCCAGAGGGTGATGGGTGGGTGGAGGAGGGGGCTGTGCCAAGCACAATGGTCTCTCAGTGTCATATTCTGCACAGAGGAGATTTTTATTTATTTTTCTCCTTTATTCATTCTGGGATGACACAAAGGAGGAGAAAATAACTCCTTTTCTACCCTCGAACTGGAAATGAATGTTGCAGCTGTGCAAGCAGCACCCGCCCCGATTTGCCTGAGAGAAAGGCCCCAGTTAAATGAGGGGAGGCTCCCAGCAGCCAACAAATTATATTACAGGGGAAGAAAGATTCAAGCCTCTCTCGTTTGACACCGCTTCGTTTATCGAGCGGCATTAACCCTTCTGTCTGCTGCTTTGTTTGCTGGCTTGAAGATGTCCCCAAGGGGCTCGCTGGGTGAGCTCGCAGTGACCCCACCCGGGCGCAGCTTCCCCGCACGCGCGGGTCGGAGGGGCACCTATAACCTCCACATAACCCCGGCATCTGCCGCACTGCCTCGTTAGGGGACTGAGAGTTAGCGCTGTATGGCCAGCCCCTGCGTGCCCTACATCGGTAATTAGCTTTCCAAGGGGAAGACTGGGACCAGCTGAAAGGGAAAGAAGATTCATTACCAGCAGTGGGGAGGGAAGGGGTTTCTTTCCATTGCTAACCATGCTGGCTTCCCGTAGGATCTGCCTTTAAGGTCTTCCTTTTGATTTTCTTTTGCTAAGCAGTAAGCTGAGCTGTGGAGATAATTTGTCTCCTGGCACTTTTCGGCTCTGTCTTTGCCACACAATAGGGTATGAGACGCGATGCTTAAGGGTTCATTGGATGATTCCGTGGCCCCTGGTATTTCTGCAGGGGAAAGTGTAAGCGAGGTGAATGTTTCTGATGGGTAGATAGCAGCTCCAAGCCGCGGATACAGAGAGATGTGGGGTCCTGGGCTGGAGAAGAACCTCCCAGCCTCCCACATCCCAGAAAAAAAGAACTGGACAAGAAGAAAAGAAAGAGAGTTAAAAACCAAACTAAAAATAGAAACTACGTAAGTGCTTACTAATGAAAATAAATGATGATATTCTGTGGTTTAAAAAAATGATTGTAGGTATTGAGCAGTACAGTGCAGAGAGGCATGCATTATGGAAATAAACAGAGTGAGTCAGGGGTAAAATAGGTAAATATTGAGACCTTGCGATGTTTAACATTTGCTAATTATAAGAGCACGAAGGGATTCAGACCCAAGCAGAAATGAAAAAAGAACATTTTGGGGAACAGCAACCCTCCCTTTCCCACCCAGTTAAGCGGCTGCAGCTGCAGAATGGGACAGTCGACTGGGAGACACGCAAGGAGGAGGAAGGTGAAGTGACCAAATGAGATGAAGGATCAGACGTATTTGGAGTTGAGCTTAATTGCTACTTGAATTAATAAGATACACGCAACTTTTAGGTCAGACCCTAATGTTTTTGTTTTCCATTTTAGGCTCCTTGGAGAGTAGTTACGCAAGTCAGCGTAAGGGTAATGGCTTGCAAGTCTGAAGTAGGTGCCCACAGTCCTCCAGCAGCTAAGATGCTGCGTCCCTCCTGCCTCCCCCCCGGCCTGCGTCTGTGCTGGTTGTTGCCCAAGAGGCTCTTCTGGACTGTGAGTTGTTCAGATCCCTTCCTATTTGTCTGTGTAGCCTCCGAGCTGCAGCTGGAACAGCAAATTGCAAGAATTACTGGTTTGAGACAGCAAACTTGTCCTCCGTGAGAGTTAACATGTCCTCTTGGATTCGGGGAATGCAGTTACATAGCTGCGCACAATGAGGGGGATTGGCGCTCATATTGGAAACAGGGAAAACCACAATAACAGGAATGAATTCAAGAAAATTGCTCTGATTTTTTATTTATGAAAGGGAGAGCAGCATTCCTCATCTATCACTCACTTCAGGGATCCTGAGCCTTCTATCCTGTTCTGTACTGTGTGTGAAGGATTAAAGAGCTTTTCCACTATATTGAAGATTATTCTCGTTCTTTAAATAGAATTGAAAGAGAAATAAAATCCAGCTGCACCTTCTCTACCAAGAATTGAGTGGGACATGTTGAGATAGTCTCTGCTGTGATTTATCTGCACCAATCATATCTGAGGGGGACTATGAATAACACTTGCCAAGAAGAGACTGTGGCACATCCGCCTCGTTATTGATCCCGTGGGCAGAGATGTTTTGTCATTGGGCTCTTCAGCTTCATAGCCTCCGGCTCAGGAGCTGGCTGGGACAGTGTGAGCCCCCCGCAAGGAGGGACATCTGCGGTCACTCCAGGCCACTTCTCCAGCTGGGTCCAGGGGAAACCTCTCAGTGCATCGCAAGCCCCCAAACACCCTGTGACAGAAGAAAAGCTTCACTGCACGTGACCAGCCTCCGTGGTGCCCCAGAATTGTGTGTGTGGCAGAACAGAGTATTTTATTGATAGGAAGCATATATGGGACCCCCAAAAAAGCAGCCCCTTAGCACCAGTAGGCCAGAGGAGATTTCTTGCTCCTCCTTATTACCAGCAGTTTAAGCAGTTTGTTAAACAGTGGATTAAAGAAAAACTTAATGTCTGTCTGTGGCCTAAACCTTCCAAGGACATGGAAGCAATAGTTCAGATGAAAATCAGAGTTAGTTCCTGGCTCTCATGATTAGGGATCCAAAAGCCTGGCAAAGATTGAGGGATCATGGCCCAGCATGCTGCCGGACCTGGCCCATGTCCCCCTCAAAATGCTAACATCACAAGCAGGTGCATTGCGTGCTCTAAAAACACCACAAGAAGTACATCTGGTAGCACTGGTACCTCTTGTTTCTACACCTCTAACCCCTTATACCAATGCTTTCCCCCCAAAACTAGAGTGAGGGGCATTAGATGTTCAGGCAAGGCTCCTGTTAATTCTGTCTTCGTCGTCCCTCCCTCCCCCTGCACTGAAATAGGACACGTGTTGTTTGAAGAGCTCTGGATTATTCTGATCATGACAGGAGGATCTTGGAGGAGCACTGGGGAAGGTCAGACCCTTTTTAGGCTCCATGTCATGAGAATCATCACGGAGGGACCCCTTAGTTCTCCAGCACAAAAAGATGAGACGGGTTATCTCACAGGAATAATATGGGAGTTTTCTTAGAGTGAATGAAGAATCCCCATTTTTGACTCATTTATTCACAGCCTATCGAATATTTTCACCTGAGTCCAGACCATGGTGCCAGGCCAGGCGTCAACTCTCCTTGCTGCAGGCACCAAATCCGTTAAAAAGGTGAAATTCCAGCAAATCTCATGGTGTGGTTCCTTCCCCGAGAAAATTTTGATGTCGTGATGGCATCATACCGGATGCATGTCGTCGTTGCTCTTTTTTAATACTATGGGACTTTACACAGCAAAGTACCAGTTGTCCCAGTCCCATGTTTGCAGCAACGCAGCTGGCAGCCTTAAGGACGGCTGTTTTGTCACAAAAGAGAGAAGTGTAACACCAAGGTGGAGAGTAAGCTGTAAGAGGAACCGTAAAAACATGGGTCTGGTTTTGAGATCAATACTGCTGTACATAAAAGCACCATCTCGCCAGCTGTCCCGGCATAGGGTGTTTTCCACGAAATTGCTGCACTGCTCTGACTTATGCTTTTGGGGTCATCCAGGAAACCCTGCTGGAGACAAGAAGCCAAAAGCTCAGACAAGGCTCTGTGTTGCCCCATTAAGACATGTGGTTCGCCTCTTCCCGGACACTGGGTCAGCTCAGCTCTCACGCAGTGTGAGAAAGCGGCTTGTCCTCAGGCCTCCAGAGAATATGGGGTTGGAAGGAAAACGAAGTGCAAGTAAGGGTGTCTCTCTGCGGGCTGGTTAGGATTCCAAAGCTGCGGTCAATGTTTGTCTTGAATTCGGCTCCATCTCCGAGACTGCTGGTGAGTTATCCTGCACAGCTTCTGCCTCGGTCATTAGCGAGGAGCGTCTTCAGAGGGAAGGGGATGTGTTATTGTTTCCACAGAGATGCCATCCAGGCCGCCTGGCTCAGCCACACGCAGCTCTTTCACACCTGGTATTAAACATGCAGAGACCATCCCAGGGCAAGCACGCAGCTCCCCGATCCAGCCCCGACGCTGCTGCTGCAAACCCTGCTGCGTTTGCAATGCCTGGGATGCCGCCCCACTGTATCTGAGGAGCATGAACATTGGGACCCTTCTTGTGGCCGCTACTACTCTGTTAACCAGGCAGTGCCAGCCTGAAACCAATGCTTCTCTTAGGAGAAGGAGTACAGAAAACATGGTGAGGCATTTGGATAAGGCAGAGGATAGAGACCCAGCAGCTTTGAGTTCCTGTATCACCTAAGCCAGAAATTTGAAATGTAAAGGGTTGGCATTTGTACAATTTTTAGGCAGGAGGTTCAAAGACCATCATTCCCACCTTCACCAGCACCATCTCCTGAGCTGGCCATCTCTTTCTGTGCCAGATCTTCACTGCCATCACTGCATGGCATGCTCTCAGGGCCGAAAGGTCTCAGGTCCTTTGCCCATCTTCTCTCCTGCGCTGAGGGAAGCCCTGTGCAGCTGCCTTGTGCACGATTGCTTGAGTTAGTTCAGTAGCTGAGCTCCCTTCCTCACCATAATACCACGTTGTTGCTGTGCCTTTATATTTGTGTTTGTTTTCCTGGAGCCACTGCCTTCAGCGCCTGTTTCTGTTGGCTACACAAACCCTCTCTGTTGGCTGCCTGGCGCTGTTTTGGTCCCCACACAAACTCTAGGAAACAACTCTGCTGCTGCTGTCTGCGTGGATTCACCTGCCGCCCCCCGGAGACATGGCTGCATGTGGCAATGAACACAGGCACCCGGCCCCTGCCCCGGCATCACACCTCCATGCGCGCTGGGCAACCCCGCTCCTCGTCCCTTCCTCCATCAACACCTGCCTGAGAGTTTACAATGAACCAGCCAGAGTCAGAGCCGGAGATAAAGATGATTCAGCCTTTTGCAGACATCTGTGAAGTCGGGATGATCTTATACGTGAAGCGATGAGCAAGAACGTTTGTGGAGGGAGAGGTAGTACCTGTCATGATCATCCCTCCTACACCTGGGAAAAAGAAACAAGCCTTTTCAGGGAGTTTTACATTTTGAACCCAGATCTAAAAGGCATGTTCACCTGTATCTATTTCTATATATTAAGGAAGGTGGAAATTAATTTCAGTAGGTTGGGCTTTTTTCTGGGGGGAGGTAAAAACTGGGAAGTTACCTGCCCTTTCTTGGTGCCATTCAACCTGCCAAACCACATTATGTCTGGGTCGATCCATATAAACACCGCTGAGTCAAACCAGAGATTATATTTGGTCTCTAACAAGTCTGTCTCATTTTCTAATTTTGTGACATGAGCTACACTGGTGCATAAGTGGCAAGAAAATATGATTCTATGAGTATATAAACAAAATAGGGAATATGAGTCAGATCCAGCATTCGCGTTACTGGAAACAAGCCACATACTCTCAGGATTGTGACTGTGGGGATCAGCAAGTTTTGGTGGGCCCTGGGCTGGGGATATGGCTAGGAGAGAAGAAGACCTGAGGTCTTACATGTTGGTCAAAAGAGCCAAAGTCTCGGGCCAGTGTGGTCACTAGAAGGCGGCTTTGTCCTGTAGCAGTCTGTGTCTCATGTGTGGAGAAAGGGACAAGAAATATGTCACCTTTTCAAAATCTAACACTGGCTTTTTTTTTTTTCTCCTCCCACAAAATGCCCTTTGTGGAACAGGCAGTCACGAGCCTCGCTAATTGGCTTTGTCTCGAGGATAAAGATTTCCTTTCTGGAATCAGCTGGCAAATATACTCCTGGATTTGCCTCCCTAATTTGGACAAGCAACCCTTCCCTTTTCTCAAGTTATTGGGGATTTAAAGTTCTCCTACTTAGCCTTGAGGGTTTTAATAGCTTTTAGAGGCTCTTTCTTCTGAAGGAGTAGTAACATTATAGGGCATTTTAATTAAGAGGAGATAATAACCCAGTAAGAACTAAAGCCGGATCCCACACTTGTCTTCAGTCCAGCTAATGACCAACCAACCACCCCCCTTAGTCATGCCTGCAGGAGGGAAGCCCCAGCGTCTGGGAACTGGCAGACCAAGGGCCCCAAGTTCACAGTGGTGAGAGAATCATTGGCAAATTAATCTCATTTTCTTGGCTTCCTACTGAAAATTGCAATCGAAACTTTTGAATGTTGTTACTGCTTGGCCGGTTCTTCTCCCTGACACTTTCTTGTTCTTTTTTTTTTTTTTAACAATCTTTGTTTTTTGAGGGAAAAATCGTCTCTCGGCATCTGTAACTATTGCAAGAACTACTGGTAACAACTTTTTTATCCAGACAACTGATCGGGACAGGTGAATCGGTGCTATTTCTGTAGACCTGTACACAAAATACTTGCCATGCCTTTGCCCTTTTGAATGAATACAGCTAGAGGTGCATAGGGGTTTTGTTAACAACTGCACATGAATTCAAATTAGATTAGATAAAGCTGATTTCAGGGTTTTTTTCCCTTGTTCAGCCACTGGTGTCAGTCCTGATCATCTAGCTGTAATTTGTTCAGGAACATTTTTTCAGACATCTCTTCAATGAATGTGATCATTTTCTGTTAATGTGCTTGTTTTTAATGATACAAAGCCGAAGTCTGCTATCAGACGTAGACCACCAAGCTGAATGGGTCAAAAGCATAAGCCTGTTGACTGTGCAGGAAACCAGCATATTTAAAGGGTTGCAGATGAGTAACCAGAACATCCAAACCCCAGCGTGGCTGCAATATAGGAGCATTTTGTCCCCTCTTTGGCTTGAGGAAGATGATAAAAGGTAAAAAGGCATTTGAACCAGACTCCAGCCCATCCGTAAGCCAAGAGGTGCCTCTGGCTTCCTGGGTTCAGGACAGCAAATCTCATTCAGTGCCAGGAGCGGAGAAAGCAAAACTGAATGTTGTCTGTCATTTCATTGCCTTTGTGCTTTGCGGCCTGAATCTCAAAAAGCCCGTTTCGAGGAGCGCATTGGGACCTCTTGCCCATCACTGCCACCCCTGAGACTTTGTTGAACTTTATTGCAGAAGAGCCTAAGCAGACATTGAGCCCATCAGCCGCCTCCCCTGGCTCAGTGTCAGTCCTTTCATACTGCTCTTTTATTAGTTTGTGGCTGTTGCTATCTCTCCAGTGAAGAGTGTTTCTCTGGTATGAAACTGATATCAGCAGTGACAGTCATGATTACTGTCTTCAATTCTTTTGATTATTTGTATTACTCCACTATTTATTCACCTGTCATGGCTTACTGGTAGAGTAACCTCTGGTTTGGGTCAAGTCTGCCTGTCTTCAGTCCTTCTCCATGATCGTCACAATCTATTTTAAACCAGACTTGAAATGTGTAATGTAAGTTGAAATATTTCTTTTAAATCACTTGTGTTGGTCTTATTCCACAGAATGCATTAGAAGAAAGAAAAAATCAGGAAACCCCAGAGCTAATGCAATTCCTCTGATAGTTGGAATTTGAAAGCTAAGCAATTAGAATAACTAACATAAATGTCCCTACCAAAAGTCAAATTTACTTTGTCTAGCTTGGACCTACAATACAAAGAGTTAAAAATGGATGATCTGCTTGAGTTCAGTGCAACAAGTTCTAGTTAGAGAGACTGTCATGTCCTCTGTATACCCTGTAGAGCCCATGCCGTTCTGTTACAAGAAGAGTATGGAGACTCTGTTGGAGCTGCTCAAAGATGAAGGTGATGAACAACAGGGTGGGACTGCTGCAGACAAGGATGCTCCGTGATCCTGCTCTTCTGTTTGTCTCTCTTCACAAAAATTAGATAAGAAATGCTGAGAAGGGCAAAGAGAAAACCACCTAGTCAGCAAGGAATGAAGAGAAACGTGAGAAGGAGAGGAAGCTAGACTTGCAAAACCTGAATTGTGCCTCCTTGAGTGATTGCATGGGGTGAGGAGAGAGACTTGATGGGAGATTATAAACACAAAAGACAGTAAAACATAAAGAAAGAACTGATGCTAAGGAAGGGTTGGTTTTGGAGCTCTTTACCACCAGACGTGGACTCCCCAGGAGCAGGACAGCATGATGGAGTCCTTCTCGCCAGCCTGTCAGACACGAGGAGTGCAAACGACTGGCATAGCCCAGGGATGCTCTCGGCAGCTCTCCTTGCCGTCGTGGCACTGGCAGCGTCTGTGGGCTCAGTTACTGACTGGGAGCCATCGGAGGCACAGGGACAATCTGGCTGTAATTGCATTCTGCGTCACAGGGAAAGCTGCTTCCCTCCCAATAAACCTGTGTGCAGCTGAGGGTAGACAGAGATAAAGGAGATTGTCTGCCTCCAATTTAGGGATTACAGAGTTAACAGGCATCTCATATATACTCAGCAGGTAAGTTTATCCACTTTTTATTTACTACTACAACATTTAAAATAGTGCAGTGGTGCTCCCCTGGCACTCTGCCCAGAGAAGACCAATCTGTCCATCATTTATCTATCTGCAACACTACATGGGGATTTTGCCTTGGCCTGACAAGATGTATCAGCCATAAACAAATCCAGCCATAGCCCGAGCAATTCTTCTTTTCTCTTTCTCTTTGTCAAATGAATATGCCACAACATCCACGTTGCAAATAAACTCCAAAATCCAAAGACTGTATCAGCACCATCCTCTGCACCAGAGAATAGCCTCATTTGTAAATCAGACTGGCAATTCTATTAAAACTCTTTTTTGCAGCCAGAGATGTTTCCTAGAAAAGCAAGGCAGCGCCTATAACCGATCATTTGTTTGTACCCCGCTAATGCGCCGTGCTGGCCGGCACTGCGTGATCTGATCTTAGCTCAGGCACAATAAAACCGGAGCACGGAGTAGCAGTTGACACTCGCCATGATGAACAGAGGGAAGGTGAGGGGTGAAGCTCCCCAAGCCGTTCTTGCTCCTCCAGTGGAAAGCTCCTGGCTGAGCCATGAAGCAAGGGGGTATCTGTAAGTCATGGCGTGGCTGCTGCTACCCTGTGCCTGCCAGCGCAAAGCAATGATAAAGTGCTTCAATAATGTCTTAGCATCTTCTGCAAATAAGTGTCACGTAAGTAAGGCACTCTCAACCCCCCTCCAGCATGGCTTTATTAACATTTGTTGCATACATACAAAAGATGCAATTGAGTTCATCTGAGAAAAAAGGATGATGTTGCTGCGATGAGTTTATGAGTGGAATTAGTCAACTATTTACTTGTAGGCAACAAATGTTTTAGTGTTTAAGCATGAATATCAGTGCTTTGGGATTGATTTTGTTTGGAGGGGAGAAAAAAGTCACTCTCTGTTTCCCGATGAGCACCAAAATCACTAATTGCTTGTGAAAATGCATCCCCTCTCTCTACATTTTTGACATTTTAAAAAACAGATACCAAATTCTGTATGTCAAAAGTTGCCCTCATCTGTATCCACTGAACAGGGTACCTTTGCCCCTGGACAATGCAGAAGCCTTTCCATTTGACTGACAGGGGAGCGGCTCAGCCCCACGGCTCCTCACAGGAGAGCAAAGACAAGCCTGCAAGCTAGATTGTGGCCCCTACTTTTTCAGCATTTACATTAACGCAATGCAGAGCTGCTCTTGGTAGTAACAGAAATTTTTGAAACTTCAGAGCAAAGGTTTCTATCATATAGGAAGTCCCAAGGGGTCTTAAGTGGCAGTTTTGGGACATTGTGGCATCCTACGACCACGCAAGCAGGCAGGTAAGGAAGAGATATTTTTCATGCATTTCCTTGCTCTTTCTTCATCATTTCAAAGTGGTGAATGGTGAATGTGAGCTCAAGCTGTATTTAATGACACCGGTCTTCGACTCATCTTGCTTCACTCGAGGGTCTCTTCCCTGCCCCCAAAGCCCTAGGTGCCAGAGCTAACAAACCGTTTACTGACTGGCTGCTAAAAGGTGCATTGATTTCCATTGTTCATACTCCGGATTGTGTGTGGTTTTTCTCCTTTGAATTAGAGTTGGGCTGGAGCTGTATGACAATAAGCAATGGAAAATGTTCCAAGAATAGAGAGCTTACTGTTTCCCCTTTGTCAAACATTGCCACATGGGGAACAGAGAAGTTGAAAGTACCAGCAAATTATGCAAAATGCTTGAACAAGAATTACAAGATGTGCCCAGATAATGATATATTTTTTGTTTGCAGTCTTATTCAACTACAGAGCATTAAAATGAGCCTTCTGTGGTGCTTTCCATCTCAGGACGGGGGCTCTTTCGGCATGCTAATGAGCTAATGAGCAGCCCCACCATGCTCCACCGCAGGGGCCATGATCATCCTCGCCCTGATCTAACCATCTCAGCTCTAGCTGAAGCCACAGAGCACAGCAAAGAGGCTGGGGACTATTTTGGTTGGACCAAAGACAATGTGCAATATGTTCTCTCATTATTATTATTGTTATTATTCTCAGTCATGTGCTAGAGATCTGACAGCCAGATCTGACGTTATCTGGTCTCAACTGCTTGCACAAAGCACAGATTTCTTTCCTATCCCGGTATGAATGAATTTTAATCGTGGAGGGATATTGGAATTGGCTCTATAGGAGCATTCTTGGGACAGGTGCCATTACAATTAAGTAGATGAATCTTCAGAGGAACAGAGGAAGATTATCCACTCCTACAGATAGGGAGTGGGACAAGGAGACTTTCATATACTTTTATGGCAGATAAGGAAAGTAAGCCGACAGCTCCTAATTGATGCTGTTGCTTTAAATATAGATTCAGCCTGATCCTTCTCTGTAAATGTACAGTCTAAAATGGAATTCATGAGAAAATAAATGTGCATGCAAGTGTGTGCAGAGCCAGAGAAGAGTTGCAGCTCTGTTCACCTCCAGATCAGCCCCTTGATGCCTAAATTGTGTCGTCTCCCTGTGCTTCAAGAGTGCCTTGAAAGCCCTGTGATAAATCGTGAAGAGCAACAGAAGTGCTTAGAGTTCATTTCTCTAATGCTGAAGCGTTCATCTCCCAGTGAATCAGCTGGCAATTACCGTTCTGCTGCTGTTCTACAAAAGCGCCAGGTGTCAACACACTGGAGTCGAGCGTACTAATGTGCAAAAAAAAAAGAGGCCCTCTCCCACCAGCTTGCATGGCCGCCTGTACTGGGAAGGCAGAGAGCTTGCGGGATTTCCCAGGATGGAGAAGCTGGGCTTTGGGTTGTCCCCTATCTCCAGGAGCAGTTGTACCCCTTTCCATCTTGCGCGGCAGTTTTTGATGGCTATTCTAGGCAGAGACCACACTGCTGATCCCTCCAAAGAAAGAGAGCCCTGGGCCCTCTTTAGTAGCAGCAATTTCGTTACTGGGGTTTTTTTTCTCTTAATGACTGGTGAGGCTGATGGACTTTTCCCCGCTGAGTGTTGTGCCTGTCAGGACCAGGCTCTGAACTACAAGACCTTTCCAGAGGAGGCTTTCTTCTCGCCCTCTCGTCTTCTCGCCCTGAATCCTGTTCATCCTTGAGCTGATGTTTCTTTCTGCCTGTGTGTTGGTCAGGAAACAGAAGTTATTTCCCATGCACAAGGCCCTAGCAGCAGCTCAGTAGTTCTGTATACCTCAATTCTTTTCATTATCTCTGAATTTCTGAGCTGTATCTTCCAAGGTTGGGATTTCAACACAAGTATGGCTAAAAGAATCTGCTGTCACAGTTAGACCAACTGTACCAGTTCATCTAATACAAGGCATCATCCTTTCTTACAGTCCTTGCCTTGTTCTGTTGATGACCCCCCTTTTTGTGGGTGATGGGGGAAAACGAGTGTACAAATGGTGCCAGAACACAGCAACCATTTTGCATTTCACATATATCACACAGCTTTATTTTTCTCTCACTTTTCAGCTGTTATCACAGCATTTATGGAGGAAAGGAAATGTGTGGATGATTTGTGGAGGAACAGAATGTGCCTTGAATAGATACATCGGTTTCCAATGACTTGGGAGCTGTCAAGGCCAGTATTAAATGCTACACGTGAAGTTGTGTAGGGCAGACAGCTTTAGCTGTTACCACTTAGGTAGGGGCTAGGAGGGCTTTGTACACTGCCAGGCTCTTTGAGCTTTGCCTTTTAAGAAAAGTTGTATGGGGCCTTATGACTCCAGTTCATTTGGAATGAAGCAGCCCGACACCATAGGCAGAATGGTGTAGTGAAGGAAAAGTGTCAAATCTGAGCATTTAAAGCACAGGATTTCCAATGCCATTCAGTTAATTTGTGAGTCTCAGCTCTGGGGACATATCCCTCTGCGTCAGTCAGAATTTGCAACCCACATGAGCCAGCTAGTGGGCTTTCTGCATGGATATTCAAGAAGATGGCAAAGAGGTGGATGCATGAACTTGAGAAGAGTGAGACCCCACATTTTGGCCACTACGCAGCCTCTTGCTTTCCAAAATGTTTGGTGGATTAAGAGAAAGGCACCCAGTGGGGAAAAAATGTGCAAGTGTTTTATAATGAATGAGGACTTACTTGAGTTGTTTAGTCTCTCCTCCCTTGACTGTATTTTTTCACATATTCTTTCATTTTGTTTGGTTTTAGCCATCAAACAATATTCACAGCTTTCCTTTTAAAATTGCCTTTGTGCCACTAACAACTCCCTGCAAGTCAAGTTCTCGTACCGACGCTGTTCAAAAAAGCCCCCGTTGTACCAGTGTGGTGCTTCTGACATAAACATTGGTGTGAATAAATCCAAAGTTTATTGCTCACCAACAGTTGGGCACACAGCTCTGATGGTCCCATTCAGAGCCCTCCATGCCCGAGTAACTGCCCTGCATGAGCATTCAGAGGAAACAAACCCCAGCGAGACAAAACCAGGCCAAAGCAAGTTAATTTAAATGAATATTCAAGAGGCATTTTTTGGCAGTAACACTCCGCCTTTAATCAAAGGTTAAAGGCTAATTGAAGACAATTAGCTTCAAAAAGCATTGCTTTAAAAAGCACTGGTGCCGCTACTGCCTTGCTTCTTCCCCTGCATCCCTGCACACCCCATCCCCTTTCCTTCGTCAGTTTTGCAGGCAAGAGCAGCTACACGAGTCAGACCAGGAGTCCACTTAATCATAGAATCATAGAATGTTTTGGATTGGAAGGGAGCTTTAGAGGTCATCTAGTCCAACCCCCCTGCAGTGAGCAGGGACACCTGTAACTCAGTCAGGTTTCTCAGAGCCCCGTTCAACCTGGCCTTGAATGTTTCCAGGGATGGGGATGCCCTAACCCTTCCACCAACTTACAGTGGGAGTTCAGCAGAAGTGCGTAACACACAGGAGGAGTGCAAGGGTGAGCTTCCTGAGGTATCAGCTTTTAGCTTCCTATAATTTACACCGCAGGGACTTCAGTGCTAGAGGCTGAACCCAAATCATTGCATTTAGTTGCCATTGGTATTCCCATGGTTAATAGGCTTGTGTCTCTAAAACCATTTCTGCTTTTGATCAGAATGGTGTCCTGTGGCAATGAACTTTGAAGTTTAATTGTCGTACAACATTCGTGCATTTTTCTCATCATTGTGCATATAGAATAATAGTACTCTTTAGGTCTGAAGGGACGTATGGAGATTGTGCAGTCCAAATCCCCACTGACGATCTTAAAGGTCTTTTCCAACCTAAACGAGTCTATGATTCTATGAAAGCAGGGCCAGCTTGGACTGGGGTGCTTGGGGCTGGCTGGGTCCAGACAAGCCTCAAATAGCTCCTGGGGTTGGGACTGCTTCCAGGAGTTCCCACAGGTAGGTGAGATATGGCTTCCCTCCACGAAAACCATGGTAGTTCCTCCCTTCTGTACCATCTGTATCTGGCACGGGCAACTGAAATGCTGGTTTGTGGTTTCTCAGATCACGCCTTGAGCTCTGATTATGAAAATGGTGCCATGGTTCCCATGCTCAGTTCTTCTGGCATCAAGACCAGTTTAATTAGCAGGTAATATCCCCCAGTTGGTAGTTCAACAGTATCATGTTTACACTCCTCTTAAGGTGTGGGTGAAGGCTGGTCCTGGTGCCTTGTTACCGTTCATCGCATTAATTTGTTCCAAAAGTTTCCCTCCATTTGAGTCTGAGAGGGTTTGACTCAGCCCCTGTATAAAATAACTCTGCTGTAGAAACCTCCCTGAGCTCCTCTGCAATGAACACTGATGCAAATCACTCCCTTTTTTTCCTTCGGTTGTGCCTGCCCTGAAGTGCTCCTTCGTGACACTTTTGTCATCTGTCGGACCCAGCAGCTCTCTCGCAGGCTGGCAAGCCCTGGCAGACAAAGTCCGTGAGAGCTTTGGAGACGGAACTGGTTTTTCACCACAGATCTGATTGGTATCTAAGCATGAGGAATCTCAGCTCTGATTTAGGCTCCTGATGATTACTGCTGTTAGCCAGGTGCGATTACTTGCATCTAGATTTTTGATTTTTCTTTAAAAAAAAAACCAGTAAAGCATCCCAGATCTGATCTCCTGCAGATGTATTCAAACACAGTGGGACAGCCTGTTTTTTGGGGCTGTGCCCCTCCAAAAAATGTTTCTCAGTGGTAACTGCTACAGGGAAATGGCTGTGGCTTGTCCCACACAGGTATCATTTTCTTATGTGTGAAAACAATTGGAAGCAATAGATCTGCAAACACAAAGAGCTTTTTGCCTACCTCTCTGAACGAGCACATGCATTAGAGGAATGTGATGACAATAAACTTCTTATCTGCCCACGCAGTCCCAGCCCTGCCCTCCGTGCAGCGGAGCTCAAATCCGAGTCCCTTTGGCAGAAGTGACAACCGAGCCGCAGATACGGCGCTGGATCCAGCAACGGTGCAGGGTGTTTCAGGCAAAGCGGTGGTGTCTGCACGCTGTGCCCGGCCGGCAGTGCGGTGCGGGCTGTGCTGGGAAGAGCTCCTCTCACTGCAAATGCTGCAGAAAGGGTTTTGGGGTCGCGGCTCAACTGTACCTGTCAAAAAATGGCCGCAGACTGCGCTGGAAGTGACACCATCACATTCACAGCTTCAGAGGCAACCTAACAAATTAGCGGTGAGTGTTACTACACGGACTTGCAATGAGGGATCTTCTGGAAATACACCAGTGACCAAAGCGGCCAGAGTACCAGAGCAGTCCATCAAGAACAGAAATTGCTGCCCTCCTTCACCTAATAAACAACAAACACGCAATGGTTTAGATTTGTGGATGAATAAATTTCAAACTTATTTCAAGAAAGGATGTTGTATTTGACAGCTTAAGAGCTAATCTGACCTTGTGCACGACCACCTAGCGATAAAGGTTAAAACAAGACAGGAAATATGTGATAACATAAGCAAGGGAATTCTGAAAGCTCATAGATTTTGCAAGAGCGCAGAGGGGTCAAAACGATAATTCTTCGGTAATCTGACAGGAAAACAAACAGCCTTTTTTTCACATCTTGACAAGAAAGTAAACAGATAATTTATGAAATAAAGGGTTTGGAAAAGCATACCTAGACTTCTGTCACACCTTAATCAAGGTATTTATCACAGTACTAAAGCACGCCTATGCAGTAAACTCTCTATCCTTAGGCTACACTGGGTAAAGCAATGTGTATATCTATAGCATAATGAATGAGCAGAGGCACTGCCAGGTTTCTGAGCAGCAAATTCCATGTGGTGCCACCAGAAGACCTCCATCAACATCAGATGTATTATAGGGATGCACGTGGGCACCAGAGAACGGGGAAAGAATCAAAGAATGGGGATGGATAATCACTACCTTTTTTGTGAGGCAGACTGCATTTCAGACAGAGTACAGAATAAAAAGAGACCTGTTTAGATAAGACTAATAATACTTTTCCTGGATTTGGGGCAGGCATGCAAGCGTGCACCATGTCCCATAGATCATAACCATTTCTGTTATTAATAATGCATTCCAATTTTTTTTTGTAAGGACTTTACTGAGCTTGTGTATACATAAAAGACTAACCAGATACCAGGAATAGATTGTCCTAGGGATGACATGTCCAACTGTGCAAAAAAAATAATTAGTCTAGGGCATGAAACCTGGTTTCTGTCAGCTTGCTGGATGTTACATGACTGGGGTGTTGGAGCCGCTCCACGCTATTCATCAGTGCTGGGCAACGTAGCACATTTTTACATTTCAGCTTTTGGACCATTTCCTCATGTGCAGTGACACTGGAGGAGTACAGAAAGACCCATTTGGGTTATCCTGTAACTGATCTGAACACCAGACGAAATGAAATGTGCTGTACTAGAACGGCATCATCGAAGCGCGCCTGCTAACGGGATGCACTACCTTCAAATGTTAGGCATCCCTGCCTGGCTTTATTTTTCATAAGGGCTCTCTAATTTAAGTACAGGTCTTGGCCATTGTCCCTAAGTGCTGGAGAGAAACCCATCTCTCATTTTCATGCGTGAAATGTACTTTGGCAGGGCAGGCAAAATCAGCAGAAATATTAATTTCCCTGCCTCCAAAGGTAGCGCGGCTGAGCTAGTTGGAAAGCTGAGATCATCACTCGGGGTCAGAGCGGGCGAGGCGACCCGTCACAGCTGACAGCCATCTCTAGCCTGCTCCCTCCAGCTCGTGCGGCGCCTACCCTTCCTTCCCCCACTGCCGCGACACCCACCGGCACCTTGGATTGCAGTCCAGAAGTGATGGGTTGGTAACACAGAGGCAGGTGTGGATGCTCTGAAAGCTCAGCTCTAGCTGCAAAACTGTGCTGAGATGGCTCGGGGCCCAGAGCTGTTTTCTCCTGCGCTGAAGTGCAGAGAAATCTGACAGCCCTGCCAGTGACTGAGAACTTCAGTATGAGAAATTATTTGGAAAAGCTGCCCTAAAAAAGCCTGTTTCATCTTTCCCAGAGCTGACAGGAACCTCACATAAATGGAGTGAGTCAAACTTTACAGCAGGGTATGGCGTAACCACCCCTGAGGACAGCGGCTCATTCCGTAGGTGCATGACGAGGGCCCCCCTCGCTCGAGGAGTTAACCTGGGGGCATCACCCAGGCTGTGGTGCACTCACCGCTGGTGGAGCGCCCGGGGGGTTCTACAAAGCCATTGGCGGTCCCAGAATCACAATGCCTGTGATTGCAGGGTCACTTGCAGTTGCCACATGAAGGAATTAATTTTTTCCCTCCTACGTGTTTCGGAGAAATTACAAAAATTGGATGAGAGTATGAGGTATCAGGCACAGAGAGCTGCAAATGAGCACAGTGCCAGGTAGAGCAGAGCTTAGGCACAGAGGGGCATCTGCCCTGTGTAAGTCTGACGTTCGATTATCAGTATTAAGTAGAGACAGCTCTTGCAGAGACCTGCCTGAGCAAGTTCAACCCCTAAAATGCCAGATTTCCACTGTCCCACTGGGACCTGTTGCAAAGCTGATGAAAGAACAGGTATGATCATCTGAATGCATTAAAAATTATTCCTTTCTGGCTCCCAAAAGACAAGAAAAAACGCCTGCAGGGCCAGCCTGGTTCCCCTGGTTCTGTGCGAGTGAAAACATCCATCACCATGGCTGGTCTTCGCATTACAAGTCGCCATTAAAATTAACGCAGAGAAGGAATTGCTGGTTGCCATCATTGGCAAAGACGGACAACCGCTAAAGCTATTACTTGTATCAAATACAATCAGTGGTTAATAGTGGGGTTTTTTTCTGTCTGAGATGATGAGTAGCAGACTGCAATATTTAACTAGAGTTCAGCTAATTGAACGGCACACATCGTGCATAGCCTGTATGAAGCTTAAAAGCTTTCCGACACAAAAATGAAATTATATTGGCATCTATATTTGGATTAATTACCTTATCATTAGTTAATATTAGCCACGGTGCTTCTAATACATCGAATCCTATGTTAGTACCAAGAAATAGCATCATCTTGTGACTGAGTCTGTATTGCAATGTATGTATGTTTTCACTGAGGTGCAATGTAGATGCCGGACCAGATTTATTGCTGGCATCAAGATATATTAATGAGAGTTTTGTTCACTTACAGCGAAGAGTATATTCTGGCTCACAGAAATATATATATGAAACAGAAGCAACACGGGCAATTAACCATGAGCAGACAGTCAAGGGAGAAAAGTTCAGTTTATTCAGTTATTCAGAAGAAATCTGCTTGCTTTTCTAAAAGCTATCTTTTCCTTAAGCAGGAGTTATTACACTCACTCCTGTCATAAATGAATGAAAGTCTGTGACCTCTTACAGTTTAAGAAGTCAAAACAGGTGATGGCATAAATTTAGAGATCCTAAAATCAGCTTTGTTTTAAAACCACTGGATCAGAGGTGATTTTGCAGCCTGCCTTGGTTTCACACGTTCCACTTGTCTCTCACCTGCCCAGCGGGATGGGTCTCTGTTGGGAGCTGCTGAAATCCAGCTGGTTCCTTTGCTTTCAGGGCAGGGTCGGAGCAGCGCTCGGTGCCCCGCAGCGATGGGGCAGGAGGCAGGGCTGTCTTTCACTCTATCAAAAGTTCAGCCCCCCCACGCTGGCAGCGGGGCTGGTGGCAGCACCGGTTCAATGCTGGGTGTGTGGGATGATGCTCCGCAGACACGTTACCATGCCCAGAAATGAGTGTATGGAGTCCATAGGGGACCACAGCCCCTGCTACAGGCCCTGGGAGACCATAGTTCCTGGTGGTCTGACATTGTAGCTCTGGTGGCCTCTGGCCCTCAGCAATGCTTCAGAGGACGATGCCAACAACCTGCAGCAAGCTATCGTAAAATAACTGGCCCCAGGTGAATATTTTGCCCTTGCTCTCCATGACAGCTTCTGTCCCTCCCGAATTCTTGCAGCGTTCCAGCTGCGATTTTAACCTTTGCCATAGTACTTGAGAGTATTCTCCTCTGTACAGCACCTCCTGGGTCCTTGGGTCCTGCTGAGCTCCTGACTTACATACCAGTGAGACTCGCAAGCTGAATGCATGCTGTGTGAGAGCGACATTTTTTTTCCTAGGTTTTGCATCTACTGAGTATCAGCTTCACTGAATGTCGTCTTATTTTTCTAATAGGAGAAAGCATTAAGGATTTACTGTTTCTAGCCTGTTCATATTTCATGCGGTTGCAGCATGTCCTTCTCACTCATTTTCTTTGTAAACGAGACCATTTCTGTCTTTTCAATCTGTCTTCCTATGAAAGTTTTCCCATGCCTCTAACCAATTTTTTCATTCCACTCTATACCCATTATATTACTCTACATCACAGCAGAAAACAGCTTTATCCCAGTTAAGGCTGAAAGTGCTTTTATGTTTTGTAGCTGAATTTTTCAAGGGCTTAGAAATATGCATATTTACTTATGCAGCCCACAAATTTGCCACGAGTCACAGAGATACAGGAGAGTGCTGGATGTCCAAATGTACGGTCAGTAGAGACAGGGGTCATAAGATCTAGCCCCTCTGAAAAAATTTTTTTCCTCTTTCCTAGTTAAAGAGTCTTATCTCTTGTCCTCCAAAAATGTCAGGAATTCAGCATACACCCTAGGTAATCTTCCCCTGGGAGCATGGCCCTGGAAGGATGCACCCTGTGGTGCATCCAAGGCTGGCAAGGAGATGGATACCACTGTGTGGGAGGGAGAGGGCACTGCTGAGATGCGGGGCTGAGCGCAGGAGGAAGGACCATGTTTTCCCGGTGCCACCTTCTCAGTCCTCTTGTGCTTCACAGAGAAGACCACGTGTTGAGGTGGCACAGGCTGGTTCCTCTTCCAGACCCAGCGACATGTCGCAGCCCCATGCCCAGGGCACCCTGCAGCCGCCGACTGCCAGCGGGGCTTCCCACCGCAGCGCTCCCTTCTTCTCCTCCGGGCACATCAGGACATGGTCTGGAAGGGGAGGGCATCTGCTCCCACCTTTAACTTTCCCAGCCCTAGTTTTTTTAGACAGCTGTGCCGAGTGGCAACTGTGCAACTCAATGATGCAGCTTGTGAGAAGGATTTGGAGCTCATTGGACTGTAGGAACTTGATTTTAAAAAAGGCACAGATCAGCTCTGCTTGGAGCCGGCGGGTCAGGTATCTGCTTGCCAGTGCACATCTCAGCCCCCTGGCTTGGCAGGGGGCTGCAGTGCAATGCTTATTTGGGCCATGAAGTCGTTCACATCAGCACAGACCAGGTATCAGGTGCTAGCAAAGCCAGCGCGAGCAGGTTGGCTTGGGGGGCTGCATCCCCCTCCCATTGCCACCACAGAGAGCAGGGGAGGGTACACTGGCACAGCCACCAAGATGCCAGTCTGGCTTTGTAGACTTCTTGAGGCTTCTTACCCCTCTGTTAACCAAAGCACTACAAAAAACATCTTTTGCTAGCTTTGTTGGAAGTGCAAAACTGGAAATCAGAGCTGCCTTCATCAGATGCTGGTGTGAAAATGCGGAGTTTATGAGATGTCAGAGTAGGAGTGAGGGGATGCTGGGAATATCTGTGGTTTATACTAATCTCCATAAAAATGAATTCAGTCTGGTAAGTCAGAAAAGACGATGTCTAAGTCCTTGCCTCGTTTTTCTTTGTTAGAAAATTTCTCCTCACTCCAGTTTGAGATTATTTCAGTATTTTCTGCGATATGACATTTCTGCTCAAGTTTTAACAAAGGACATCCCTTAATAGCAAACCTTTCTTGCTTATAATACATACCGCTTGCAGGGGAACTATTCATTGATTTATTTTTTTTTCTCTGAACAGCAGGAGGAAGAACGGTGAGTTCTCCCTCTCTCTCCCTCTCCCTGCTTTCAGCCACGTTAATGACAAACCCCAAGGTATTAGGAGACTCATCAAGACAAACTCTGCTAACATTTGTGTTTGTTTTCCCACTTAGTGAAAGGCTTTCATTTAGAAATAATTTAATATAATGGCACTGAATAAAGAGAACTTCTCACATCTGCCCTTTGCAGGAATGGTTTGTTTGTGCTGGGATGCTTCAGTGTGTACTTTCTTGGAAAATCTGTTCTTTTTCTGGAGCAAAAGTTTAGCTTAGACCATTTGGTGCGGCAAGAGAGTGTCTGGGGGACAATCTCAGGCAGCAGCAGCTCTAGCACTTTATAGCTGATGGGAAATTTAAGAGAAAAAATTGTAGGAGATGTGCGTGTGTGTGCATGCGGGTAATGCAGCGGAGGTCTAAGAGAACAACAGTGTGCAAAGCATGGCCATTCTGGGTTACTCATTAATGGGGCAATAGTAACAAGGTGAGGATCGTTTCTTCAGTGTTGCTTCTTTTCACACTCAGCCAGGGTTGCTACACGCCTGTCTCTGCAAGCTTGGAGAATGCCAGCAAAATCCCCGTCGAGGGCTACTGCGTAGGAGCACAAATGCACGAGAACTCAGTAATATGAACTGGTTATCTGTTACTGCCCGTTTGAAGGCATTTTTGCAGTTCAATTAGATGCACAAGACAAGCAGACCTCCACTGAATTGTGCCACTTCTGTCACTGCTAAGAAAGGACGCCAATGAAAAATTTTAACAAAGTTTATAAATTTCTGCCGGGTTTCTGCCACCGCCCCGAGGCAGGGGCTCTCTGGTCATAGGTGTTTTTCCAATGAAGTGGGGATTTTTGGTTGGTTTTTGTTGTGGTTGGGTTTTGGGGTTTTTTTGACAACCTTGTGTAACCTGGTGCCTTTCTGGGGACAAGAACACGTTCTCTGTCACAGTTGTCTCTGTCAGAGGAGCTGTACTTCAGGAAGCCTGAAGTAGGGCGACCTGTTTTGGGGTGTATGGATTTGCACTGTGACTCCAGAGACCTGGGTTCTGTGCCTCGCTGCAGTACTGCCTGGCTATGTGATGTTCACCAAATTATTTAATCTCCTGTCCTCTATTTTATACAGTTAGAACGCAAGCCATTTAGGTCAAGACCTGCCATTTCCTGCCCTCGCTCAGAATGTCTCAAATGCCTGCAGGAAAAATGATAATCAAGAAGAAAACAACATAAAGTAGATGGAGAATTCCTCCCTGGACACACAGGAGTTGGGTGGTGAAATTGTTAGAAAAGGTCCCGGATATAGTCAATTCTCTTACAGGGAGTAGCTGGCTTCACTTCACTGTTGATCCCTTTCATCCCTGGGGCTTAGAAATTATTTTTCCTTTCCTGTGAGAACTACTTATAACATGTTCCCCTTCACATGAAAAGCTGATGTGGCTCCAGGTTTGGACAGCAAGGCTATGGACTCGTGGCCCTTTCCAGCTGTGCCCAGGCGTGACAGGCTATGCTCTCCTCTGCTCCAGATGACAACCTTTCCCATTCTTCTCCTCCAGCATCTGCTGCCTATTTTGATCAAACCAAGCCTGCCTCTTCCTTTTCCTTTAATTGTGTTGAAGAAATGAAAAGCATTTGGCTGGGAAATGCTTCCTCAGAAAGGGAAAAATATGTTCCATAAGCAATACTGAGCTTTCAGCTTCCTGCACAAAGCAGGACCTTGTCTTCTTTGCCCCAATGGGTCTCACAGGATGGTTTTCGTTAGTGAGAATCTTGGGAGGTCATTTGAGCTGACCTCCCTGTGAAGGTACATCTGTCTTCACAGTTAGATCAGGCTACTCAGGGCTGTGTCCAGCTGAGCTTGAGTATTTCCAAGGGTGGAGATACTGCAACCTCCCTGGGCACCTCTTCCAGTGCACGACCACTTGTATGGGAAGAATGTCTTTCCTTACATGCAGCCAAAATTTCCCGTTTTTCAACTTGTCTTCATTGCGTTTTGTACCCTGAGAGGGGTCTGGCTCTGTCTTGCCCCATGAGGTAGCTGAGGCCAGCAGTGAGAAACCCCCAAAGCCACCTCATCCCCCGGCTGCAGGACCTCACCTCCCTCAGCCTTTCCTTGAGCATCGTGCACGGCAGCCTGCCAGTGCCCCTCCAATGGATCTGCTTCAGCTCAACCACACGATGTCTTCTGATTTGGGAAGAGTTGTTCACCCATTACCTGACCTGGAAGCTCAGCTGGCAAAACACAGCAGAAGGATGCGTGATGCAAATCTGCCCCTCTGGGTCTGTTTTCCTAATTTGCAATTGTAAGAGAGTACCTGTGACCCGTGAATATTTGTGCCACTATTTGAGAATTGTTGTCTGGAGCATCTGAGATATGTTCAAAGACCTGTGTTTATCCTCTGCTATTTACCTAAAAGCCAGATGTTACCTCCCCCCGGAATGTGGTGTCAGGACAATAAGAAGTCTGCCCTGTTCCAGGGATGACACTAGGCTACATTATTTTTGACGGTGCTAGAAGATGGAGAACAGCTGGATATGAGTAAGATCTGCAGAGAAAATGTGTGAGAAGAAACTTGCAATACTTTTCCCTGATCTTTGTGCTCCTGGACACCTTTGCCTGAGGAGCTATTCTTCATTGCTTGGCCTACTGTCCAGAAAATGTCTCCGTCACATGCTGTCAGCGTAGCCATCCAGGCAATGGCAGCGATACCAGCCAGATGGTGGGATCTGCTGGGAAATCAGTTTTCCACATGCAAAAGGGAACAAACAGAAGACTGTGACAAGGCTTGCTGAGATGGAAACTAGCTGACGAAGATAAGCCAAGGGGAAAGGCTAACCTGCCTATGAACCCAGAGCTAAAGGAGAAGCACCAGAGCAGGATGCCTTAGGAAGAGAAAAAGCATGCACCTGCACAGACGGAATGAGCAAGGAGCCTCCATCTTCCTGCCACTATTGTGTGGTCTGAGAAAGTCCAGGCTGTGGGTGCTGGGAGCTTCAGGTGCACCAGCCCTTAGCTCCATGGCCAGTGCAGTGGTAGCCAGGGGCAGGCACAAGGCGAGGAAGGGAGCACTCTGCCTGTCCCGGCTGATGGTGATGCTTCCAGGGGGCAGGCAGAGACCCTGCCACCAAAGGCACATCCGAGGAGAGGCAAATTCCCCAAGGGCTTTTCCAACGCACTGGTGACCCATTGTACTTGATAGACATGCTAGGTGAGGTGTGCCCTCCCCAAAACCGTAGTAGGGAAAAAGAGAAAAGAAGTAAAGTTTCCCTCTGGTTTATGAAAGAGCCAAGATGGAAATCAAGCACGTAGCTCTGTCCGTGCTGCCCTGCGTCTCTGTGCCCTTGCTGGCAGCGCTTAGCAAAAGGGCGTTACTTGCCTTTCCCTGGCGTATGCAACCTTTGGGCTATATTTTGCCTTGGATGCAGCGATATAGTGTATGAATCGTCTCGCTAGCACAGCCCGCTTCCCCTGATGCATCTGAGGATTTCCTGCTGGCTGGGGTTGCATTTCCCTGTTTTGTTTGTTCTATATATATATGTGCGCTTTTATGGCATAGGGTTATTTCAGGCAGAACAAGACATCTCTGTAGGACAGCATTTATAGCTGTCATTTGAGAAGGTCGCTGTGAGTCTTCATTAGGGCTCATAAAGTACTCTAAAGCTAGACGGCACTAAACACGGCTTATCAGCTAATAAAAATAAAAATAAGGAGGTGATTGGTGACAGCCAACATGGCTTCACTAAGGGCAAATCATGCCTGACAAATTGGATGGCCTTCTGCCACAAGGATACAGCATTGGTGGATAAGGGAACAGCAACCAATGTCATCTATATGGACTTGTGCAAAACATTTGACGCTGTCCTGCATGACATCCTTGTCCCTAAATTGGAGAGACACGGATTTGATGGATGGACCACTTGGTACGTAAAGAATTGGCTGGATGGTTGCACTCAAAGAGTTGTAGTCAATGGCTCGATGTCCAAGTGGAGAAGAGTGACGAGTGGTGTTCCTCAGGAGTTGGTATTGGGACTGATGCTATTTAACATCTTTGATGGTGACATGGACAGTGGGGTTGAGTGCACCCTGAGCAAGTTTGCCAGTGACACCAAGCTGTGTGGTGCAGTCAGCATGCTGAAAGGAAGGGATGCCATCCAGAGGGACCTTGACAGGCTTGAGAGGTGGGCCTGTGCAAACCTCATAAAGTTCAATAAGGCCAAGTGCAAGGTCCTGCATGTGGGTCAGGGCAATCCCAAGCACAAATACAGGCTGGGCAGAGAAGGAATTGAGAGCAGCCCTGAGGAGAAGGACTTCAGTTGTTGGTTGATGAGAAGCTCAGCATGACCCAGCAATGTGTGCTTGCAGCCCAGAAAGCCAACCATATCCTGGGCTGCATCAAAAGAAGTGTGACCTCGAGGGAGGTGATTCTCCCCCTCTACTCTGCTCTCATGAGATGCCACCTGGAGCACTGTGTTCAGCTCTGGAGCCCCCAGCATAAGGAGGACATGGACCTGTTGGAGAGGGTCCAGTAGAAGGCCATGAAGATGATCAGAGGGCTGGAGCACTCCTATGAAGACAGACTGAGAGAGTTGGGGTTGTTCAGCCTGGAGAAGAGAAGGCTCCAGGGAGACCTTATAGCAGCCTTCCAGTACCTGAAGGGGGCCTACAGGAAAGATGGGGGGGGACTTTTTACAAGGGCATGTAGTGATAGGACAAGGGGTAATGGCTTTAAACTGAAAGAGGGTAGATTTAGACTAGATATAAGGGAGGCATTCTTCACTATGAGGGTGGTGAGGCACTAGAACAGGTTGCCCAGAGAAGCTGTAGATGTCCCATCCCTGGAAGCTTTAAGGCCCCAGTTCAGCAACTTGATCTAGTGGAAGGTGTCCCTGACCACAGCAGGGGGGTTGGACTGGGTGATCTTCAAGGTCCCTTTCAACCCAAAGCATTCTATGATTCTATGAAATTGCATGCTAAACGTTGTTGAGGTGTCCTTGCACATCTTCAGCTGAAGCTGGATAACGAAGGCAGGTGCTTTCATGACTTCTTTCCATAAGTATTTTTGTTTCACGTGCCTGCTCTGAAAGCTATTTCAGTGTTGTCTTGCATGTGAAGTAGCCAATTATGTCAGTGCTAGTCGAGTGTCAAAACCCCCCAGACTGGAAGTGTTTCAGACTTCTACACAAGCTGCATAACGAGTGTGGGGCAAAGGAGTTGTCAGTGTTCTGGCATCCAGTGCAAACATCTTTCAAGCAAGCAGATTAAATTGCTTAATATATATTACTGACTATCTGGTTCATTAATATATGGTTTAAATATGTAGTTCCACTTACTTTAAGTAAGTTCATTCTTAGGCAGGTAAAGGCACACATTACCATGAAAGACACCATTCTTGCTGCTTCTTGCATCCAAGACAGTTTTTTTAGGCTGGCCTTGGCCTCCACGAGGCCCATTTCTCTTTGTTATAACTGCTAAGGCAAAATTTGGCTGTAAGAAAAATGTTAATTCTGGCACAATAACTTTGAAAGTTTTGTGCCACAGCACAGCATAAAACAGTAATTAGATGACGAAAAAATAAGTAACCCTTTTTGTTTAAATGGTGATGTGTAGTCTTTCAAAGAAGCAGCTACACCATCCATGACTTCCCCCAGACTCATTAAAGCAAAAACCTTAGCCTTCCTGCCCCTTTCAAACCCATAAATTCTGCTAGGATTACATGCCAAGTTGATTTAAAGTGGTTGCTCAATCAAAAGAAAGTGATGACTCTAAATTTCAGTGCTTTATAATGTTCTGAAGCAAGCTGTAATCTGCTTTCATGGACAAAATGAGACTTTTTACCCTTCTGATTTGGATTGTCAAGTTTTTTATTACTGGTATTACGGGATAATCACCCTTTTCTTTGGTTCGTTGATTGGTCTGGTTGGGTTTTTTCCTCTTATTTTTTTAAAGGAATCACTGATTGCTCCAAACAGATCTTGCCTGGTGTCCTTTGGAGTTTCTGTTCCACCTGTGCACCAGTTTAGGTCATCATGTATAATTCAGTAATGAGGCTTACCCAGACCTGAGCAAGGCATAGAGGGCTAAGCCCTTCATTCTTTGGGCACTCAAGATTCCCACTGAAGCACTGAATGTCAGATTCAGCCCTCTATAGCAAACATATGTCAATACACAGATGGTCACAACTGCAGCATTTTCCCACAGACATTCACTTGATATTTTTAAGCAAACCCTCTTCCATTTGTCCTCAGACCTGTTGTTGTTCACCCAAGTATTCCAGGCAATTTAACCTGCAGGCAGAATTTTTTCCCTGAGGAAGACACACAGATATGACAGCAAAAAGAACCCAAAAAAATAAGCTGGGAAGAAGATTAGCGAGCCAGATGGACAGACAGACTGACGGTTTGATATGCAGAAATAGTTTGCTTGGAGCAAATTCAGGAGGATGTTCAGAGAACACAGTTTATAGCTTGTAAATGGGAAGAGTTCAAAGTGGGAACCTGGTATTCCAAAACAGGCTTGTGTAGGCTGGAAAATAAATGTGTGTGACACTTAACTGGTATTTTTCTCCCCAAAAGTTCCCTTTTCCCCCTGAAAAGTAAGGATTTTAGCTGGAAGGTAAATATATACGAGATTGGGATACAGACATCCTTGTCCCTAAATTGGAGAGACACGGATTTGATGGATGGACCACTTGGTACGTAAAGAATTGGCTGGATGGTTGCACTCAAAGAGTTGTAGTCAATGGCTCGATGTCCAAGTGGAGAAGAGTGACGAGTGGTGTTCCTCAGGAGTTGGTATTGGGACTGATGCTGTTTAACATCTTTGATGGTGACATGGACAGTGGGGTTGAGTGCACCCTCAGCAAGTTTGCCAGTGACACCAAGCTGTGTGGTGCAGTCAGCATGCTGAAAGGAAGGGATGCCATCCAGAGGGACCTTGACAGGCTTGAGAGGTGGGCCCGTGCAAACCTCATAAAGTTCAATAAGGCCAAGTGCAAGGTCCTGCATGTGGGTCAGGGCAATCCCAAGCACAAATACAGGCTGGGCAGAGAAGGAAATGAGAAGGAGGACATGGACCTGTTGGAGAGGGTCCAGTAGAAGGCCATGAAGATGATCAGAGGGCTGGAGCACTCCTATGAAGACAGACTGAGAGAGTTGGGGTTGTTCAGCCTGGAGAAGAGAAGGCTCCAGGGAGACCTTATAGCAGCCTTCCAGTACCTGAAAGGGGCCTACAGGAAAGATGGGGGGGGACTTTTTACAAGGGCATGTAGTGATAGGACAAGGGGTAATGGCTTTAAACTGAAAGAGGGTAGATTTAGACTAGATATAAGGGAGGCATTCTTCACTATGAGGGTGGTGAGGCACTAGAACAGGTTGCCCAGAGAAGCTGTAGATGTCCCATCCCTGGAAGCTTTAAGGCCCCAGTTCAGCAACTTGATCTAGTGGAAGGTGTCCCTGACCACAGCAGTGGAGTTAGAACTAGGTGACCTTTAAGGTCCCTTCCAAACCAAACCATGCTGTGAATGTTATTCCTGGATCCCCCCCCTCCCTTTTCCAGATTGGCCCCTGCCTTCTGCTCACACAGATTTTGTATAAAGTGTATTTCCATCTGTTTGGTTTTGTGGACATGTATCAGGTTCCTTTTCCCGTGCTGAGTTACAGCAGCTCTCCACTTAGCCCGCACCCACATCCTACCTCTTTGTTCTCCGTAAGCTGATCAAATAAAAGAGGTTTTTGGTTCACTGTCACTCCCACAAATATTTTAAAATTTTGCATTGAAACAAACCCCTGCAATTTCCAAACATTTTCAACAAAACCAAAGAGTCCCTCCACAAATATTGCTTTGCATACATAGAAGTGCTATGACAACATCAAATAAGAATATTTCTGATATTTCCCAGATCAGGAAATTGAGCAATGGCCAATTTGGCTTCTCTCTTTCCTCTACAGTTTGCAGGCAAAGAAGCAGAGGGGAGTGAGGGCCTGGAGATGCTGTTTGCTCATCGTGAGATGTGTTTGTTCGCCGTTAGTTGATAGCTAATTAATTTAGCTCTGCTTCTTCCCTGGGAACTGCCCTGGAAAGTGCTGAGAAAGCTCATATGTTCCAGTGATCCAGACAGCCACACTAGCAAGAAATTTATCTCCCAGCAAGACTATTCAAGTCAAACAAAAATTACCATGCAAACCGGACAAACTCCAGATTTTCACTGAGCGATGGATCAACAAACCAGCAAAACCAGAGCACTGTGCTTTGGGAGAGCAGCAGCAAGCCCCAGTGCTACAGAGGGGAAAGAAGCAGGGCTCTGTTGGTGCCGTGAGTCAGCTCTGGTGGCCGAGGATGCACTCGGCTGTCTCCCTGTGCGTTAGGAGCAGGCCCGGTAGCACAGCAACCCTTCCCAGTACATCCCGCTAGCTTCCAAACAGGCACGGGGTGCACTGGTGCATATCATTTCAAGAGCACCTATTGCAACACGGACATGCTTTTCGGAGAGTCACCTTCCCCTACTGCTGTGACGTGTGGGCTGTGAGGGTGACACAGCCATCTGCTCCTTTCCTTTTCTCCCACAAATATATTTAAAGCATGTCCCACAAATATGTTTATTTAAACAATTCTTGTATTAGCAATCGCTTACTTACAATGCACTCCTGTCTTACTGGAACTCAAAGAAATGCTAACCATTGCTTCTGCCACTGGGCTGTGGAGGGGCGACAGTTTTAATACAGGCTTTTTAAAACTATTCTCCCCCTTGAAAAGCACCACATACCTCTCCCCACCTGCCCTGGGCTCTCACACAGAAACCAGAGCTAGGCCAGCTGACAGAAAGGGTGAGAAATCTCAGCGCCCAGCCAAGCTGCGAGCACAGACCCCGCACAAACAGGAACCAAATGCTGCGCCTGACCCCTGTGATGCCAGGGGGGGAGAGTGGCAGGTAAACTGTTGTCTGCCTCCCTCCGACAATCCATCCAGGCTGATAGCGCCTTCCAAATTTGACCCAAAGAAAGAACATTGCTGATGGCAGGATACTAGTTGTGTGGATATGCACATTATAAGTTGGCCATATGTGGTGTGAAACCACCTGCCATTTCTTGCTCTGGGAATGAAATCATTAAAAAAAGTGGGTGGAGGGATAGGAAAAGTGTATTTCCTGCAAAGATAGCCTCGCCTCTCTCCACACACCAGGTGCATGCACCCTGCAAAGAGTCTACAGCAGACAGCTAACTAAGCCTCCTAACAGGAGTTTAAAGGCCACTTTCCCCATTTTTGGACTTGAAGAGGCAGGGAGGGGGTGGGTCTCACTGCTCGCTTCCTTCCAAATAGCCTCGCACCCTGATGTCACTTGGAGAGCAACCAGCAACAGCCATGGGAGCGAAGAAACGTGCCGAGGGATAATGAGGGACGTGGTCGTCACTGAGATTATCGGCAAGCAAGGCCACCGCAGCCTCTTCCCTGGCCCCTGCCTGTCTCGTCCCTGCTCGCTGTGTTCCAGGTTGCATTGACACTGAGGCATGTATCTAACAGCAGATGTTTTCGAGAAGAAAACCAATAGCTCTGTCTGGATTATTTGGCGTTAAAGAGTGGGCGGCAGCAGCAGCAGCCTGCCTGCGAAGTCCTGCTCCTCACTCTGCCCCCGCAGCAGCCCTGCAGACAGGAGCCCCCCTGCCCTGAACCTGTTCCCCGCTGCTGTTTCTGATATGGGTCCTGCTTCAGTTTTGCCTCCTGTTGCTGCAGGTGCTCTGAACAAACCTGGGCTCTTGCTCCAGTCACTGGGACTGCCCTGTATCTCTTCCAGCTGGCTTATTTGTGCCTCATGGGTCTCTGCTGAGAGTGCTTTTGTGCTGTGCCCCAATAAGCTGCAAAGCAGCAGGCACCCTCTCTCTTGGGGCTGCCTTGGGAAGGCATTTTCCAGGCGTGTGGGCAGCATGACAGGGGCAGGGGGTCCCTGGGTGCCTCACCCTGCTCCGGGCACAGAGCCGCTTCTGGCCAAGGTCTCCTTCCCCTGCAGCCTCCTTGGGGGAATGACCCAGCCTCGGTCGCCCTCTCCATTGCTGTCACTGCTCTGATTTATTTTACCGCTCCCTGAGAGGCTAAAGCATGGTGTTTAGGTGCTTCCTTCCTTGTTCGCAAACATGTGTCATCTGGGGGCTGGCATCTAGCTGTGCTTGGCTGGCCCCAGAGAGGCAAGGTGATGTTTCTGTTCAGCTTCTGAGACATCACACAAGTGATGAGTGTCCTTTTAATTCATCTATGGCAGCAAGAGCTTATGCACTGCCATTCTCCTAAGTTTGCCGTGTGGGCCCCTTTGAGACAGCTACAGACATCCTCCAGGTCTTTATCACCTATGTTTCTGCCCAGTAAGCCAGCTCATCCAAGAAAAACGCAATGAACAAAGTGAGGGACAGGCTGGAAGCCACCACCATGATATCCTGCCTTTCTGAGAGCTGCGTCCTTGTCACCATGAAACAGGCGGTGAGCTTTCCCAGCCTGACCCAGTCACCAACCACCTCAGGCAGGTCACCAAAGACACTGCTGGAGACCCGCAAACCTGCATCTGCACGGCACGGTCTGCACCTCCAAGGGTGCTGGTCCTGCAGCCCACAGTCTTCCTGCTTCCCACGCCGGCTCCCACTGCTGCAAAACCAGCCTGGTACAAGCTGGGAGAGCTGGGAGCTGTGCTGGCTCATTCGGGGGCTGGCTGGTGAGAAATGGTGGTGATCAAAGTCAGGTTTTGCACTGTCAAACTACATGGAAAATATTTAAAATACAAAGAAAGAAAACCCCAAACCACAAGCCAGACTGAAAGGAAACAACATGGGCAATGGGGTAGGTTTGGTTTTGATTTTTTTTTTAGAAACTGAAATCTGCACAAATGTAAGAAGTCTGTGCTCTAATACATACATATTTTTTTCAGTCTAACCTGGCTACACTAGCTGGCAAGTCCTTGCATGTGACTTGTCATACTTTTCTGCATTTCCTTTGTGCTGGACAACACCACTTCCAAACGCTGATGCCACATGTGAAAGAAAATTATATAATTATTTTGGGTTTAGCAGGTTTGTATTTCCTGGGTACTTGGTAGCTCCCAGTTCCTTTCATGTTTTAGGGAAAAATATTTTGTTTAAACTTCAGCATTATGAAAATAATCTAAGTTACGCAGTAGAGGAGGTTGTCTCCTAAGTGCATTTAGAAACAGAGGGTGATTCAGTAATGTGTAAGCAAAAGCCTCCTCCTTTCTTAATCACCTTTACCAGTCACATGACTGGCTATAGGTTCCAGAAATTAACATGAAAAAATGTAAATGTCTGGAGGAGAATGTGGACGCAGGCTCTGGGCCCCAAGGAGCAGTTTTCCCTAGGGAATTCCCTGCTACATCTCGCCTGTATGAGAGCAGAAAGCAGGCCATCTCCGGCCGCGTTCACACCCCTCTGGCCCCACCGGCTCCATTTACCTTCCCCGGGAAGGCTGGCTTGCAGGGCTGCTTATGGGGGTGGCAGTGGACCCCAAGGGGAGCGGACAGCTGTACCCTTACCCCTTTCGTATTTCTCTGTGCTTTGGGGCTGGCTCAGCTGCTGCCCCATGGCTGCACGTGGCTGAGACACCCTGGAGTCTCACAGGCCCGAGCCCTGGCCCTTGGCGTTTGCCTCCCAGGCCCTTCAAAACTCAGGCTGCAGCCCCTGCTCCTGTGCAGTGCCTGCCTCTCTCAGTGCAAGCAAAAAAGGTTTCTGAGATGGGGTTTTCCCCAAGTACTGGAGCTTGCATGGCCGTGTCTTCTTGCTTGCTGCCCTTGGAGAGGCCACTGCGAAGCAGCTTCTCCAGAGATCACAAGCTCTGCCCATCACGGATATACTCATCTGCACCCGCGAGAGAGGGGAGGTCACCAGGGGATCACGGGGGGGCTGGTTCGACAGGAGAGCAAAAGGGAAGCGGCCCCGCTGCAGGCTGGCCTGCACACCTCCCCTCCTTGCCAGCCGAGTGGCTCTCCCCACGCCTGAGGAGGACCTGCCCAGGCTCTGCCCACCCACGGTTCGGAGCCCTCCTCCGGGATGCTGTGCATCAGCCCCGGCGATGCCTCACAGCCTTGCTGAGGAGCCAGGAGTGTTGGGAACTCTGAGGAGGGCTAATTACACTCTTATTTATTTAGATAAATGTAAAGTAGGCTTGCAGCTGGTGACTGGCTTTTTCTCTCTGCAGGCAGAGCAAACTTCTGCCTACTGCACAGGCAGTGTCTCTTGCCTCTGCATTAAGGGAAGCCCTGAAGGACTGAAGGGATAAATATATTTCCTTGACCTAACTCTTCCTCCAGGAACATTGTGACGACTAGACTGCGATTTGGCCATGACTTATCATGGGACATTTGTGCACAGGACCTGGATGCATCTACCAATAAATAGAGCTCATTCATCGCCAGTTTGACCTTAGGATTTTACTTACTGATTACCTCATGATTAGAAATTTTGGCCTATTGCTGGCAGAAAACACTGTGTAGGTAGGCGGTGGTGTTTTAACAAATTCTTTGTCTAATCAGATCCAAACAATGCTGTAGCAATAAGAGCAGCAATCCTGGACATGGCTTCAGACCTGAAATGTTAGAGCCCTTTGAGGAGAGAACAGATGTTTGCTCCCAGAGCAATGGAAAGGGCTGGGGCTGTGACTCATCATGCCAGCATGGAAGCCCCTGGGAAGCACCATTTAGCCTGGTCTGCTCCCAACCTGCATCTTTCTGCCCTAAGCACTGATGCTGTCAACTCAGTTTAAGTTCAAAATACCTCTTTTAAGTTCAAAATACCTCTGTGCTTCCTTCCACCAAGGGGCTACATGTGCCACAGGCTGCCAAACAGCAAAGAACTGTACAAGCCTTTAAAGCAGCCCAGGCAAGAAAGGGTGGAGAAAAGGAAGGGTGGCAGGGTCTACCCATGTAACAGAGACTTCCCAGGCACCTCTGTCTCCAGCAATGATGTCTTGGAGTAGGTGAGAGTCCAACAGGAGCTGGAGGAAAAAACCAAAAAGGTGAGTCAGTAGGCACATGGACCCTTGAACAAGAAGATGATAAAAGCACAGGGCACCTGATGATGTCTCACTCACCTTCCTCTCTCATTCTGTGTCTATAACACATTGGGGCAGCTTTATTGGGGAGTATTTTTTTTCTATATTGTTAAAGACAGACTGTGGACCATTTGATCCAGATGTCCCCTGGGTTCCTGGAAGAGGCCTGATAATCACAGGAGCAAAAAGGCAACTATTTATGGTAGGACACTCTCCAAAAAATTCTAGTATTGACATAGTGTTTGCCAAGGAAGCCCTCAGGAGCGGGTGGGGGAGGAACCACAAACAGATATGACTTACCACGAAAATTCAAGGACCTTGTATGCATTTTGTGTGTGGTAAGATCATGTCCTAGTGCAGTGGTCATACTACACTGTGACACAACATGTCTTCACCAGCCTGGTTAGTAGGTTAATTTCAAGATGTCACCCATCTGCTACTAAAACAGGGTGTTTCTTCTGTATTATGGCTTGACGTAACTTTGATATTGGGGAAAAAAGGGTACTCTGTGGCTCTCAAAAGGATTCTGAATCGGATAGTTTGGTCCATCCTTTTCTTTCTTACCTCTTTTGCTCTGAATCCTCAGATCTAGGTAAGTTTTTCCTTGACAAGTGTCTTTGGTGGACCCTGTGTGTGCCATCAGTCTCCTTTTGCCACAGACTGACAGCACTGCTTGTGTATCAGCTGGGGAGGTGGAGATGTATGGAACAACAGTTGATTGCTTCCCAGCAAGTATGTGAAGTCATGAACTCAAATTTGAGAGTTTCTCCTGAATGAAAACCTCCCTCAGAAAGGGAAATGTTGACAAATACACTTGTTCATAACCTGGTAAGTTGGACATGTCCAGACTCTGACCTTGGGATGTGATCTGGGAGACAACAAATGAATGAATGCATGTCAGAGTAGGTTGTGTGATGCACCAGGTTGACAGGGCATGAATTGTGGCTGCAGGATTCCCGTAGGCTAAATTTCCCAGGTGAGGCTATGAACATGAACAAGTCAGTCCCTGAAGTCCATCGTGGAAAAAGATGAAGGTAACCTTGGTGGCAGGAAGGACAAAGGGTACTGACTGTCATTCTGGAGTTTGCTCTTCTGGTGCTCCCAGTTCAGTTTGAAGAACAGGCTACTGGAAAGCTGGCAAGAACATTCTCATATGGCATTTCCCAGAGTCTTTTGTAGGCTCAGAAAAAGTGAAATAAAGATGATAAGATCTACTGTCTGCACTGTTGAGGATCAAAGTCTAACCGTGTTCCAACAAGCTTCTCTAATTTTCATACTTCTGTAGTATCAGAGATGCTTTTCTAAACCAAACTTCTGAACTGTGCACAGTGCAACCCACCATCTGATGGACAAAAAGGGAGGATGTAAATGCATATTACATTTAATTCTGTTTGTAATTAATGTGACATTTTATGGTGAGTGAAACCAATTTTCTCCAAAGATTTTAGATATGGGAAACATAGCTGACAATTTAATGTAATAGGAAAGTAAAATTGGACCATTAGAGGTAGGCTGGAGAGGTTTTGATGAACTGATGTGCTTATCCAGCATGGCAACAGCTAGGATGTCTAACTACATAAACCACCACCCTGTTCTTGTGGGCAGATGCTCCCTTCTAAGATGGTTTAGAGATACAATTTACCACTGTCATGTTTTGCAACCCAACAGAGATAGTACATAGAATCATAGCATAGTTTGGCTTGGAAGGGACCTTTAAAGGTCATCTAGTCCATGCCATGGATTTGCAGCTAACGTATGCTACCTAGAGCTAGGTGCATGTATTTTTGCCCTTTCCTGCCTGTTTCAGAAGCATCTTACAAGTACAGTCATTCATTAAATAAATAAATTTCCCTCTACATCAGTGCAGCCTGCTCCTGCTCTAATGCATCATATACTACAGTGATGAATCCGAGTGTCCCGCATATGGTTCCTTCCACTACAGCGAGCAACAGTGGCAAGTGGCTTAGATCCATCAGCCATGTTATATTTAGAATTTATTTTTTTTATTAAGGTTTGTCATGGAAGAACAAATTGTGTTGTTCACAAGAATAATCTCTCCCACAAGGAAGCACTTTGAACAATGGAGATACGAGTGCTGTAATTATATCAACTGCCATCAACATCACATCATTAGCTAAAACAATTAGGGCTAAATGACAAAGAGTTAGGTACAGGTGCATATACCTCAGCATCTACTGAGCCTAACATTTCCAAAGTTGTTTGGGGTATTTGCTTCCTGCCTCACATGCTTGACACCAAAAAGGGTGTTACATTGACCCCAGAACTATCCGCAAATTCACTTCTACAAGGACTGTCCAGGATAAAGACTAACACAAGATAATCACACAGAGATTTACCCATTTTCTTATTTGGCTTTTGCTGCCTGCTGGGAACTTCGAGTGGACACAGCAGTGCTGTTTTTTGGACCTAATACTTAATTTCAATTGAATTATCATTTCAGACTAGAGTAGGTGCATCAATGCACGCCATCTCTACACCTTGACTCTATTTTACAGTTATCCCCAACTCTTGCATGGTCTTTTTAGGAACTTTCTATTCCTAACAGCCTCAAACATGTGCCACTATCAGGCATTGGGACATCCATTGTCTTCACCTATATGTTTGTTTCCCAAGGAGACTGATAAATTGTAAGAAGTAAGGAACAGAAGCACCAGTCCATTTAGAGATACTAAATTTGATGCTACCCATCTGTTAGCTAGGAAGAAGCAGGTTTCATGGGCTATTTACAGCCCATGAGGAGATTAGGTTTGCTGAGATCTATCCACCTGGGACAGGCATTATTTTTACCTGAAAATGGCAGAACTGTGTCAGGCAGGGTACCATTACCAGAGCAGAAGGGCTAAGTGGTTCAGTTGTCAGGACCAGGGGTTGCAGGAACTCCCAAGGGTAGAAACACACTCAGCAGAAAGAGTTCTGGAAAATGTTTAGGGGATATTTCATGTTGTGCAACCAGCACTTTAGGGGAGGTCAAGTAAGTGGAAAAAAGCTTGGCACAGGAACAGGACTTGGCTTCGGGAAGCTATGGAAGAAAAGACTTTACTCTGAAGCTTTTTGAGTTGGAGTAACTAGCTACGTAACTGAGGAGCAGAAGTGCCTTGCAGTGAGACCAGAATCATAGGAGCATGTCTCTAAATACAGTAAATATTTCATCAGGCCTTGCATTGCAGTAAAGTCAATGTGGTTTGTTTTTTTTACTTAGTGCTTGCCTATTGCTAAGAGTGCCTTGGGGGAATTGGCAAACTATCATCTTCCCTTTCTGCTGGGAGCAATAGGGTGAAACGGGGCTAATGCTCCGCTGCCAGTGCTCAGAGCTCCGATGCAAGACCAGAGATCCCCAGGAGCCCTCAGGCTGCTCTCCTGTTAAGCAGTGAGACCATACTCAGAGGCATAAATCCCATGGCAAGGTCATCATAAAGCATCTCTAGATTGTAAAGGAACCACTTTCCAATACAGAGGATGACCAAGTATTTTTGCATTTATGGTCTGCCTCTTAGGACCTCAGGGTACTCTCCGGGATGCCTGCCCCTGTAGAATATCTCTGGCGTTGAATGCATGCTTCATTCATACATGCAAAGATAACAGCTGGTTTTACCCAGGCTTTCTTCCTCTCTTTTATTCATGTAAAATTTTCTTTCTTCCTGAAGAATTGCGATGAGGAAGAAAATGGCAAATTTAGGCTCCTTTCATTAATTTTTTTTAACCCCAACATAAAAATAGCTTCCACCAGTGCCTGTCATGCAGTCGTGTTTCTCCTTAATGTGCATTCTCTGAGATGTGCTGGTTCGTTTGGGAAAGAGAGAGGAGAATACAGAAATCATATCGATGCAGCCAGGAAACAGGAGAATAATCAAGTTTGTCTCTGGTTCTTGGCTTTTCCTTTGCTCTCCACACCAGGGAATGCTCCCCTTCAGACCACACGCTGCGGTGCGTGGGGTGCAAATGCTGTTCAGAGACAGGGATGGGCCAGAGGACAGGCAGAGAGAAGGGCAAGGAGAAGAAAGGCAACCCAGCAATGGCCTTCAGAAAGAGGAGATTTATTTGCAGCATATGCATAACACCAGTGGGGATGATGATTTTCTCTGCAGTTCTTAAAACTACGCACCTCCTGCCTTGGAGAAAACACTTCAAAGCCTGAGAGCAGGTCCTGCCTTCTCTCACAAGACCGCACAGAAATGCCTGTTCTGGTTTGACGAGGCAGCGCGTGTCCCTGCATTGCAAGCAGATCCATTAAGGGTTGAACTGCTGGCCACCAAATTGTTCTTATGTGGGCTAACACACAGGTCCCTGATGCAGTGATTTATTGCTGTTATTTATTCTCGGCTGATTTTGAACGAGCCGCCTTTACATGAAAAGTCTTTGTACTTTGGCCTCTCAACTGCTGCTCTTTAATAGAAAGCCGGGCAATACACTGAAGTGAGCAGAGCTCAATCACGCTTTAACTTTGCATAAAGCAACAAATCTACAAGGACCAGGGCTGGCAGCAAACCCAAGGTTTCCCAATATGTGAGTCTGCTTTGCCATCTCCTGCCATCTGGCAGACTTTTTAGCTTTTCCCCTGGTTACAGATATCCCACAGATTTGGGTTCTGGCTCCAAGCAAACTGTTCCCCTCTCCCAGCTCCTGTTGTGGGTGAAGGTTTCCTCAGCAGCAGCTGGCACAAGAGCCTGCTTTATATTCCAGCATGAACTCCAGCAGTCACGGTGCTGTGTGAGAAGGCACAAAGTCTGGAGCAGCTCATGTCTCTTAAATTAACTTGCCTCCTGGCTTTACTCCTTCCTTCCCTGGTCTCTGCGCTTTGCTTTCTCTCTTTTTGTATTCCTGTCCTCAGTCCAAGATACTCTTCCTTGTCAATCTGTATGTTTTCTTTTTAATTCAACATTGGACATGCCCTGTTTGTCACTGGCGAAGCCTTTGCAAGATGGGTTACTTCATTTAGAGGAGTCTCCTGGGAGACAGAGATGAGATTTATTTCTTGCGATATCCAAGCTAGTACCACTTGCACTTTAATCATGAGAAAGCAAACCAGTATGGATGGGTTTGATACCGATAGATCACGGCTGATGGCTGCCGCCTCTGGGCAGGCTCCCAGCCCGGGTAAAGCAAGCAGTCCCCTCGGGTACGAGCCCTCTCTCGCCTTCCTCAGCACGAGCTCAGGGTGTGGTTGTGAGCTGTATTTGTTCATACAGACTGTGAACCAACAGGGGAATCACCAAGCAAAAGAACATGAATATCCAGAGACAGTTGGTGCTCATCATATTAAAATATTGTATTTGGGGAAGATGAGTTTGGGGTTTTTTTCTGTCTAAATACCAAACCTATTTAAAGATTAATTCCATCTTTTTTAAACAATCCCATCGATATGGGACAGAAAGCCATAAACAACTCCTTGAAGAGTGCCTAACAACT
>NW_009269999.1:4294257-4316293 GCF_000687185.1 Egretta garzetta
TTTCCCTACTTCTCCCTCCTCCGCAACGTCCCCAGCAGACCACGAGAACATCCCCAGTGGGGATGTGGGAAGCACCCCATGGGGTGCTGGCAACTGGGGACTTTCAGCTGGAGGCCGCTGAAGACCAGTAATGATTCCTACCCACGTTCACATCTTTGGGTTTCTTTTTTCTCCCTTCCTGCTTCTTGGTGACACAAGAAAGAGGGTGTTGATATAAACAATGAATGAAAAAAAATTAGGTCTTTCCAAAACATTCCAAATAATTGTTTAAGAACGTGCCAGAAGGGGATGGGGATGGTCAAAAATTAGTAAAAGAAATAAACACTTTTGCTCGGGAAAGCCCAGCATGGACAAGGATGGCATATAAGATGTCTGCAAAGGGTCCTGTGCTAGCCGTGTGCTAAGCCAAGGTTCAGCGTGGGCTGGCAGATGGCACCTATCAGCCTGACCTGCAATTCCCACCTCTCTGGTGGTCACCTCTCTTCTCTGATCCATATGAGGGACCCTTTCCAGTTCTCCAAGCACCTGGGTTATAGTTTTGTAGCTGCATTTTGCCTCCTGAACAGGCCGTTTGAAGAAAAGCTTGTTTTATAAATGCCCCATAAACTGAAGGTGCCTGTGGAGCGCAGCTCACTGTTTGCCCGGTGCCCTCGCAGCTTTGGCTGTTTCTGCGGCAATGCCCACAAACACACTGACGATGCTTCATGCCGTGTGCAGGCAAATTAGACCAGCGGGTGCTGAAACCACCATACTGCCTGATGACACCGTGCGGTGTTGCCGCAGCAGGAAATTATAGACCCTGTCACTTATTCAGATTTTTTAAAAGGATTAAATTTTTGTATGGACGGGATTTGCATGTGAAATGATACTCATTAGGAAATAATTATGAGATAAGGCCATCATTGTACTTCAAGGCAAGGCGGATTTCCATCTGCATCAGGAAGAAATCAATGCCTTCCCACTCTCGGAAACACACTTCTGATGGTAAAGTCATGCTTTTGTCACTGGTCAGGTTTGGGATCTCCTGATTCAGCAGGGCCCTTGACCTGTCAATAAATAGAAGTAAGACATATATGTGCTTTCTTCTAGTTTGGAGGTGAGTTAAATACAGGCAGTGTTCCACGGTCTCCAGGCTCCGGTGCCTGCAGCTGCACACGTCTGTGGGATCAGCCGGGACCAGGCTGCTGTGACCTGGTGAGCACGGCGTGCCTTGCCCGCAGCTTTCCTCCCCCTGGGAGCATCTCAGCTCTGCTTGGGTGCCCTGGGCAGCTCAGCGTTCCTTACCAGGGTAAGGTCTCCCTTCTCGCTTCTGTCCACGTACATCTCTGATGGCATCAGCAGTGCCTTCACATGGGGATGGGAATGCAGGGAGCCTGTGCAGTGCTCCTAGACATGCAGCAAGCCTCTTCTGGAGACAGCAGTAAGCCCCAGGTCGCCTGGCCGTGCCAGTAGTGCCCAGCCTGCCGGAACCTGGCATCTCTCCAGGGAAATTGTTTTACTCTATCCCCTCATGAGAGCCTTTCAGAAAGGGTTGTACAACATGAATTTGTTCTTTCATTACAGAACACCCAAACCGCCTCATTTTTTCCAGCAAGTATAACAAAAAAGAGAGGGAGAGGAAAGCATGACTATCTGTGAGTATACTTAGAGGTGGCAAAGAGCTTCTCCATGAGAAATGGACATTGAAACATTATGAAACTTACTGTGAAGAGCACTTTAGTAATGCTACCTTGTTTGCACACTGAGTTCCTGCAGGGTTTTCAGGACGGGGCTTCAAAGAAAACAAGCAAACCTCAAGTGTCTCAGCCTGAGTGACCAGAGGAAATTGCTCTGATCTAGCTTGTTTCCTGCAAACCCAGAAGATTTGGAGATTTTTCTGAAAAGAATTGCTTGGAAGCAAATTAGTATTTTCCTGAGTTTCAGGTAAGACACAGACCAACAACGTATATATATATATGTACTTATGTACATGTATAGACAAATGATAGGACAAGCGGTAATGTTTTTAAACTAAAAGAAGGTAGATTCAGACTAGATACAAGGAAGAAATTTTTTACAATGAGGGTGGTGAAACATGAGGTGGTAGATGCCCCATCCCTGAAAACATTCAAGGTCGGGTTGGACAGGGCAATGAGCAACCTGATCGAGTTGAAGATGCCCCTGCTCACTGCAGGGGGGTTGGACTGGATGACCTTTAAAGGTCCCTTCCAACGAAATGATTCTATGAATCTATGAGAATATGAAATCTGAGAAAGACAAGCTAGTGGGCGTGCATCACCTGCCCACAGTGGCACGTGTACACCAGTGTGAGAAGCCCTGAGTGAGTCCCAGCCACTTTGGCTGGCTCTGCTTCCCACCCCTGCACCCCCAGGCCCTGTTGCATCAGGGAGGGAGCTTGGGCACAGCCCACCCTGACTGCTGAAAGAGCTCAAAAGGGTCTTTAAAAGCTGGGCTTGTTTGCAAAACTCACAGAAAGACTCTGCAGAAGCAATACTAGCTAAAAGGTTAGAAAGGAAAGATACTGACGACCTCCTGCAGGTGGAATGGCTTACAAATACACATAAAGGGAATGCTGTCGTGGTTCATAACCAACACAGGAGCTGTTGATACCTGAGCAGTTACATCAGGGTGATTAAGAATCACTTTGTCTCCTGTGGCAGGCAAAGATGTATTAAGCACACAGGTAATATTATTATGCAGCAAACTAATTAAATACAGCCCTTCAACAGCAGAGCAGTCTCCGTGCCTCCTGCTCCACGCAGACTCCTGCGCCCAGCCGCCGCCTCCTGCAGAGCAGTGGGTACCCATCGGCTCTGCTTCCCTTTGGGAAATGCCAGGCACTCAGGAGCCTTCCCATCTCCTCCAGAGGGCAACCAGAGGAGGCGAGTCCCCTCTCCCCAGCCCCGCTCCCTTGCTCCAGAGGGCAGAAATGTGTCAACAGGGTATGCCAGCTCTCCCACTTTGCAAATGCACACACAAGCCTGGCACCGCAGTGCCAGCAGGGTCTGGCTTGGCAGCCCCCCACCCCAGGGGCAGAGCCAGCTGCTGAGAGTGATTCATCTCCTGCCCATCCTTGCTAATGACAGAAATGTTAGCCGGCTTGATCACTGAATCAATTAACATTTCCACTTACTCCAATCCCCATTAAGATCAGAGCCCTGGATACACTGGGCAGCCATGGCCTTTTCCTGAAGCTCTTAGGGGTGTGCCTTTCCCTTCAGGCTCCAGCATCATCCAAAAAGCATGTAAAAAGCCTCCAGCTTCTCCCTGGCTATTGCTTGATTCCCAGGATGGCAGCTACCAACGGCTCCCTCCAGCAAAGATCTCCACCTGTGCCTACAATAAGCTTTCAAAATGGGCAGATGATGGGAACGTGGGATGGGAGAAATAAAACCTGTTTTGTTCCCCCTGTGTGTTTGCAAATGATTGAAAAAACAGAATCAAAATAATGCCCAATTCAGCAACACTTCGAATGGCATGGAGTGAGCAATTTCTGGCACGGGCTGTGAATTCCAGGTCTGATTCATGAAAACTTGGATACAGAAGGCGCACTGTACAATGAGAGCTAGGGAAGGCAACACGGCATCACACTGGGCAATGGGGGGTGGGGGTGGGGGTGTCATTCAGGGCGCCTCACCTCTGCTTTACAGAAACTTCAGCTCAAAAATGCTGTCTAAATGTGAGTGACGTAACGCTGCTTTTCTCTTGCCTTTTATCTGTGCCTTTTCAGCAAGATGCAATTTAGGTGTAAAATGTTTCATCTTTTGGTGCTAGCAACAATACGAGGAGGAAAGCAATATGGAATTTGGCCCGGAAGATTCATTCAGTGACAAAAAAAAAAGGATGGCTTTTCATTTGAAGCAGACACATTACCATGACAATGCAGCAATGGAGGCAGAGGTGTAGGAGCAGCCTGACAATGCAGGGAGGATGTCTCTCTCCGGAGGAACTTCCCACCCGGTGTCAGAGCACGCGGATGTATAGTGAACGTGAAACCTGGCTCCCACCACTGTGGTTTGGACCGCAGTGTCAGCACTTCTGCTCCTCTTCTTGCCACCTCTTTCAGATGAGGCTAATCTGCGAGTGCTGAGTCCCTGATCTCTGCTGAGGAGTGAGGGTCAGGGCACACATGGTTGCTCTGGTGGTCATGGGCATCAGTGGGGTGGACACCTTTCCCTCCAAACACATCCCTGCTCAGAGGCAAACAGAACGAGGCCAGGCAAAACTAGCATCCCTCCTAATAAGAGGAAAGGACTTTTGGGAGAACTGACCCAGGACCTTAAGCGGCAAAGGGCATTAACTTGCAGTACTGGGGACAAGGTGCCACAGGTGACTTCTTCACATATTTGAGACTTTGCTGTCAGTGTGAACCTGCCAACAAGCAGCCTGAGAAGAAGTAAAATGGTTGAGCTGTCTCAGAGAAAAGCAGATCACAGCTTGGCATGAAGCTACTTTTGTTGGCAGTGCATAATTGATGTGAAATAAATCACAAGCCAAAAAAAAAGAGAAATCAGCCTGTTCTTTAGGGCACTGCCTCTAATGGGGGTTGAACACTTTCTATTTCTAGATGAATTATTCTGATATGTGAAGCGTGACAGATTGAATTGCTGCCCAGCATCTTATTAGGTTTATTTACTAAAAGGCAAAAAGCATGGGAAGACAAGATAATCATACCAGAAGTCTGCCTACCCCTCCCCGCTGTCTCCCTCACCCGGTGGTACAGCAACATGCTATTAATTTTATTAGAGATCCACGAGAAACAGGTGGCAGGGACCCTCCGCAGACGGACAGTCGGGCTGCATCACCACGGCATCGCCAACCGATTCCCCATGGGCTGTCCCAAAGGCTGGCTGTCCCCCGTGCAGAGGCTCGGGGCAGGAAACAGCCCGTACCCCATAGTGCGATTCGGGAGGCGCGGCCTGGATGCTGAACCTCTGCCCTGCGCAGGGGCTGGGTCACCCTCTGTCAGGTAGCGCCTGCTGAAGCACATGCAGTTGCCTTTGGGGGAGGCAGAGAATGGGGAGGGGGCTGGGAGATGGGCAGCTTCTCTGCTCTTTCTCATCTTCGAGCGAGAATTCAGACTAAATCCCTTCTGATGGGAGGCTGTTCCTCTATGTTCCCAGCCCTCCCCATCCAGAGAGTCCCCAGGCATTTCAGATGTATCCTTACAGCCATGCTCTGCATATGAAATTACATCTGCACATGAACCCAGAGCTCCCCAAATGAGGAAATACGCTTATTAAAACCATATTTATTACTTTAAAGGAATCCCCAAGCAGCATTGTTATTAGCCTGTAATATTGCTGTTTGCTCCCCATTGCCTGTAGTGCTCTTTCAGATGTCTGAAAAGAACATTTCTTTCCCTGCCAATTTTCTCTTTTGGCTTCACTAAACATTTAAGGGTTAGTAATGGTTCTGTTCATGACTGCATTATTGTTGAAGAATTCAGCACTGTGACAGGAATGGCACTTGTGCAAGCTCTCAAGTGATGCTCTTGCAGAGTTTTGTTCCGGGCTGTACTGAAACGAGCGTCGTAGCCTACAAAGAAGGGACGGTGCTTTTCCTGCCCCATTTACAGCTGCTATAACAGCAAGGCCCCCAGGAGTGACTCCTGGCAAGGCAGGACACCCAGCCTATGCTTTAATCCACAGATGAATTGCAATAGGAACTTCTGTGTGTGTGTAACCTGCTGGCAGAGCGACAACCCCAGCCCCTGCTCCAGAGATGGGAGCAGAAACCAGGACTGTGCATCTCTGCAACTTGCAGCAGAGAAGGAAAAGAGCAGGCAAAAATCTGGCCCAAAGGAAAAATGTAGGATCCTTTCTTGAAAATATAAAAAAAAAGCATTAAAATGTTTCATCTCCATTCAAGGCTTGCACCCTTCTGCTGTTCTGAAAAGACTTCCCATCTTAGATACCTGATGAAATTCTGTCAGTCAGAGGACGTGCTTGTTTCGGGGAAGCTAATGCATTACCGGTGTAACTGAGTTTGCTTCAGTTCTCAGGTTTACGGGCTCAGATCTGTCATTTCCTTCCAACTATGCCTGGTACCGGCTGCAGGGAGCGCGCTTTAGGGTGAAAGCTAGGGAACAAAGCTGGCTTTTTCCTCTAGCTGTCCTTTAGACCCTGATCCCCTAGCAGACATCAGATGTCAGGTTGCACTCAGTCCATCCTATGCCAGAACAAATATAATTAAAAACATTGGCTGTAGAATGAACCAGAAAAAATGAAGGTCTTAGTGCCGGCTTGCCCATACCTGAGATAAATGCTACAAGCACTGGACTCTTTGGATACTTCTGTAGGATTTATAATTCCTGCCTATGGGTTGTGTGTTTGGGGGAGAGGTGGTGTTATGGTTTTGATTTCTTTTTTCTTTTTTTTAATCTTTAAACAGCTCTACATTTGATCCTTTGTGAAAAGCCTTTCTTTCTGGTCAGCTTTAGTGGATAAATTGGATTTCTTCACTATTAAGTTACAAGAAAAAAAACAGACGAATGAATCAAAGGAAAGGCCAAGGTGAGCAGTGAAAAGTAGAGATGTTTTTAAAAGAAAAGACAGCCCATTGACATCAGTAGATTTGGGGCTTTTCATCACTTTTATTTACCTAAAGGTTAGGAATGTAAATTTAGGTGCCTATGTTCAAACATTTTGCCCAGCATGCGTTGGGAATATTCACAGTTCTTTCCAAGGCCATGTCATCCTGGCAAGACATCAGAGTGCCAGAGGATAATTTGGGTTGGAAGGGACCTCTGAGGATCATGCGGCCCCAGCCCCTGTTCAGAGCAGGGCCAGCTTAGGTTGGGTTACTTACCCTTTGGCCAGCCAAGTTGTATTTCCAGGATGGAGATTTCACAACTATTTCAACTGGGCAGCCTGCTCCTGTGCTGTACTACTTACCACTCTCGTGAAACGGCCACAACAGAAGTCGTGCATTCATCTCAAAAATTCAGCTCTTGTGCTCTAAATGCAAGTCCTCTGTTGAGGATCCAGCCTACTGCTCCCTCCCTTGGGTCTCGGGAGGTTGACATCCCAGAAGACTGCCCTTTAAATACCACCCCCAAGGAAATACTTCCGGCAGGTATAGAGGAGGATGTCCCAGTCCATAGGTGACATCTCAAGAAATGCATGGGGTGGATTGGTTGTGGTTTCCTCCCTCCCTGTCCGCCTCAGGAACAGGAGCTGATTCAGGAGTAGGGGCTCAGTGTTTGGCAGCCACAGAGTGACCTTTGCCTACGGCTGGTTCCACCAGCAGATTTCTTTCTGGCTGTTTAAAATGCCCCGTGACCCTTTCTGCATTTAGACTACCCTCCTCTCTCACCAGAGACTGGAAAGCAGCTAATGGGCACTATTACAGATTAAGCAGCAGGGAAGTGGGGTGCTGCTGAGGGCTCAGTGTAAGCCTGCTTTGATTGCACCTACAGCCAGCCCGGCCCATCTCCCAAGAACACATCAAAGAGTTTAGCTGCAGGATGGAGTCACTGCCCACCACTGCAGCATGTTGGACTGTTGGACTCGATGATCTACGGTTGGACTTGATGATCTTAAAGGTCTTTTCCAACCTAAATGATTCTGTGATTCTATTCTGTGATTCTGTGTCTAGCACAATGCAGGCATCCAGTACAACGAAGAAATACATGAGTGTTGTTTAAAGTACAGCACTATCCTGGGTGGTCTTCATCTGTCCAGACAGAAGGCATCCAGCTAAGCAACCAAGAAAATGCCCAGTAAATTAAGTGTGTTTTGCATTGTTCTCTATTTAGAGCTAAATATAGGGTCTGAGGGAGGAAATTCCCCAGAGATCAGCACCCGCTGCAGTGAGTTCAGCACCCGGCATCCCTCATGCCTCATGCCAGTGCTGTCATGAGCAAAGACAACTGATGAGCAAACCAAGATCTCAGGCCTCACAGAGCTCTTGAACTGCCTCTGCAAGTATTTGGGCAGCCACTGCAGTTCAGAGGAGGAGTTGATGCTTCGTGCCTCTCTCTCATGGGACAACCTCTTCCTTCCCTGCTAGCTGAAACTTCCGAGAGATCTCCAAAGTCTGAAGTTGGCCACAATGTATTCGTACTGCAATCCCAGCCTATCTCAGCCTCATTACTCGGAGAGACACAATTGATTTGGGAACAGAAAGGGACCCTGGAGGGTCATCTTCCCTGCTCTGAGTTTCCCCAGGTTCCTAACTTCAGGGAACTTCATGTGCTGTCTCTGGAGCATCCCAGTGCACTCTGTTCATGAAGAGAGAAATGAAACTGCTCTGTACGTGTAGTTATGGCCATACAGCCTTGTCTGTAAGAGCTGGAGAGGCAAATCTGGAATCATTTAAACAGATTTTTGCCTTAAACTTACATTTCTATTACACATCAGTTTACCCAGATGGTGGGTGACAAGGCAGTGTTGATAACACATTTCAGATCTCCCATTTATCTTCACATTAATGTCTCTTAGCCTTTCTGATAGTATTTTAAGAGTAGAAGAGATTGAATACACGCATATAACTATGAAACTAAAGCCTACAGAAAAAAAAAGTCCACCATATTATGCCAGAACATTGTTGCAGAATCTGGATTAGATCTGAGTGAAACTGTCATACCTGAAAGCATTTTCATTCACCAGTTTTGCTGGTTGCATGTGCAGAATGGCGGGGCAGCAAAAGGATGAAGAGGGCCACGTTACCCAGTTGGACTCCATGAAAGACAAAGTGGCTGTGCTTATTTGTCTAAATGTTTTTCACATGGACAAAGCAAGATCAGGACTCGAATCCTGACTCCTTTTATATTCACGTACCATCACATGGGGAGCCAGCACTTGGGGGGCTACTGTGCCAGCATTTCCCAAAGGTCACAGTCCAAGCCCAGGATTCAAGTTTTGAGGCTTTTTTGTATGCTGGCACATGTGGGCTTAAGATTACTTTTCAAACCTGGGAGCTGTCGAAGAGGTTGAATAGAGACAGCCAGTGATATTTCCCCAGGGAGAACCTACGCTGCATTTTCATATGCTGTCTGTGAGCCTGGAGAATTACCCTCTTCCCAGAACAGCTGCCACTTCATACGCCAGGAAATATTTCTTAATAATTTAACTCAGTTAATGCAGTTTTTATAATAATTGAATGCTATGGCATAGGTATCCGCCTGAAAATTATATTCACCATGGGTCCACCATTGAATAGGCTAATTCTTCATTAAAGAAAGGAGCTGAAGAAAAGCAGGTGCCAGCGGATGGTGATTGTGAGCAGTCAGGGCATAGTGTAAAAACGCAGTGTTTGTAATTACGGTGCCAGCCCACACAGCTGGGGAAAGATCGCTGCCACTGCAGATGAACAGCATTAGTAATATCTCATTTCACACAAAGCGGTGAAGGCTGCTAGCGACAGAGGCAAATACAGTTAAAGGCTACTCTCACCCTGTCCTTTACGATCTACTAATAGCACGTGTTCTGGTCCTCAGTACCTACGTTGGGTATAGCGATCATCCCATTTGTCCTTGTGGGAGATCCAGATTTACCGCTGGCTGAAACTAACGGTTGCGTATCCTGCTTGCACCAAAGGAGAAAACTTGGATCCCCTGAAGTCATAGAGCAGTTTTGCCCCTGTTTTCAGAGGGGACCAAGATTTCACCCCATGTCTCTAAATCCCTGCTGGATGTATGTATGTGCTTATCGCCTCTGTGGATCAGCCTTTCAGAAACTTCACCGATTTACTTCTTCCAGCCCTCCTGCAAGACCAACATCCCTTACCCTCTTTGGATGTGGAGGTGGGAATGGAAAGTCTGTAGTAAACTTCACAGCAGAAAGTGGAAGGCACCTGTTCCATTACCTCCACCACCTCCAGCCTCCACCCAAAAGTGGTGCCTGACGACCACGAGGATGGTGTCATTACCAACGTGTTGAAGCATCCTTAACAGAAAACCACCTTGCATTAAGAATATTGTTAGCTGAGCACTTTGGTACTGTGATCCTGAGTATATTTATGACAAGTCCTTGGTTGGGATGATGGTAGAAAGCAGAACTGGTGGGAGCCAGCAGAGTCACCAGTCAGGGAAGCTCTGCAGTAGTCTTAAACCTGCAAAGGCCCACAGTCTGTTGACAGCTTGAATGTGGTCTAATCTACACCTGAGTGTTGGAACAATTCTTGCAATGGACTCCAAGGAGAAGAAAAAAGAGAGCAATTAGAGGCAGTGAATCTCAAACAGATGTGGCTGGTCTGAAACTAAAATTGTTGGTAAGACAGTCTGGCCAGCCTGCTTCAACAGGTGGTCAGGCTGAATTACCCTGTGCCTTCTGGGTTTAAAAGCTTGGAGTCTATAAATATAGAGGAGAAAACTGTGTATGAATTGTTTCAAAATAATATGATAAAATTAATTATCCTTTTAGCAGAGCAATATTTTGCATATTTTACCTGCCACAGTCTAATCAGATTACTTGTATAAGAAACTGGATGATAAAGTGGCACAGGCAAGCAGGACCCAGCATCTCACAGAACAGGATGCATTCAAGGGGACATTAGGGCTAGAGCCAAGCATCGTGATTATTAATGCTGCCACTTTCGCTGAGCCTGAGAACAGCTCTGGCTCCAAGAAAACCAGGCACATTGGGATTTGTTCGCACCGAGGTAAGAGACTGCTTTGACCTCCACCGGTCCATTTTCTGGAGCAAGTGCCAGCTGACTCCAGACAATTTTCTTCGCCTGGGCTTGTTTTGGTCCTGTTTGGCCATCTCTCTGCCTTGAGAGACCTCACCCCGGGCAGGCATTTCTTGCTTGGTCACCTAAATTGTGTGCTTCTGTTGCTATGGTTCTCCAGTTCCCATTGTGCTGCTTCGGTCAGCATGCTCTCCCTCCTCATTCCGTATGCCCTATGAACTTGCCATGGCACATTTCTCCCCCTGCTGTCCTCGAGGTCAATGTTACATTAACTTCTTTCATCTTTCTTTCAACTTACCCAGCTCACGGGTCTTTGTCACTGCTCTTCTCCAAGGAGCATGAGAAAAAATCTGTTTGCTGACAGTGCCATTATCAGCTACTGTGACATTTATTCTCTTTTTTTAAAATCGAGAAATAATCTTAATGATAAAAATTCTTTGATCTAAGAGGCTTCCAAAAGTAGTGGTTGCAATCCCCTTGTCCATACTCGTAGCAACCCAAACAAGGAGGAATTGCTGAGGCTGAGCAAACAGCAAGCTGCCAAAAGGTGCCAAATTTTAGGGCTGCCTCTTTGCAACTCTGCCCCAGCTCCCCCTGATGCATCCCTGCCCAATCCTTCACAGAATGCTCAGCACAGACAAGCTGGGGCCTCATTAATCACCCGCTCAGCTGCTGCATCCTCCTGGATGCAAGGAACTGCTTCAGCACATCTGATCTGCCCAGGCTTAAAAATTATGCAGAATCTCTTCATGCCCTCCTCTCTACGCTACATGCACTTATTTCATGCTCTATTGAATTAGCCTTCCTGCTGGATGTTATTAGGACTTACAGGGTAGCCTTGCTCTTGATATGCTGGGTGAGTTGCACAGCTCTAGAAAGAACATGCAAAAGTGCTTGTTATCGTGGGTGCTGTTTTGCAAAAGCCCCTGAAATTGTTGCTCCTTCTGTGCGTGCAGCCAAGCTCCTAAAGCCTCCTGAAGTTTGGCAAAACACCATCTGCAACCCACAGATGTGTTCAGGTGAATCCATCCCTCATATACACAAGCTGCAACAAACTGTTCATTGTGAGCCAGTTCAGCATCTACTGGCAACTTTTAAAGAAGAGTCTTGCTTGCCGCGGCTGCTGGTCTTTGATGGAGGGCTTAAAAAATGTCATCCTAGGTCTCTCTCTCTGTGTCCTTCTGCTGTTCCAACACCAAATATAAACCCGGACTGCACCTTTTCCTCACCCTGGCAAAAGGATCCTGCTGGCAAAGAGGCACCCTTACTCCATGTGCCCTCTAGCCCCACACGGACATCCAGCTGCCGGTGGGGAGGGGAGGAGGGTCTGGCCCCAGAGTGCTGCTGGGGCCCAGTGCAGAATTTGTTTCAAATTCTTCCCCTCTCCTCTCCTGCCGTTGCTAGTTCTCAAAAGCTCACACACTCCGGGGCAAGAAGAATAATTTGAAGAAAACACTGCTCCTTAGTGGTAACATACACCAAAGGTGCAGGCAGCCTTTTTTCTTTCTAACTACAGTGAGCGCAATGCCTGTAATTATTTTATTCACATTAAATATAGCATTTGCTGAGCACAGAGGCTGTGCCTATGTGGCTGTGATTATCCAGTGCTGAGGCCCTGCTGAGCTCTCCAGCTGAAGCAGGGCCAACACTGCGCTCCTCCAGGTCGATAGGCTTGTGCCTGGCCAATATCACTTTGTGCCAGGCTCCTTGGCAGAGGGAGAGCGGATGGCAGTCCCTGCTGGCTTGCCAGGATGGCACCAAGCCAGGAGCCTGCCCTGATGCGATGCTGTGCTCTGCAGGGCTGGGCGGCTCGGTGGGGTGGTCCGGGGCAGCGGCGGAGGGTGTGGGGCTCTTCTGACTTAGGGGGAACCAAAAGGTGGAGAAGAGCTGTGTGATGAGAAGGTGAGGCTGGTATCTGAATGAAACCTTCTCCGTACAGCACAGAAAAGCTCAGGCAATCTCATGGAAATAAAGGTCCAAAAAGCCAAGCACGTGCTGGAAAGGGGATGAACCAGAAGAAACCTCTGAGAGAGCAGGAGGATGGGTCCCCAGGGTAGGTCAAAGCCACCTTTCTCCAGGGAAATGCTTTACAGTCTTCCAAGGCAGCCAGAGCAGAGCCTGCTGCCCACTCACCCATGGCTTACACTCTGCTCCGCGTGGGTGGAGAAATTCCTCTGCACATTCTTAAATCTCCTGGGGCCAAGTGAGAGAGAGCCTGTGTCAGGGAACTCTGCCATTAGATGGGAGATTTCATTAAACAAGCCCTCTCGGATCAGGGCAGCCAGCAGGAAGGGCACTAACCAGCTGAGCACAAAGAGAAGCCTTAGCTGCCACGGGCTGTGAGTGGGAGGAAGATGCCAGCCCCGCCGAGACAAGATTTTCTGACTGTAACCAAACAAAAGAGAACAGAAATTCATGTTTAATTCCTAGAGATTTTCTTCCTCAAAACAAATTGCACGCACGATGCTTGCCTGCCTCTGGCACAGAGCACCCCTCTGGCTGCAGTCAGCAGCAAGGCTGAGTGTTGTCCCTCTGCGGCAGCAGCAGCACGGCCACCCTGGGCAGCAACACCCCCATCGGCACGGTGAAATCCAGAGGGGGGCATGGTCCTCTGGGAGGAAAAGAGACCGAACGCTGCAAGGATGGGCCTAAGGAGGCCAAAGGAAATGACCTGCAATGCTGGGAATGCAAGAAAAAAATGGAAGAGACACAAAAGAGCAATTCTAAGCTCAGCTGCTGAGTTCCTCCTGGGAGGATACCCCTCCCCAGGAGAGCTGGGCCCTAAAAAATGTTTCACTTTTTTCTCTTTCAGAAGGTACTGGCTAACATTTGCCAGCAGGAAGGTGGCCTCCCAGATAATACCACAGCCTGAATTCGCACAGAGAGTAGAAGCCCAGCTGGGCGGTTTCCCTTTTCTGCAGATTTCTTTAGCACATGGATATTTTTTCACCACTATCATCACTGTTTAGCAAATGACAGATCTGCTGGAGTGCCTCGCAGACAGTTTTGATTCACTCAGGGCCCATCTCTGTTTCCCAGCACCATAGCTGCTAGGGACAGAAAACTCCATTTTCTCCATCTGTCGGGCACAGAAGGACTTGTTTTGCACCCAAGAATATAGTTTTCCAACATTTAATTGCTTTGTTTTATAAGCCTGACGTGATGAGGCTGTCCCTGTTCCCCTATGGTCTGCCTTCAACACCTCAGACACATCTGGCTTTGCCTAGCCCTAAAATTTCCAGCTTTGGAGAAGGTCCTCAGCCACACATTTGTGCCTCTTCAGCCGGCAGCTCCTCTCGCCAGGTGCTGTGCTGACACCTGTAAGTTATATCTCTCTCATTCTTTTACACCCACTAAGATTTCAAAGTGTTTACTGGACTCTGATATATGAGGGCTACTTGTGGATCATTGAAATAGGAGTGTATCTTGGCTCTTTCATAAAAATTTTCTTCTGTATGTCCCACCTCCATTTCAAAGAAGATGAGGATCTCTGTCTTGTAGGTGGTGAAGTCGATGCCTAAAGATACCAAAATTATTTTCCTGAAGCCACATGGCCAGGTCCAAAAGCAGAGTGTGAGCTCTGAGTCCTTTGGCCATGCTCTGTCCATCTGACCTTCCCCAGGCCTTGCAGACCTGCTCATCGCTCATGCTAGACTGCCATACTCCTCCGTTTCCTCACTCTGGGAGGAATGGTGCTAATCTCTGGTGTTACCTTTGCCCATGTCACACACAAATTTGTCCCAGTATCAAGCCTGCTGTTCGCACAGGCCATTCATTAGGGATAAGTAGAGCAGGGAGCAATGAATGTTGCTAATTGCATATAATTATAGATCCCAATTCTCTTCTTATGCTGTATGTGTGTGTCTGTTTATAGGGCAATTACACAGTAAATAGGATGCAATTAGAGTGATCTATGCTGAAGGGCTGTACTTGTCACTGAGTGCTGAACTGGATGGGCTCCAAATGGGGATGCCATCTCGTTTCACTGGAGTTCCCCCGAAACCAGATCTTCTCAGGTTCTTCAGGTTCAACCCTGACCATCAAAGGTAATTTTCACAAGTTTGTCTTGTTCTGCTGCCACTGTAGCAAACAGATGCCTCAGTAATGCACTGCCTCTACTAACTATCCCCTTCTCTTAGTTTTCCTTCTCCTGCTGTTCCTTTTCTCTTGGCTTAAGCATATGTACTACTCAGAAACATGTGTCACAGCTTTAGGCCAGGGTCCTTCTAAGACAGGATTTTGACAGCAGCCTAAGTAGGTGGTGAGTGATTAGCTGATGCCAGATGTTCGCACTGTTCCCTGCATGAAATGAGTTTGCAGGTCTTGGTCTGGACAGAAAAAAAATCCACAGTGTGTATCTGCAGGTACGTCCGGAGCCTCAGGGGAGTGAAAGGTGCTTTAGTCTCTCGGTCCTGCTTGCTAGAATGGAAGAGGTTATCCATTTCTACAGTGCTCAGCAGAGGAAGCGTGAACTGGTTGGAGCTCCTGAACAGTGCTTTAGTATGAATGTTAGGTAATAAGAACAAAGTTGGCAGGGAGTGCTGGGAAGGAAGAATTCCCTACTGCCGTCTTTTCTCTCAGTTCAGTGAATAAACAAACCTCAAGTCCCCACACTTGTCAGTCCAGCACTTTTTATCTGAACTGGCACCTTAAGCAATACAGATGATGTTGGGTCAATAAAGTCTCTGCTAAGAATAGCTGTGCAAACATCGCTTTGGGCTTTCTCTAACATTTACCTGTGAGCTTCTCACATCCTGTCTGCGGAGGTTACGCAAACAGGCACACCATTTACTACAGCCACTTCTTGTCAAGCCGCGGATGTGAAACCTGAATTCAAGTTGGACTTTGGATGCATCAGAAAAACGTGTCAGATGAACACTGACTGCGAAACCTTTCTGGCGGTTCCTGAGGTTGGAGAAAACCATGATGTGGTTTGATGGGTTTTTGTTTTCCACTCTGAACTTTTACTGTGTAAACAGGTATCTCAGTTTAGCTTCTAGCGCAGAGGTGCTGCTGCTGGCAAACTGATTGGCACTGAGATTTGGAAAGCTATGTCAGAAAATAAAAAATCAGATTTCAATAGTTTTCACCCACGGGCTAATGGTTTCCCAGAGAAGTTTCTGGGTTGTTCAATGCAGTCAGTTTGGGACTGCTTGGCACAAATGGTTCTTTCAACACCCCTGTGAAGTGGATCAGGAGGAGGATTCCCCAGTTCATAACATCCCTTGAGTCAAAACTAGCCCAGAGGGTCACCCAAAGGAAAGGTCAGAGATTTAGGCAGGCCTGTCTCTTACCTCCTCATGAGGGTTTTCAGGGAAGGTGGAAGCCACAGCAACATGGGACAGAGCATGGGGGAGATGCAGGTATTGCTTGTTCTTGGGTGCATCCATGCTCACCAGGCAAAATGAGTTCTAATTTTCAGGTTTTCAACTTTATACCTTTAAATGGTGGACAAATAAATCCTTGCTTCCTTGAACTTCTCACCATGCATGGAAGATCTCTGCTTGAGCAATCCTCATGTCCTTTCCCTCACTGGAAATGGACTGGATGCTGCCATGCTGCTTCATGGTGAACTTGCGGACACTTCCACATTTAATTCTCCCTTCATAGGAAAGGACTTGGAAAGGAGAGAGGGGCTGGGGTTGCTAGCCCTGGTAATGACTGTCAGACTGGTGAGAAAGCAAGATGCAAATGTTTGGCAGGGCACCCATAGTTACAGGAAAATCCAAGACTGAAGGAAAGTAGCTTTTCTGTGAGATGTGTGAGTGGTCTCCATCTCATTTTCCATTGGAAAAAAAAATACCTCAGTGATGGAGCCTTGTCCAACTCATTTAAAACCCAGCGATCAGCTGCTAACTCAGGTCTGCTGGGGATACCCTGGCTCAGCCACTTCATCGCTGGAAAAGAGCTGGAATGATGATACCCAGCAAGCATAAAGTCAGGATTTGATCACAGATGTGAAAGAGCGAGAGCTGGACAAGGCTAGCACCCATACACTTTCATAGGCTTGAGCAACTGCATCTCCTGAGAATGAAAACTTTGAAACTCTGAGACCTTCAAAACACCTGAATTGGAGAATGCACAGTGACCTCTTCAGATCTGGCACAGCAGCTTGCCATCTTAATTCACCACCTTCTCAGCCTGTTCCCTCCTGTTCCCAGGAAGGCTTGTTGACCTCAATCCACCTACCTTGGATGTCTCAGCACGGCTGGAAACTTCCACCACACACCCTGCTAGCCCCAACGAAACTGCCTGACACACTGAGATTAGCTATGAGACTGCTTTTGGCAAGTAAATGGCAAACCCCTTCCTGCCCAGCTGAGGGTTTCTTTCTAAGCACTGAATGGCTCTTGATGATCCTTCAAAGATCTGCCAGGCAGGAGAGAAAATAAAAGGCTGTGAAGGAATGTGTTAGCCAGGAAATTGAGAAAACCTTACTAAAGACTGCAGGAGAGGCTTCAGAGGGGGACACTAATGCAGCTCCTGTCATTGAGTATTCAAGAATAGGAGCTGGATTATTGTCACATTAGACCAAATTTTCTCCTTGAAACTCTCTTGACAGGAGGTTTTCTATTCCCAGCCCAGATAGAGCTATTGTAGGGAGTTCTGAGGTTCATTTCTACAATGGTCCCACCTAGAAGAGCTGGGCATAGGCTCCATGGGCGTAAAAGATTTCTGCTCTTGCCAGCAAATGTCCAGTAACGGGGATAGCCATGAAGCCTAAGGCAGCTGATGTCCTGGAGAAACCAGCTTTCTTATCCTACCTGTAGTGTCCATGCTGTCATGATTTTAGTGATTTCAAGCACTTGTCCTCTGCTGGAGTGACATCTCCCCCCTTGCTGCACAGGCAGCAAACCATTATCTGATCAGTGCCACTTTGTCACAATCTCATCAAGACTGGAAATGGCAACCTAGGTATGAGTTTGTTGCTTGTGCCCAGCAGCGCTACTTTCAGTGCTGGCGTGTGCCCAGAGGCAGGGCAGGCTGGAGCAGAGAGGCTCAGTGGAAGACCTGCAGTATCTCTGTGATGTCATTTTCCTCTGGAAAGAGATCATTCCCTACCATCGCATTCCTGATGCGTTTATCTATTTCCCACAAACATCTGAAGAAAGCACATAAACAAAAGCTTGTCTAGAGAAAATGCCATGCATCTATTTGTGCAGGGCACATTCTCACAGCTATCCCGAAAACCTTGGCGGGAAGGGTGAGTGATGTGGCTATCGTGCTTGCCTGGGAAGAAAAACAATAGCACTCCCACGTTCCCACAGTGCAAGTATTTGAAAGTCATTAATCGGCACAGTTAGAGACTGTCCGTGTTGAAAGTGTCCACGCTGATGTGTTTGCAGGACCCATTTGGCAAGTGTTTCAAAACAAGGGGGGGAAAAAAAGCATTTAATTTTTTGGTGTTTCACAAATCCAAAAGGAAACTAAATCCTGGCAATAAATGGTTCTTCGAAAATAGCTTGGGCTCCTCTAAGTCCGTTCAGCTTTCTGAGCTTATTACATCAGAGGGCTAGGAAAATGCCTATGAATTTCTCCATTTGGCAGATAACTTAAAGGAGACAGATTTGGCAGAAAGGCCTGAATACAGTCATCCTGAAAGTGAAGTCCAGTGAAGTTGTGTTTGCTAGGAGCCCCCAAACTGTGGCTCCCTCTGAAAACGCGCCCTCTCCTTTGCCCTCCACACTGAACAAGGGCAGCAGCACCCGTATTGTGTTGCTGTTGGAGCAAGCCTCGAACCCGCCCCTCTGGAGAGGGAGAAAGGAAGCCCCATGGCATAGAGGAACAGCCATGCCATGGACTTGCACTTGGGGAGCAAAGCCCCTGCTTGGAAATAGAATCATATAGAATCATAGAATCATAGAATTGTTTAGGTTGGAAAAGGCCTTTAAGGTCAAGTCCAACCGTTAACCTAACCCTGACATCCCACCTCTAAACCATGTCCCTGAGCACCTTGTCTACCTGGTTTTTAAATACCTCCAGGGATGGGGACTCGACCACTTCCCTGGGCAGCCTGTTCCAGTGCTTGACAACCCTTTTGGTGAAAAAAATTTTCATAATGTCCAACCTAAACCTGCCCTGGCACAACTTGAGGCCTATCGCTTGTTACTTGAGAGAAGAGACCAATACCTACCTCACTGCAACCTCCTTTCAGGCAGTTGTAGAGGGCGAGGAGGTCTTCCCTCAGCCTCCTCTTCTCCAGGCTAAACAAAATGGCTGCTTGGAACCTCCTACTGCCTACTCTCACCCCTTCGGGTTACCTTCTCACAGATTTTTCTTTGCCCTGGCACCAGTCCTGGCGATTGATCACATCCTGTGTCTTATGTATTGGCCCTTTGTTTAATTTTAACTCTTTTAGTAGGCCTAAAACCAATTGAATGCAGCCCTGTATTATAGAGGAAAATGTTTATAACCACTAGAAATGGAACATTATACAAATATGAGTAGTGGCTTAGCATGAATGAGTAACCATAACAGGCATCTTACATCATCCTTGCGTTAGTTAAGCTAAGTGGAATTTAGGTGATGGACAAAAACTGGAGGTGAGAGAAAGAGATGAGTCAGGACTTTCCATGAGAAAAAGGTTGAAAGAGCCAGCTTGCTGGCAAGTACCAACAGACATACTCTTCATCTTATTTAGACCAAGGTAGGATGGTAGGAACATACTTAATTAGCTCAACTGGAGTCCAATATTTTGTATTTTTGATTAAAAAAGGGGTCTCACATTGAGGCTGAGTTCCTCTGACCTGTCTCCCTACAGAGGTTCTCATCTGCAGTGGCTGAGTTCTTCCTCAAACCTAATCTCTGAGTTTAGCCGAGGTAATTCTTTCTTCCTCAGCAAGGATTACCTTTTACGTCTCCGAATTAACCCTTACTTTTGATTATTTTTACATTTCTTTCTTATTTTCATTACATAGCCACATAGTCTCCATTTGCATCAATTCCCAGCCCATGAACTTGCCGTGTCACATCTGCAGAGCATTGCCCTTTTCTCCTCGGTGTGCGGTGTGGTCGGACTGTTCACTAACCTTCCACTCACCTGTTTCCATGAAAGCCAGTTCTCTTTGAGGTGGCTGACGTGAACTCCTGTGGCTTTGCAGCTAAATGTCTGGGGGTTAACGCATCTCCCCTCTTGAATGGCAACTTCCTCGAGGCAGGAGACAGTCTTTAAAGGCTGGAGTGTGAGATGAGCACACAGCTGCGTGTTTCTATTCATGCAGACATGGCTGTCTGTCAAATACAGATAATTGGATATTTATCCGTACATTTGCATGAGGAATCAGAGGAACTGTCTACAGAAGCAGAGACCCTGCATTTCAGGGGCTAGCTTGGATCCCTTCTTCCTGCAAAATGTCAGCCTCTGGTAGCTTCCCAGAGGGTGACTCTGTACCCAGACCAGTTACGGCTGCAGATTGGAGCTAAAGTTAATTAGGAATAATAAAGGGAACGGAGGAAAGAACTCCGTGCTCTGTACTTCTGGCATTAGGCAATTACTACCCAGCTCATTTCAGAGGTTTATGCTTTTTGCATTTAGCAGTGCCTGACTGATTTCTCCTCACATGGAACTAGAGAGCATCATATACCACCAGTATTTACCTTTTAGCTCAGGAGCCCTCTTTTAAACCTTGTGGCCGCTTCTGGTACATATGTTTAATAAATGTAGCTCAGGAGCCCTCTTTTAAACCTGGTGCTTTGTGGCCGCTTCTGGTACATATGTTTAATAAATATTTAAATTCTGGAAGAACTTTATACTCTGTGCACTTAATCTTTTCAAATCATGTTGTTGTCAGAATGCCCCTCCCATGAAGTGCTGGTGGCAAAGTGCCTCGTCTCTCTGAAAGCTTTTTTGACTCCCAGCTGTACTCTCTCTTGTATTTTAGCCAGGCTTTCAAAATGACATACACAAACAACCAGCTGCTAGATATTTATGTGGAACATTAGCCTTGTAATTAAAGGGAGAGAAAAAGAAGCTCTACTTTGGGGTCCTTCAGAGTTTCATTACTGCCTGTTCTGCTCCATTACTGCATTTCTTTGAAAACTGAACTGCGTTAGGGGGCCCAGCTGCAAGCATGTCCCATTGATCACCAGCTGCCTAAGGAATTATCCATGCTAAGTCGAACAAGTAAAGTCATGCTGAAGGTTATGAGTGAGTCCCCAGTCCTATCCACAGCTTCTTCCTTCTGATCAAATGAGCATGGTGAAAAAAAGGTCCCAGGCTGGAGGTGGAGCCCATCTACAGACACAAAGGCCACACTGTCATCATTGTCTTGCTAGTGAGGTGCTTGCCTATGTCCCAGGAAGGAGAAGGCTGCAGTGTTGGTGCCTCTGGCTTGGATCAGACTCATCCATGTTCCCCATCCTGCTATTTCAGCCTGTATCTCTTCTGGGTAGGATTTACCCTGCCAAATTTCAGCCCAAGCTGTTGGAAGCACTCTTAAAGCATTTATCACTCAATCCCAACCAAGTTCTTGTGGTCCCAGCAAGCAGGCGTAGAAGGAATGAACTTTGAGGAACAATGACTAGCAAGAAAGTGCAGAGCACGGAAGGTTCTATAATCTGAACCGTATGCCAAGCAACAAGGGAAGACTTTAAAAAAAAAAAAAATATTGTAAGGATTAGGATATTTTTCAAGAATCTCGTGGTAACCGTATTTGCTGCAATGCAGTAGCAATGGCTGAGAGATCAGGAGTGAACACATCTCCCTGCAGTGGTGTATATTCTGATTTCAGAGTGCACTACAGGGGGAGGGAGTGCCACTGCCTTGCTGATTTATGTTGTCTCCAGTTGGTGAGCAACCAGAGCTAGGGAGGAAAGGGATCACCAGGCCAGCCAAAGAGGCGTACAGAAGGGATTCTCCCAGCGCCTACCCAAAGGATGCTTGAAAGGCTCATTACGGGTAGCCCTGGGGCTGGCAGGAGTTCATGGCACCCAGTAAAATTCAGAAACACAAGGGGGACATTCCTTAGGACAAGAGACTTGAGGGTACGTTCCCGTTCACTGTGATCAGTGAAGGGGACCCAACATGAACCTGAGCATGGGGGAAGGAAATGTTTTCCTTGGAACCTTCCAAAGCATTTCACCACCAAATTCTCACAATGCTCCTGTGGTAATTTTGTCATTTCCATTTCACATATGAGGAGAATGAATTACACAGTGGCACACAGTGAAAAGTAAGTTTCCTGGTTTCTATTTCTAGCTCTACATCCAGCTATTTGTCTGATCTCCAGACCAGTTATCCTGATCAATAGCACATCATTTCATCTCTCTGCAAAACAGGAACATAGGGGAGCTGTGAATAGTCCCTTCACTGCTTTTAAAGCAGTTCTTGATCAGTTTTGAGAAATGATGTACATATGAAAATAATTACATTATTATGAACTTCTACTTCATAAAGAGAGAG
>NW_009269999.1:4316509-4331541 GCF_000687185.1 Egretta garzetta
CCCCTCCCCTGCCCAGCATCAGCCCAGGCCACAGTGCTGGTGGGAGAGCTCACTGCATGGGGCCATGCCGGGGCCAGGTCTTTGGCTTCCCCTTCTCCCTTGGTCCAGGGCCCAGATGTCTCCCAAAATGTCTGACAGCTGCTGAGGAGGTTCCTCACTTGCAGCAGGCTGGCAGCATTAGTCGGGCTTCCCTCTGAGCTGTAGATGGACACACAGTGTTGACAGCACAGCATCAGAAAACGCTGCCTCATGAAAACTGAGATATCTTGTGGGAATATTTCATGTCAGCTTTAAGAAAAATGTTGGCCAAAAGGATTTCATAAGCAGCTTTCTGATTTCATTTTGTTTTGATTTTTGTGAACTACTGTGCTGTCTTTTCAAAAACTTTTTAATTGCGTGCACATATAACAAAACATATGAAAGTTTATTAAGAATGACATGTTATGTTTTTATCCATACTACGGCATGTGTTTACATTATGGAAAGAAACTATTTTCAAATTTTAAAATGTAACTATTAATTAAAGGTATTTCTGTGGTTAGAATATGGAAGAGCTGGTCTTTGCCTTTCCACAATAAATTTTGAAAATACGTTTTGTTCCATCTCAGAAGTCCAGATCTCCATCTATAGAGCTTCCTCTGATCCAGGCAGCTCTGTGTTCAACCCTTTGTCATCAACAGGTGGGGCTTTCAAAGTTGACCTCCGATTATGAGGGTGTGGCAAACATGAATCAGGCACCCAAATTCCCATGGGTTTTACTTCTACCTACCTGAGTTACCTTCTTGGCCATAAAACCTTTCGTAACACTTTGTGATGCTTCCACATCCCTGTCCCACCAGTCATTTAGCTGGGGCACGGAGAGTACTCGCTCTGCAGACGAGACTTCAGTGAAAAGATGAAGACGTTTTTAGCAAGTGAGTTTTAGGACAAAAATTGTTCTGTTTGGATTCCCTTCACTTTCTTTCACAGTCATTATCTCCAATTTGTGTGTGGAAGGCAAAGCTTCTAATTATACACCGCAACGAGTGCATTTTTTATAAATAGCACCAATTGTTCTGCTGGGACATTCTCATCTGAGTTGACTTCTATTCAGCTTTGCAGTCTCTGTCTTCCATGTGCAAGGAGAATATTTTTTTAATAACAAAACCCAAGCACGTGATACAAAGGCTGAGGCACTAGAATGGTATTTGGGAAATCTGGATTCTGCTGCTGGCCGACAACGGTTTCACCTGCTGTGTCACCCTGAAGTGACTTCACTTCCCTGTAATTCTGCCCCTTTGTCACTCTTAAGTCCCAGGTACAAAGCCCTCTGGATTAGGGTTGTTGCTACCATGACCAGTCCCACTGCATATGGAAGCATTACTGCAATACAAAAAAATAGCAACTTCAGAGCACTCTTTGTGCCCTCCCCAGCTGTGTTGTCCCACAGCAGATGTCCACATCAGGGCTGGTAAGCAATTGGCGCTGAAAGATTTGAGTTGTGGGGTGCTTTGCTTCTCACCCTGCAGGGGGGAAGGTTTTGTGCGACCCCTTGCCAATTCTGGCTGATGAGGGAGGGGTGCTGCTGGTCTGGCAGGGAGCCCTGAAAGTGTGCAAGAGAGGTGGTGACTTTCAAGTGGAGGGGTGGAAAGATCTGAGAAAGAGGGTCTAAGCAGGACTAATTTGGAAGATAATTTGAGACAAGATGACAGAGATATTCATATTTGTATTTTGTGTTAGCATCTTTCCTGCCTACAACCTTCTTCTCATTTAACTAGGTGCATCCTCAGCTGCCAGCTTTCTGCAGAAAAGCCTCATGGCTCCCACACAGGGCAGAGGGGCTCTGGGCACCCACCCAACTACACAGAGTTTGTTAGCAGAGGGCTTCATGTGGGCCCTTAGCCACTGCCTGTAGGCAAAGGCCCTGGCTGTGTCCTGCTGCTGCATGGAGCTCCTCTCCCTTGCCTCTCCCTCGCCTCTCTTTCTCCCTCTCCTCTCTGCTTTGCGTTTTTCCTCTGAAGATTATGGAAAAGGCCCAAATGCCACAACAGACAGAAGCCCTGGTTGTGCTGCAGTAAATGTTAGTTGCTCTCTCCCCACCACCCCAGAGCTTCCCACCAGCCGTGGGGCCCAGACCCCGCTGCCAGGGTGGGAGCCCCTCTGCGGAGGCCACGCCAGCTTCCACCGAGAGGCTACCACAGCCCCCTGGCCAGCCGCTGCGCCCAGCCGGGCCCTTGGCAGAACCATCCCGGCAGCGCGGGGGGACCTGCCCGCGGACAGCCACAGCCAGGGCCCGTCTGCTCAGGAGCGGGGCCAGGTGCCTGGAGGACACCACCCAGGCCCCAGCAGCCGCTGCCCCGCTGGGCGGTGGCTGGGCCCCTGCAGCCGCGGGCCCGGGGCCGGAGCCTGTCTCACCCTGGTGGGTCCCCAGAGCAGCTCTGCAGAGCCCCAGCTCTGCTCGGAAGCGGGACCATCCCTGCTGCAGGCCAGCGTTGGAGGCTGTGTTTATGTGGCAGTGAATGTGTCACAGAGACGAACTCTCAGGCACGCTTGGGGCTGGTGATTCACAGGCTGCTCAGTTCATGAATACAGCGCAGCCAGGAGCGTGTGTTTAATTGCTCAATGTACTGTAACACCCGTCGCTTCCTACATTATCCACTTGCCCCAGCACTAGAGCTGCCACCTTCTCAAAACAGTCATTTCATGAAGTGAATTGCCTTTCTGTGATTATCTTCTCATGCAATTAATATTTTCTCAGCAAATCACAGATCACTCTGCCTCCTCAATATCTAAAGCAATTAATGAGCCCCAGCTGGCAGCCATGGCTGAATGACTCACTCTGCTGGAGAAAAAGATATCACCACCATTGCATAGTCTCCCCTCATGCTGTCATTTGCTGATTGATATTTTGGACTGAAGGTACTTGTCTGTCATTCCCACGAGGGAGCTGGACCAGCCCTCTGAACCTGCTCGGTCAGGAGCCTGTGTGTTCAGAGGACTCTGTCCCCTCTTCCCACTCATCCTGGCCATCATTGCTGGCTGGTAAGAAAACAACACTGCAAGACCCACTCCTGGCCAAGCAATAGGTGGGGAAGGTGTCTGCTATAAAATCACAGCCTACTTGACTTCTCTAATAGGGTTTATGAAGTTCAGAGAGCTACCTCGTGCTCCATACTTTATGAAATGAAAGCACCTTTACAGCCTTCTTCAAAGAAAATAAACTGGGCCATCCCTGGGGCGCATTCTGGGTCATTTTTTAAACATATATACATCAGCCCTGTATGCCTTTCAGCAGGTATGTCACAGGCATGTTTGAATACATTCCTCCACCCTGTTCCTCTCACAGCCTGCCACAGTTAGATTTGCTGACTGAGGTCAAAAAGTTTTTTTGGACTGTCTACAGTGATGCCTTGGTATCTTCCCTATCTGACGCACCTAATGTGGAAACTTTTCAGTGTACGAATAGTTGAAGTGCCTTCTTGCACTGACCCTTTAAAGGAAAAAAAAAATAAAACTGAATTTCTTTTGTTGCCATTTACCCGTTCGATTCTGCATGAAGTTATTTTGAGTCCCTTTTCATCTCCCCTGACTAAAGAGACAGCTTTGTCGTCACCCCGTTGTTTGGTCTTTCTGTTCACTTACCATCCTTCCAAACAGCAAGAAATGTGATTTGCAGGGGGCCATCTGAAGGAGATGAAGGCTCCTGGCTTAGCTCAGGGAAGCAGTTGCGTATATATCTCAAGAGAGCTGGAAACCTTTGTACATCTTTGCAGAGAAGCAAAGTGTTTAGGCCAGCATCACCAGCAAAGAGGACAGACAGCCCAGTATGTTATGGTTGCTGATGACTGGAATAAACAGAAGTGTTAGAAGCCCTGGAGGCAGGGGTCAGGATTGGGAATTTGAAACGACACAAAATGGGGCCATGGCAGGAAGCAGGCAGCAGGGGCAGGACAAGAGAGGAGACTAAATGCAGCTGGAGAGTTTGGGACAAAGCATCACACAGGCTTCAGTAAAGCCTGAGAAGGAAATCTAGCCAGAAGAGGCATGAGTTCTTTGGATGGCAATTTAGCTGGCAAGCAGAGGAAAATCCAGAACTAGAATAAATTAACAATGGGGAAAAAAACCCAAAAATCCAAGTTCTGATGGCTTAAATTTCCTTCCTGACTCAGTTTTGTATGATTTTTTCTCTTAAGATTGTAGTGTTACGTCTCCAAAGTAAAAATGGGAGAAATGCACATCAGAAGGAGATCGCAGTGAGCAACAGGCCCTCAAAATCTACTGAATCACACCATTCACGTGTTGAAGCTTTGGTTTCAGTCATGAGAACACTCCGGGTCTACCAAATTGCTGTGTGGCTTTTAGTCTGAAGCTTTTAACCATCATTTTAGGCAGCAAGCAAAGAAATCCCTCTGGATATTCTGTAGATTGCTTCCATAGATGGGATTAGTGGTGAGTCCAGCTATATTATGGTTTCTTCCACTCCGGAAGCTCTCCCACAGGCCGTCTCCCTGCCCTATCCAAAGCAGGGCTCAGGAGGCCTTGCCATGCCCTTCCCTGGGTGCTTTTGTTGCTGCCTACTGAACCAAAGACACAGACCATGCATTAGCCTCGTCCTTTCCCCAGCATCGGACAAGATCTAGCAGAACAATACAGACTTCTACTTTCCACATTGCCCTTCCAGTTAATGTTTTCTTTGGGAGGGGAGAAAATCAGCCCACCATTATTATTTATTAGCATCTACTTCATGCCAGGTCTGAATTCCTGACCTACATTTTGCTTGAGCAAAACGCTCATTGAAGGAAATTTTGCCTAGAGTAAGGACTTGAGGTTTAGGTCTATTAATTATTAATTGCTCTATTTATTTATTCAAAAGCCCCGGTGAAATGGGAATATTAGCTGTTTTCCTTCCTCATGAACTCATTCTCTCGCCTTGTCTCATCTGGCTTTGCACATGTTTTTTCCCAAAGAAACAAGTCAAGAAGTGTGTGTGTTTGTGGAGCGAGAGGGTCAGATTTTTGCCAGGCAGGTCAGGGTACAGTCACATTTATTCTTCTCACACGCTGCTTTGTAAAACAACAAGCTGGCAGATAGAATGAAATATTAGCTTCATTTCCTGCAGATCTGAATTTGAAAAAAAAAAGCCAAGGATGGAAGAGACTGAATTTAGAACAACAAACAACAAAGCCACAGAGACTCTGCCAGTTAAAGACAATCTTTCACTGTAGTGATTTATTAAATTGGAAGATGCTGTAGAAGATCCTTTTCCATCAAGACTGTTCACCTGTAAGTCCATTTGGTCGTTCAAAGTTTGGAGGATGTATCTGTGCCGGTTAGTGACACTCTTATGTCTTCCCAGCATATTCTGCCTCCATTGTATTTTTAGTTTCTTGATAACCTGAAAGAGCAGGAGTCCATAACCCTCCCTGTTGTGCTTTCCTTCACATCATCTGCAGCAGGCTGGTGTGTCCTACAGCCAAGCTGAGGAGGCAAGGGCAGGGAAAAACAACCCTCTTCTGGGCTGCAGAAAACAGCCATAGAGCAAGAGTCTCCCAGCTCAGGTGGGGCATAGACTTTTATCTGAGTGCACTATATTTCCCTTCCTGTGAAGGTCTGGATACTGGTGCTGCATAAATACTGCCCCAAGGGCTCTCCCTAGCAGCTCCTGGGATAAAGTTATTTTCTTCCTCACAGGGGTTCCCATATTGAGGAAATAAATAGGAGGTTTCTATCCAGAGTTCTTTGCTTTTCTTTTTTGGGTGTTCCGGCAGCTCAGATGAGAGAGGATTAGAAAGTGGCCCTTTCTCACCATGCTGCTGATAGCCTGAACTTCTCTCTTTCTTCTCCCTGCCGTGTCCTGCAATGTTCATTGGCCCCAAACCCCACCAACAGCTCTATCAATAAGCTGTTTGCTGCCTGTGGCTCAATGTGTCACCATGTTGTTATGAAAAAAAAGGTGGCCACAATCCCTTTAGCAGGCTGCTTGTTTCAGTGGTTTAGTTGTGCATAGAGATCCCCTGACTAGATTAAGGGTTTATATCCATCACCCAGGAGAGCTCCGGATAAAGACATAGCTGCAGGCAATGGCAGTGTAAAGAGGTGTGGACAAGGCAATACAGAGGAACCCTATTCTCTGAAAGCAAAGCAGGGGAATAGTCTTTTGGGGTTAGGTCACAGCTTCAAACATTCCCCTCTTTTGGAAGTAGTTAAGGCAAATGATGTGGTGGGAGCAGGTCTAGGAAGAATTGCAGCAAAATGCCTCCAAGCAGAAGCATGTTTTGGAGGGCTGGCAGCCTGCACGCTACCCACCTGGGCAGGACCAGAAGCACTGTGTGTGGTGGTGGCAGGCATTCTCCATGGTAGGAAACACAAAGCATCAGACATCTTTTCTTCTGGGGTTTCCAGTCTTGTTTTGCAGATGCATCACTTTGAGCGAATTTGGGAGGATCCAGAGAAGTCTCAGAAACAGATCCTGGCTTTTTTGGTGTTTAGGCACAGAGCTGGTTCCCTTCCTCAGCTCCAGGCTTCCTGCCCCAAGCCAGAAAGGCTGCCGCGCCTGGGTGTCCCAGCTCCTGAGAGCTTGCTGAGATACAGCGGGGAACGGTGGAACGACCAGCTACCAGCCAGCCAGCACCCCAGCAGCTCGGGCATCCCCTTTGCAGAGCCTTCTCAGGAGGGACTCAGGGTGTCTCACAGACCCAGCACATTGGCCCCACTGCTCTGCAGTGCTGGGGGCAAAAATAACCAGTGCTGACACAGACTGGAAACAGAAATGCAAGGAGAGAAAGAGGCCTGGTAAAGGCCAAAGCAGCGACAAGTAGCAGCAAACTCCACACCATCTCCTTACAGTCTTCAAGGAAATCTGACTTCTTCCAGGCCTGAGTGGTGCATCTTCTCCCTGCTCATCTTGGCAGCCTCCCTACCTCTGCCCGTGCAGCAAGCTCCCCGCCTCTCCACTGAAGCTCCTTTCTCTCCCACCCACCTCCTCGCCACCCCTGCACGCCCACACCTTCTCGCACTTCTGCAAACTCAGTTTCTCTCTTGGTCCGTGCAATTTTTCCTTCCACCCAGAGATCCCCACCGGACCCAGAATGCAATTACCAGCAGAAGGGAGCAGGCACTCGCCCAGCCACAGAGCACACAGGCTGTAATAAACTGCAAACAGATAAGTACAAGAGGTATCATCCATCAGAGCAGACAAGCCCCTAATGTCTGGTGTAGGTCTGTGCTTCTATGCTTTAACCCAAAGGCAGATGGTTAAAACATGTGAATGTTGGATATGGCAGTTCCAGTTCAGACCTATTCTCGTTTCTGAGAATAACAGCACTCTGCCTAAGTGTTTGGCTGAGCAATTTTCAGCCCATCATTTCTTTACAGATTGTTTTGCTTCCATACATTCACTGTTCATGACTGTGGATGTGTAGCTGGTCAGCAGGCGTTTTTTCCTCTCACTGACTGTATGCTTGAAATGTTTAAACTGGAGAATAATGACTAGCAGAAGGTGAATGTTGAACCTCATGCCTCTGGTATTGACTTCCAGGCAATTAATAACTCACGCTAGATATAGTGGATCTCCAAGAGATTCTCAACATTTCACCACATTATGCTCAAAGATAGAATTGCTTGGGCTTTGGGGATGTTGGTGGGGTTTTTTAGTTGGGTTTTTTTTCTGAAAAGTCCACGTTTCACTCAGTAGGCTTCAGGTGGAAAGCAGGGGTTTGGATTTTTCCTGACCACCACCACTGCATGGGGCTGGCTGCACATTCTACAAACTAAATCTAGGAAATTTCAAGATGAAAGTAATTTTTTTTTTCACAGGAATTTTAAGATATATTTATAAGCAGTTCTCTGTGTGCATGCACATATGCATGTGTGTGTGTGAACATGCAGGGAAGAGGTTAGTGGGCCATAGGAGCCGTGGCCCGTGTATAGATGCAGTGGTCCACATGCAGCATGACCGTGTAGGAAAGCAGACGTAATGGGGGCAGGAGAGCTGAGTTTGCTACACCTCAAATGTCATTTTCAGCAGGCAGGGGTTTTCAGGAGTCGATGTAGGCTACAGGGATGGGGGGAGCCAGGGAGAGGGCGGTCTGCCTCTGGGGAACATCAGCAGCCCATGGGGAGCAGGGGGGAGGAAGCCCCTGGAGCAGAATGAGGTTTCCTCCATATGGCATTAGCTCCCAGATCTGCTTCGGCAGCTTTGCCTCTAAGGAGAGGCCACAGAATTTCCCATAGCAACATTTTCTAATAACAGGCAAAAAGAGCATCAGCTGCCCCTGAAGACATCAAAAGAAGGTCAAGCTGCAGGAAGAGTCTTCACGGTTCACCCACCTCGCCATAACTTAACTTCTGCTCTCGCAACAACCTGTGGCCCAGCTCTGTCTCATGTCTTGGGTGTCTCTCATCCCCTTACACAGCAGTCTGTCAGTGCCGCTGCAGGGGGAGCGAGCCTGGCTCCCCCACAGGAGGAGAGCCTCTGGCATGCCTCTCCTGCAGCCCCAGCAAGCGAGGAGGAGCAACCCTGCAGCACCAGCATTGCCGCACACACCTCTGTTAGTGGTGGGTGCTTGGGGAGGATGTGGAGGAACTGTGCACCTTCCCCCAGGGCAGGGTGCAACCCTCAAAGCACCCAGTGTGCAACACCTCCCTTCACACCTCCTCTGCCCCCTGCACCTCTTGCACAGCCCCCATTTCTCCCACTGCAGCTGCTTGCTCTTTCAAAGGGAAACAAGGGCTGAGCACAGTGCTGAGATGTCCAGCCCAGTGCTTGCATTCAGGGATCTGCTCACCCTTTTTTCAGGGATGCCATCACTGGCTGGCTTTGCTGAGTTACTGCTGGGTGGCCATCAGGGACCAGGAAAGAAGAGGTCAGGCTATCACTGCCCATGGGGCAGGTGCCCTGGTTCCCCCTAGCCTGTTTCCTACAGCTGTTCCTACAGGCAACAGAGGCAGGCTGATGGGTTAAGGGCCAGAATAGCACATTAGATCTGGATGGTACCACGGGGAAAATTAGCAGAGTAATTGTAACTGCTCGGGGTGAAACAGAGCAAAATATAAACCTCTTTTTGTTCTTCCCTTCTCCTCACATATGTACTTTGCATTTTTAATAAAGACTGACTTGCTTTTTAATTGTCTTCTATTTGTTTACTAAGCCTAAAACTCCACAGGAAAAAAAATGTGTCATCCAGACAAGACTACCAAGTGCTGCCAGATGTATTTATAGCACCACCACCCTTTGCTGAGACGTTGCTTTGGAACAGTGCTGGCTCTGAAGATGCTATTACCTTGCCCTGTGGTTATGGAGGCAAACTTTATTGTGCCTGCCCAGAGGTGCTGGCGCTTGCAGAGGGAGGACAACTGGCACCCCTGAAGAAGGATGCTTGCCCCAAGCCCCATCTGTCACCCACCCCACACGTGCCCTCTGCCTTTTCCCCAGGGAGCCATTGTACAGACACTGAAAGTGCTGGAGAGAATGCCAGAGCACATGTTGGAGAGGGAGCATCGAGCAGAGAATTGTTAGATAGAAAAAAGCATCTTGTGATGGCTATTAAGTGCTGCTAGATGAATATAGAATCACAAGTTTGTCAGGGCTTGATTTATTTTGGTTATCTGCCTGATGCTAAAAACATATACACATGTTTCTGAAACCACCACAGGGTAACGTGCCACTGCTCTCTCCCCTGATCATATGGGAAAACTGATTGACTTCAAAAAAGAAACTCAAGGTAGGGCAGAGACCGCATCTCGCAAACTCCCTCCGCTCTGAGCTGCAGTGGGACGTGAGGGACCCAAGGGCACTGGTGAGCATCCCTGAATGTCTGCAAGACCAATGAGATTGTCCACGTGGGTTGGAGCCTGTGCTCTTGCTGAAGCCCCAGCTGTCCTGGGGCCTCCTCTGCATTCGGCTCCTGACAGCAGGGCAGTCAGGGGCTGCAGGGCTGCCTGGGACCCCGGAGGTTTAGAGAACTAACATGCAGTATATTTTACATGTTGGCTGGGAATGGAAAAATCTTCATCCAGCTTCCCCAGAGGAAACCTATGGCATCAGCATACAGTCTCCCTTTGTCAGGGAGTGAAAATTAAACAGGCCTAGTAGGTCCCTTCTGGGCCATTTCCCTGAGAAAAGCCTGGGGGAGATTATAACTTCCAGCTCATTTTTTTCTGACGCTTTTTCAATCTTACTTGAAATTTGGCTTCCCACCTTATCCCCGTGATACTGTCTCACAACCGCACATCCAGCATCCATATGTTTCTTCCTAAATCTTCCCTGTACCTCCCTGCTTTAGCGCTGTCATTTCCAGACGGAGGTTCCCCCTTCAATTCAGCTCGATGTGCTCCCTCCTCCCCTGCTGTCTGTCGGCTGATGGATGCTGTACCGGTGCTCACCCGTAGCTTACACAAGCGTTGCAACTTGGCCTCTCTTCATCTCACCTCGTATGTCCACCCCTGAAATGCTTTTGCAGCTGCTCTCTAGACTCAGTCCAGGTTGCCAGCATCCTTCTGGCACCACATGTCTTGGCACTGAAAGGCAGCAGCCCTCCGTCTCCCTGCCCTCGCAGCGGTGTGGCCTCTGCCCGGAGGATTTAACCTGTGCAAGTCGGAGGAGGAGGCTCTGGACAGATGCCTGTCAGCCCTTCCTGCTCTGGAAGCAAGGCTGTGGGACTGCTCTTGGCTGCCGGATTGATACGACACATAACTGATAAACCCAGTGATTGAAGAGATTATGAGCAAAGGGGGTTAGCTGGGAAAGAAATCCTTTGGCGACCAGATGCTGCTCTGTTCGCTTGCATGTGATCCGTTCAATACCATGAGGTCCTGCAGATATAGACTCCTTTGCCACCGTCTAATACTCACAACACACCAAGACAGTTGCTGCTCCAGGCAGAAGGAGCCCAGAGCCTCCCTGCAGCGTGAGGAAGGTGTGGGTTGCTCCCCGTGGGGCACCGGCCTCTTAATTACCTCTCTTAAAATTACTTCAATGAACCCCGAGGCTTGTAGAGTCAGGAGGCTCCCAAGGATGCTGTGATGAAGACGTGGTCAGGGAAATATTAAGACAGCAGTGAGGAGAGATGGAAAATTCCTGCCTGGAAGGGAGAGAAGAAAACAAAGAAACGGAGCTCCTGGAGGCAGCTGAGATGCAGAGGAGAGGCCGCTGGCTGTGGGAACACACACGCACCCCCGCAGTTGGGGCCTGTTGCCTGTCCAAGGGCACAGCATCTTGGTCTGCAGGACCAAGGCGGGAGGTGCTGACAGCCTGTCACACCTCTCCACCGCCAGCACCAACACTGCGCTTCGCTGCCGGGCGCTACCAGGCACAGAGCTGGTCCTGTCTCACCAGCGCAGGGGGAGGGAGGCGGAATTGGCGCTTTGGCCCCCAAGCACAGCGAGGAGGTGGGGGACGAGGACCAGGCTGGCACCGCTCCTCCCGTGACACGCCCTCACAGCGGGCTGCCCAACCGAGGAGTTCTGTTTTTTGGATGAATCAAGGCCTGAAAGTTTCAAAGCAACCCGGGAACGTGGTCATGTCTCATCCAGCATTTTTAATGGTAGCTGTGCAGATAAACCCCTGGACCACTTTAAATATCACAAGAAAGGTCTGGAACAGTGAGTCATCACAGGGCTTCTTGTATTTTCCACAAGAATTAATCGTCTGCCGAGAATTCCAGATCAAGAAACCACATTTTGCTTCCACTTCTTATGTCAGCCGTGTGCAAGATCTAACTCATACTCTGCTCTGAACCTCTGTTGGGTACTGTTAGCCGGCCCCGGTGATGTGCTCCAGCTGCAGGGGATGAAATAGTGCCCGTGTATCTCCTACTTTCCCTTTGGGATGCTGAGGCTTTGCTCTGGCAGCCTTCCCCCCGCTGGTAAGCAGTCCTGCTCAAGTCTGTCCGACAGCCCCACCGTGGCAGCAACGCTCTTGCGGCTCAGCCCAGCTCAGCAAATGTCTCTGAGCTTCTTCAGGCTGAAAACTGCTCAGGAGGGGGTAAAGTGCACTGCTGTTCCTGCTGCAGGTATTTTTATGAGTTGCTTCCTGCTAGAGCCCCATCCCCCTCTATTAGTCTCCAGGCCACCGGCAGTGATAAATGCCTCCCCTTTCTTCCACCTTCTGCAAGAGTTTCACTCAGTACAAGCAGGGCGAAACTGCTTCTAAATCCCTTTACTGTTCACGAAAGTGGATTGCATCAAAGGTAACCTTCCCCTCCATTCCTGAGAAGGAAATCGTATAACCCTGGAGGCAGGGACCTTTTTGGGTTGGAGGGGACCACTAGAGGTCATCGAGTCCAACCCCCCTGCAGTCAGCAGGGACACCGCCAACTAGATCAGGTTGCTCAGAGCCCCATCCAACCTGGCCTTGAATGTTTCCAGGGATGGGGCCTCCACTACCTCTCTGGGCAACCTGTTCCAGTGGTTTACCACCCTCATTGTAAAGAATTTTTTCCTTATATCTAGCCTAAACCTACCCCGATTTAGTTTAAAACCATTACCCCTTGTCCTAACGCAGCTGGCCCTACTAAAAAGGTTTTCCCCCTCTTTCCTATAGGCCCCCTTTAGGTACTGAAAGGCCGCAATCAGGTCTCCCCGCAGCCTTCTTTTCTCTAGACTGAACAAGCCCAACTCTCTCAGCCTGTCCTCATAGGAGAGGTGCTCCAGCCCTCGGATCATTTTAGTAGCCCTCTTCTGGACCCGCTCCAACACTTCCATGTCCTTCTTGTGCTGAGGGCTCCAGAGCTGGACGCAGTACTCTAGGTGAGGTCTCACCAGAGCTGAGTAGAGGGGCAGAATTACCTCCCTCGACCTGCTGGCCACGCTCCTCCTGATGCAGCCCAGAGTACGGTTGGCCTTCTGGGCTGCCAGGGCACAACCTTCCCCTCCATTCCTGAGAAGGAAATCGTATCACCCTGCAGGCTGGCTCCTCCTTATAGTTCTTTAAATCCTCAAAGAAGGACCATTTTGCAGTGCTTTCCACACAGTGTTTCGGCATTTCCACCAGTCCTGACCAGTGGTCCCTAAATATCTTCAGTTGCTGGGGCAGAGAGCTGCACAGAGAATTTGGGCACTGCCTTGGCTTAGTTTTCCTTTGCAAGAGTCCCGCAGGAGCAGACCATGGACTTCCATGTGCCTGCAGACCACAGGCAGAAAGCTAAACTGTCCTTGAGTGTAACAAATGCTAATTTGGGTCCTATATTAGCAAGCTCCTTCACACAGAGGATCCAAGCCTTGTTTCTCAAAGAACAGGGAACTGTAAATGTCAAAATTCATGTCCATTTTAATCCCATTATAATTCCAGTAGGTGACTGTGAAGCAGAAAGGAATGGCTCTCTTTCCTTTATAGAAAGCTGAATAATTCAGACACCTTCTTTAGGCCTCCTCCTCTCTTCCCAAGATAATAATCATCCCACATTTTAGTGCTGCAACAAGACCAGCCACCCAGGACTTCACCGTACTCACCAGGCCTCGTACTGACAGGAGGAGAAAGCGCAGATTCTCTGCCGTTAGAGTGAAAAGAGAATTTTATTTAATTGCTGGGACATGAGGCTCGTGATGTAGTTGCACATTTCTGGGTCCCTTGGAGGATGGGAAGCGGTGGGTACCCACATGTATGGAGATCTGCTCACGTGTGCCACATTAGGGAGGATGTTTATGCAGCCCAAGACTGGGGACTCAGCTGAAATGGGAAAAAATCTTGCTGCAGATTTCCTCTGTGATTTTGGCCACATCATTTTGTCTGTGACTCATTCCCACCTGCAAAGAGAGCAGTAAAAGCACTGCTTGCCTGCAGCTAGCAGCTACTAGAAGCAGCATATGCAATGAGTGTCAAGGACTCGACCACCACGGTGACCGGGAGTGTTAAAGAGTTGTTCCCCACCCTGCATAACTTGTCCCCAAAACTCCAAGCAGCATCGCCGCCCTCCTCTGGGACGCTCCAGCAGTGCTGAGGGCCTTGCCGATCCCTGCCTGCATGAGGTGGATGCCTGCATGAGGGGGATGCCCGCATGGCGTGGATGCCCGCACAGGGTGGACAGGGCTAGGCAGGCTCTGCCGCGGCTGCCCTCGCTCCTGCACCAGGCTTTAAACCTGCACAGCCAGAGGTGAACATGGCGGGCTCCAACTCAGCCCCCCGTGCTCTCTATATCCTGAAATGGGAAGCTCTGTTCCGAGAAGCACGGATGAATTTAGCCAAGGAGATGAAAGTTTAGGGGACATCGAATTATATGTTAAATTTGTAATGGGCGTACAGACTCCAGTCCTTACCTGATAATTTAAAACCAGGTGATGCCTCCAAGATAAAGTAATTATGAGGAACAAATGATGAACAAAGGAAAAGTGGCAGTTTAAGAAAAGAGCATACTTTCCCTAGATATTACAAAAGTTGCCACAGCTTTACAATAACCAAACAACATTTGCTCTTTTAAAAATATCCTGACTGAGGGGAGCTCTACAGACAGACAGTTACAGTAATATAGGGATATACAGGGAGTCTGTGAGTACCTGTGAGTAATATAGGGATATATGGGGAGTCTGCGAGTACCTGTGCAAATGCCTTAAAAAGTGAAGATGAAGCTCTAAAGGGAGCTGAAAGAAGCAGTGAAAAATCTATGACTCAACACTATGGAGACAGATAATGCGGATAAAAATGTTCTGAGAACAAAAGAAGTCCTGAAATTGTTATAGATCTTTTATCAGATGAAGATAATGATCTATCTAATATTCCTGCAGAAAAAAAACCCAGCAGTATCCAATAAATATTTATCTTCTATATTCTGAAAGAAACTAGGTCGCGTATTAGTATCCCATGAGATTAATGCCTTATTCTACTCTATTCTACATTAACAACAAAAGTTGTTGAATATCCTTTACTAGAGATAAATATTTCTAGATCAGGACATGTAGATAATGCTCAAAAGGTTTCTAAAAGCTCTCTGGAGTCCTCTCTAGATAGTTAATGTCAATTTTTCATAAAATCAGGGAAAACTGAGAATTGCCTGCAAACTGTAAGGGAGGTGTCATTCTCTAAGCACTTTTAAAGTATAAATGGGACAGCAAGGGGAGCA
>NW_009269999.1:4333829-4340053 GCF_000687185.1 Egretta garzetta
GGGAGTGGGAGGCTGTGCCCAGTCCCTTGCCCTCGGCCATCAGTCCAGCTCTGGGGAGAGGGATGCAAGGAGGAGGCAGAGGCGCACGGGTCTGGGCTATTATCGCAGAAGGGTACAGAAGACAGATACCATGACGTTGTCTTTGTGTCTGAAGTCATTTGGAGGAGGGAGAATTGCAAATGCGCTTTTGTCCTGGAAGAGTGCCCATCCCTAAGCTGGCTAAATTATACCTGATCACTGGGCCTGATATTTCTTGCATTGCAAACTCACTAACTGATAGACCTCAAAGCATTTTCACCAACCAGAAATGGTCAACATGGTGCCTGCTATCTCAGGAGGTTTCATAGAGGTACATTCCTGACCGGCTGCTCTCCCATACTCCAGCAGTGATCGAGAAGGGAACCTAAATTCAGTGCCTGCAAACTTCTCAGCTGCCACTGCCTGGTAGGCTGGTAAATAATGAAGAAGTCAGCATATTTACACAGGTAAATTTTGGTTACCCTGGCACAGAAAAGACTGCACTCTGGCAAACAGTATCTTTGACCAGTACGGTGGGAGCATGAACACACACAGCGCAACAACAATGCCAGCGCATGGCTATGACCAGAGGGAGAGCGTGGTCTTTGATGCACGGGCATGATCCCGCCCTGGCTGGGTAATCCTGCACATGTCTGCGCACGATACTGGCCAGACCCGCAATTATTGGGAAATGCGAACAGCTGAAAAGCCAGCAATTTTTCTGCCAGAGCAGCTCTTCAAAAAAGCTCTCCAAAAAAGCTCTCTTGTTTCAAGATGTTCCTGATGTGAATTTGAAGAAGGCAGATCTTTTCTGAGCATTGCATGATCTGAGCCAGCGGGAGAAGCAGTCTGTGTCCTGCAAAGGACATGGACACAGTGACAAATTGGGATTTTGGTTCTCTAATACCAAGCAAAGCCTAAGCAGCCCATGTCAATATACACAGTCTCTGCTGGCTGGAGAGCAGCCCATGCACAAGCACCTCTGGAGACTGCCAGAAATTTGGTGTCACATAAGACTTCCCCTGGTTATTGAGAATGGCTGCTTCTCAAGCCACACAGGGGTCTTTAACCTTCCACGCGACCCTTTTCTTCTCCCAGCCATCCTTCCCACAGGCATCTGACCTTACACGTTCCCTCATAAACCAGAATGTCTGGACCTGGGCGCACTGGTTAAACTGAAGACAAATACAGGCAAATAGATTACCCTCAGTTTCACTGCCTAGCCTGAAACTCCAAACAGGTGAGATTAACCCTTGCGTGCCTCTACCCCACTAGTTGGGTTGAATCCATATTGACCATCCCCTCTCCTTGCTCAAAGTTTCTTAGGTAGCATATGGCCACAGAAAAGGCAGAGGTTGTGAACTGTCCTGGTTTTGGCTGGGACAGCGTTAATTTTCTTCCTAGTAGCTGGCACAGTGCTGTGGTTTGGATTTAGGAGAAGAATGTTCATAACTCACTGATGTTTCAGTTGTTGCTAAGTAGTGCTTAGACTGGCCAAGGACTTCTCAGCTTTCCCTGCTCTGCCAGGGGCACAAGAAGCTGGGAGGGGGCACAGCCAGGACAGCTGACCCCAACTGGCCCAAGGGCTATTCCAGACCATATGACGTCATGCTTGGAATATAAACTGGGGGAAGAAGGAGGAATGGGGGGATGTTCGGAGTGATGGCGTTTGTTTTCCCAAGTCACTGTTACATGTGATACAGCCCTGCTTTCCTGGAGATGGCTGAAGCCCTGCCTGCCCATGGGAAGCAGTGAATGAATTCCTTGCTTTGCTTTGCTTGTGCGTGTGGCTTTTGCTTTACCTATTAAACTGTCTTTATCTCAACCCATGAGCTTTCTCACTTTTACTCTTCTGATTCTCTCCCCTGTCCCACCACAGGGGAGTGAGCGAGATGCTGGGTGGTGCTTCATTGCTGGCCAGGGTTAAACCCTGACATGCACTCAGACATGAGAAAGAAGATGGTCCTCTCCTCATTTTTCCATGATGCTGGGAGTAGCTTTTGCTATCAGAGGAAGATCTAGACACTTGAAAAGGCTGCGTGTAGAGATATGCTAATGCACTTGTGTGGAAAAGAGAAAACCTCGAGCTACTGGGAGGGGTGCAAGGAAATCGTGTGTGTATGTGTGTGTGTGTGTGTGTGTCACTGCCTGAGAAGATGCATTGCTCTCTTTCATGTATGTGAACCCTTCTATTTCTTTTGATACTTGCTCTTGTCAAGCTCCCGATACAGTTTTTTTCCCTTTGAATGCAGTTTCCCCGTTCTCTCACGGGTATGAGGGCTGACTTATCTACCTGTTACATTAGCATCTCCAGGCGGAGAGATAAACACAGGCCTAGGGAAAAAGCTTTGTCAGCTTTTGATAGAAAGATTAAATGCAAGCTGTTACTGCTCCTAAGGCAGTGCCAGTGCCCAACACGTGAATCTCGGTAAACAACACCAATCCCTCCATTTCAGAGGCTCCAGTAGGGTGAGAAATGCATCCCCCTTAACTGGGGCAATCGGTCTGACCCCCGGGGAGCCGAAGATCAGTCAGCTGCAATGCTCCTTGTTCTCTCCCCATAAGTACGGTTTGCACGGTCTCTCCTCTCTCAGCAGTTGTGCAGGCAGTTGCCCTCTCTGGGGCCGCAGAGGAGCAGCCAGCTGGTCCAAGCTATCTCACCGCGTGGCTGCGATGGGAGAGCAAAGAGCAGTATAAAGTCAGAGAGGATCAAGGCATTGCAAAGAGCAGGCTCAGCTTCTCCATCTGACAACATGTGAAGCCAAGTTCAACTAAGATAAATGAAAAAGCATCTTAACAGGAATTCTTCCTCCATCCTGGAAAAGGGCTGGTGAGCTTTGCCCTGGGAACTGTGAAGTGATAGCACCAGTCACAGCTACAAACCTGCCAGCTCTGCCACTGCACGAATCCTTCTGCTCTCCACTGCAGAGACTCTTACACAGTACCGTGGGTCAGAATTTGGGTGATTACACCATGCCTTAGATACCACAGCTGGCAGCAGAAATGCAGTTTAGCAGCCTGGCTCTGGTTTACTCTGCAGGTCCTGGGTGAGCCCTCGGCCAGCAACGCCTACCCCACACCCACAAACTTGTTAAAGCAGCTGAGGCTGTACCTTCCTCTGCCACCCAGCCTGGTGCTTCTAACTGCATGGTGGTGAGAGGCTTGACCCTTTTGCAGCTCCCCTGCCACCCATCACCCCTGCAACATCATCTAGGCCTGAGCTACACACGCTCTATACGCTGATGATGATGCATGTGAAGGCAACCAGCAAGCAGGTAACACATGCTTGTGTCTTCAGGTTTGGGGATAAAAGTATCACTGGGGAGCTGGAAGGACACCAAGAAAGGAAAAACTGAAACAAACCTCCCATGAAATGTTTCTCAGAGCGGGAATGTCCAGGGCTTTCACTGTATTCACTGACACTGCTTTGGAAGGGACTGCGACTGATTTGAGGCTACAGAGGTCAGCTTGCTGCTCAGAAAGCAACAGGGAAGATATCATCCTCCAGCACCGGTGTCTGTGAAATTGTGCTTTAAGAGACACACAAAATGGGATGTGTTATGCCACCGCAAGTACCCAGGAAGCCTGTAAATGCATAAACAGCAATGAAAGAGGAAAAGTTTATTTGCACATCTGCAGTCTTTGACCCAAACTGGTATAAATGATAGCATGGGGGTAGCATCAGAGAGCAGCCTGCCAACGCCTCTTGAGTATTCACTCGATTCAGTCCTTCTAGGTGGCTCAGAGACGTACAGAAACGTGCATTCTCTGGACCTCAAAAGAAGCTTTGCCAAGAACCCAGCAAGCCAGCTGAAGATCTCTTATGCCCCTTGCTGGAGAAATAGTGCAATAACACAGCTCCAGCCAGCACAAACTCTGAAAACAGTGAAGTGGAGAAACAGATGGCAAAGAATAAGCCAAATGCATCACGGATCTATATCCCCATGGATAAAAGGGTTGCCCAAAACTCATTTCCAGTAGTAAAGATTGACAAATAAAACCATACAACTTAAAATGCAAAATAGGACAGGCCTGCCGTCTTTTGGCACTATATGTCTGATGAAATACAGTGCATGTACTCCTAGTTTTAAATCCAAAAGGAACCTGTGGTACGTGGGAAATCAGATGCATCTGAGGAAGATGGCATAGAAATGACTGTGTTGTAGTCTAGAAGTACCAAAACTAGCTTCAAAATAACTACCCGATGCCCTGATAGCTATTTAGCTGTCAGGTATCTCATTATCCCAGGCTGGGCTCTGCATTGCCACAGGCTGATTCCATTGCTGGAGTTAGGAAGCTCCAGGCCAGCTCAGGAGCCTCCGCTTGGCACCATGTGTAGTGCTGTGGCTGCAGCACGGAGATACCCAAACCTTCTAAGCAGCTTTTGCACAGAGATGATGAATGGCAGAAGAAGGGTGGGGAACTTGAAAAGAGAAGAGATTCTGATTTGCTGCAGTTATGTGGAAAAAGTTAATGCTACATCAACACGAGCCAGCAGCTTGGCTGATGCTTGAGGGATCAGCGGTGCTGGGTGGAAAGGGGCTTCGCAGGGTTCAGCATCACCATAGAATCACAGAATCATAGAATCACTTTGGTTGGAAAAGACCCTTAAGATCACTGAGTCCAACCTTTAACCTAACCCTGCCATCCCACCACTAAACCATGTCCCTAAGCACCTCATCTAGCCTTCTTTTAAATACCTCCAGGGATGGGGACTCGACCACCTCCCTGGGCAGCCCATTCCAGAGTCTGACAACCATGCGATGGGACACTTAGTTTTCCCACACCCTGCCCTCTCCTGTCTGTGCTTTCCTTTCCCCTCTCCTCCACTCCACGTTGTTCTCTTTCTGGTACAGGCTGTCCCAGTCCCAAAATACCTTCCTGAGAATTCCCTCTCGCTCTGCCTTGGTTTCCATCCTCAGGGAGATTCTCTTCCTTGGAAATGAGCTTGAGTAGGAAAAATGAGGAAAACCCCGTATTTAGTGGCACAACTTTGTTCACAAATCCGTTTGCTCCTGCTGATTCAGCAAAGGTAGGAGAAACAACGCCATTCTTTGCGGGAGGAATACTCTGCTTTACCGGCTGTGCTTCAGGTGAAGGAGGAGCTCCAGGGAAAGCCTTGCAAGATCCCGCACTAAAGCTGCCGCTCTGCCTGCGTGGCCTTCGGGAAGCTTAAAGAAAGCCCAACTTGGGTTAAAATATCTTTTTTTTTTAATTATTTGGCAAACATGATCATTCCTGTTTGTTATCTAATGTGTTCCTAATGGAGCATAAAGTGAGCGGACTCGTCTTTAACATTTCATTTCCTCCTTTATGCTTTGTCTATTGGTAGTGACGGCAACTGAGTGGCCCAGAGGGAATTGGTAATGAAATTTCTGTAGCAGCCCAAAACAAAATTGTTTTTAATCTTGGTCCTGCATAAACCCACGGCTAATTTTCTGACATCTTTTGTTTTAATTCTTAACTTTCCAAAGTTGAAAGCAGCAGCAGCAGCCACACATTTCTGAAAACTGCAAAGGTGAAAAAAGATTTTTACTCTCAAAAGAAATTTCTGCATCCTATGAGAAATTAAGTTTTTTCTAGTCTTGTCAAGTAATAAAAAACTTAAATAATGACATAAATAATAAAAACGTGTCTCTGGAGTAAGTATGTCAATTAAGACATTGGAAAGGAGAGAACGCGTTTTAAGATGGCGCCCCAAACCAGCTAGATGGAAAGGAAATAAACAGCAAAGGACATAAACAGAAAGGGGACGCTGAGAAACCCCCAGAGCCATCTCCCGCCTAAGTTGTTTTAAATCGGTACGTGTTGCTCACGAGAAAGGGATGCTTCCAGGGAGGAGGCATCCGCAATCTCGCTGGGCAACCTGTTCCACTCTCTCATCACCCTCATAGTACAGAATTTTTTCCCTGGATCTAATCTAAATCTAACCTAAATCTACCCTCTTTCAGTTTAAAACCGTTGCTCCTTGCCCTGTCACTACAGGCCCTGGTAAAAAGTCTCCCTCCGTCCTTCCCAGCCCCTCACAAGTCCCGAATAAGGGGAATAAGGCCGCAATGAGGCCTCCGGGTCAATGGGCACGGAGCAATGGAAGTCACAAGACGACTTTTGTAAAATAGCCCCGAAACCAGGCGGGGGTTCGTCCCTCGGCACTCCAGCCCTGCTGAGCCGCCCGGCGCCCCGCAGCCCGCCGAGGGTGCCCGGCT
>NW_009269999.1:4340393-4349240 GCF_000687185.1 Egretta garzetta
CTTCTCGCCCTCTGCAACTGCCTGACAGGAGGCTGTAGCGAGGTGGGGGTCGGCCTCTTCTCTCAAGTAACAAGCGATAGGATGAGGGGAAATGGCCTCAAGTTGTGCCAGGGCAGGTTTAGGCTGGACATAGGAAAAATCTTTTCACCAGAAGGGTTGTCAAGCATTGGAATGGGCTGCCCAGGGAAGTGGTCGAGTCCCCATCCCTGGGGGTATTAAAAGACGGGCAGACGAGGTGCTTAGGGACAGAGTTTAGTGATGGGATGGCAGGGTTAGGCTAACAGTTGGACTTGATGATCTTAAAGGTCTTTTCCAACCTAAACGATTCTATGGTTCTGTAATTCTAAAATGAGCAACATAGTCCTGGGGGAGAGGAGGAGGCACCTGGCAACACCGTGGGTTTTCCTAGGAAGGGGCCAGCCTGCAGCCCCAGCCGGCAGAGCGGTCAAGAGGCTGGGACAGAGCACCCTGGCCCTACTGGCAGGGCCTCCATGCGAGAGCCATGGCTAATGAAACCAACAGGTATAATCAGGACCATTCCCCGGGCGCTGGATCTGCAGCAGGGATGGGAGTTGGATTTCTGGCCCCGGGTGAGCAGCCTTCGTTTCAGTGACCTTGGGGAGCCAACACAGCGAGTGACACAGGTCCACGGCAAGGGTGGTCAAAACCTTTGGCACTGTCTGGTTTGAAAAAAAAAAAAATATTTGAAGCCAATACCTGCAAGGGCTTGTGGGCTGGCTTGGGCATTTTCTCCGTTCATAGAATCGTAGAATTGGAAAGGTTGGAAAAGACCTTTAAAATATGAAAGACCCACACAAACAGGGGAAATTGCCTAAATGTCCATACTGGGGAAACAATGAAAGGGAATATACACAATGTACTACCATAGCCACGAAGTAAATTGGGGAAAACAAAACAAAACAAAACAAACCCAAAAAACCAAACCCACAACCCTCCAACTTATTTTTTCCTTCCACTTGAAGGGCTAGTTATAAAAACATGAGACAAATGATTTTTAGACAAGCCTGGATGAAACTGATAGTAGAAATCTAAAATAAAATAACAATATTCTTAGTAGGAAAATCCACTGAATCTACGCCATACTTTTAAGGCATTTCTTTGGCCACGTGTTCTTAGAACTGATCAAAACATGAAAGTCCATTCAGGTGACAACTTAAAATGTTGAAGCTATATTAATTTCATAACAGTAAAAGATAAATTCCAAAGCTTTTACTGATTTCATCTCCAGTTTACATCTGGTTTTATTGAAATAGCTATTAAAAACTCTTCTGAGACTTTCTATGAGCCAAACAACCTTTTCTTTGATAAGCAAGTCATTAACCATGTTACTAGCTAAAAGAGAACAGCATTCAGCCTTTGGGGGAAACTGAAGTTTTCACTTGGCAAATTCAAGATATTTTAGCCCCCCAAAATTTCATTAAAAAAAAATCAAGTTGGCATTTTCCTCCTCCTGATACAATGTGAAACACACCTATAAATGAAGCTCACGTGCTAAAAAAGAAAAGGGAAAGAAAATGAGAAAATAATCTTTTCTCATGTTTCTAAAACTGTATTTTTTGAAACGTCTTATCCATGCAAGTCTTACCCATGGAAGTACTGTTTTCAGTTCAGTGGGACTTTTTTGGTGGAGTTCTTCACCTTGAACAGGTTCTATACTTTTAGCGTTTGTGCTTTTGATAAAGCAGTTTGTTTTGCTTTAAAAATACCCTGCATCATAGTCATTGTTATTACTTGTATTAAGCGTTATCACTGCTTGTATTAGTGGAAGATGTAGAGACTGTAAGATGACCCAGGTGCTACTCAAACGCAGAACACAAAAAGGTGGTTCCTGACTTAAGCACACCGTCATCAGGCAGGAGCGCCGGAAGCCTGGGGAGTTCAGGGGGAAAAAAAAGCCAGCCACTGAGCAGCCAGAACCAGCTTTAAAATCACGACATTTAAGGGAATAATAAAAAGGTGGCTGCCTTCTAGTTACTTCCAGCTTAGGAGTCTTTAAATTTGGTACATACGCTCAGGCTTTCTTCAACCTCTTAGCCAGAGGACAAGAAAGCACTATTTTTAAAACGAAAGCTGAGAAACCCATGTAATCAGAAGCTTTAAGGAAAATACCAAGTGTCATGAGAGTAGGCAACACTGTAGTTCCCTACCACTTTTTTTCTTCAGATCATCTTTTTAATGCAAAATGAAAGGCTGTTTGCTCCTTACGTTTTTCAGTGCTATCGTTCAGCCCAACGTGTTGCCCTTTAAGTGAATGCTCTTTTGACAAAGCAATTTGATTATCTTCAATTATGCTATTATCAACAGCTGAGATTAGTAAAAAAATCAAAGGTTTATAATTATATCCAATTTTCTTCTCATTACAGACAATAAGGTCTGGACAGTCATTTTGCTTTTTGTTTATTATTAGCTTCCAGTCACAGTCATTTTCAGACTCTGATGCATTAGAACAACATGAAATGGTCTGGACTGCAAAAAAACAGGTGACAAATTACTTGCTGCAAAAATCTTTTTTTTTTCTCTAGGACTTCAAAGCCACGCGGAAGTATTTATTTGACATAGATGAATTTGGTTACTTTAAATAAAACTTTAATTCAGAGCTAAATTTGATCTACACGTCTCTAATTTGGAAGAGACTCCTGAGATTTATAGATCATGTTCTCATGATGTAGTGCCCGTAACATAATACGCCGGTGCAGCAGTGAATGGCAGAGGCTCTGCCTGCGAAGATCTGCTGGAACTACTTGCTTTGGAGCTTTCTTCTCCAGTTGTGCAAGTTGAATTAACTTATTTTATTGAAATAGTCTGTTAAGGATAACATACAGCTAATAGATAACTGTAGCACAGACTGTTTGCAACGTACCGTGTTAGCATTTGTGGAAGTGCAATGCTCCCGCCCCCCCAGTAAAATGAAATATTAATAAATGATGTGTGCAGGAGGCATTCGGTCTGGCTGTCTTAAAGTAAGAGCTGCCTGACAAGGGCTGTCCTCTCACAAGGAAGCAGGCAGCCAAGGGGCTCCCCCAGCCTTCCCAAAAGCAGCAGGGAGTAGCTGCGAGTCCCTGGTAAGAAGAGTGGGTAGAGGGTTTAGCAAAGGTCGATGCGGCACAAAACTACCCACAGGTCCTGCCAGACATAGGCTGGAGTGACAACAACCCCTCGCAAATTGTGTCCCCTGCTCAGGAGCTCGGCCTCAAAGGTACTGTGATAGATACTAACAACTAGTAATGAACTGATAAATATCCCTGGGAGAGGATACTCAGCTGAGCAAATGACACAGCAGCATCTGGAGCTCTCCCCATGCCACAGATGATGCCATGGATCTCGGGAGGGAGCTGAAAGTGTTCCCAGCTCTCATCTCGGTGATGTGCTGGTCCCATGGGACAGGGGAGCAGAGGGTGCTGGGGTCCTACTACTTGGGGTGCAGTTGGAGGGAAGCAAACATTGGGTCAGTGGGCAGTCAAACGGCACCCAGCACCAAGCTGGACCTGCAGTCACGCCCGGGGGCTGAGCCCAGGCAGCGGCGGCCGAGTGGGTCAGGCAGGACATCGCTACGCCAGCTGCATGGAAGGAGCCGTCTTCAGAGCAGCTGGGGTATGTGCTCAAATCTGGCGTATCCTGAACAGACAAAACCCACATAGCTGCGTATAAAAGAACTATTTTTGTTCCAGCTCAGAAGCCAAGGCAAGGAGTTTTTACCAAGAAATCCCCCAGGGTAGAAATAAATTGCATATTATCAGCATTACAGAAACCTGGTAACTTGGTAGTGATGACATTTTAATCAATCCAGAATAGCATGATTTATATTAATAATGCACCCATTAACTAGGTTAAGTAGTGATTCCTTTTGGATCTCAAAACTAAATTGCCAGTTGAGAATCCCCAGCAAACACAGACGGTGATGTGGCAGAGCTAACTAAGAAGGGGTATTTAGATCTAACCTGTCCAGTATTTCAGTCAGTGGCCAGAAACTTAAAGTTCCTGCTGATAAAACTCACAGGTGACATCAAGTTGAGCAAGGCAGGGAAGAGGAGGTGTTATGCTACCTGATCTGAGGGTGCTTGATGTCAGAAGCATGGGCCCGTTCCCAGAAAGGGGTTTTGTGGGCAGCGCCACGCACGGTGATGCAGGCACAGGCCATCCCCACACAGTGGTGGAGCATCCCCTGGGTAACAGCAGCTCTGGAGAGGGTAAAAGGACAAACAGTTCATGGGGATCTTGCAGTGTCATAACATGAGAAAATACTAGGGTGATCCTGAAAGTGTAGCAGTAAGGAAGAAATGTGTGTACATATGCGCATTTTTGGTTAGGTGGACCCCACACTGCTCAGGGCAGTTCAGGCAATCGTATTTTAAAAGGGATGTTGGAAAACTGAGCAAGGTTCACAGAAAAAAACAAGAAAATGATGTTAAGGACTGACAAAAATGTCTTTGTTGAGAGGTTTAAAGAGATCAGTTTATTGACTTAACCAGAAAGAAATATTTTGAGTTGACTAGACTATAGCATAGATAAACCTTCCCAAAAAGAAAACACCAAGAATATATAAAGTACAAAAAAAGCATAAAAAACCCCAGTGGCTAGAAGGTGGATGCAGCCAAATTCACACAGAGAATTCAAGCCCACGTTCAGAATGAGGAGGGTGAGGACAAAGGGAAGGAGAAATTCTTTATTTCTTGATTTCTTCAGAGGTCAGTGTCTTTCTTAAAGACAGCTTTATTGTTAAACACAAGTTATTTGGCTCGAGACAGGGTAGCTGCTTGTGATATACAGAAGTGCGCATTCCTATGGACTGCCAAAACATGTGACGGATGCCTAGAAACAAACCACCGAGTTTTGAAGTGCTTGTGAGCGGAAACATTCCTCGCTCTCCAGTCTTTGGGCCAGCTACAGAGAGACCATTTCATATGGGAAAGCAGTTCTGATTATTCATTAGAAACACACCAGGGCAAATTCTCAAACCCCAGTGTTTGAAAAAGGCACTAGTTGTATATGCCTCATCTAGTCCAGAAGATTTCGGGACTGGTCTTGGGCAGGTGATCTCATCCCTGGGTTTCTGGCTATGGTTTGAGTGCTCATTCCCACCGCTGTCCCCGCAGCCCGAGACACGGGCGCCGATCTGGGTAAAAGGCAATCCGCATGCATGCACCAATACTACGATAATTATGCAGCTTTCTTCTTTTTTTTGTGGATTATTTTTAACGCAGTTCAGCTCTCTGCTCCAGTTCATGGCCTGCAAACAGCCCTCTCAGCACGGCCAGGGCTGGGCAGCCACGGCAGCACCCCCCCCCCACGGAGCAGGAAATCCTAAAGCCAGCACTGCCTCCCAGGCGCAGATGCAGAGGCTCCCCTCCCAGGCTCGTTGTTGCCACAGGGGAGGTCTGGCTTTCCTCCTCTCCCCCGACAGCGCGGTCCCACCACCTCCTTTTGCTGGTGTTGGCAATTGCCTGGCTAATTCTGGGTTAGCCAGCCAGCTCAGAGAGGGCAGCAGTACCAGTCGAACGGACCGTGCCTGCTGGAGTGGCTCTACCTACCCGCCGCATCACAGCATCTTTACCATCGAACCATACCCTCAAATTCCAATATAGCTCTATGACGTTCCCAGGGCGGGCTCCCTGTCTCTGTACGCTGATGTAAACCCCAGGCAGGACCATCCCACCCTCCCCACTGTCCCTAACGGTGCCTTTTCCTCCTCTCCTGTTAGCACCAGAGCTGCTGCGGCCAGGGGGGGCGCAGGCTCGGGTTAGCTCTCCAGGCGAGCTCAGCAGATGGTGGCACAACTGCCAGGGCCCGGAGAAAAGGGGAGAAGGTTGCACCCAGAAGTTTCTGGCTTTCCAGTTGAACTCAGCAGTGTTTATGTGTCTCCTCAGGGGCTGGTTCATCAGGCTTAATCCAGTGACATCCATAAAATTAATGGAGGGCACTGCATTGCTAAAGCATTCATATTCTTCTACCGATAACGGTGAGAGACTCATAGAACACGATGAGGAAAAAGACAGCGCTGCTGGGTAAAGGTCATTGCCGCTTCTATTGTACAGCAGAAATAAACACGAGCTGCAGCTCTACACAGTTACAAGCTCTTCAAAGAGCTCTTCCCCCGCGCCTCTTTTGGGGCCTGTCCCACCCTGCTACAGTGATTTGTAACTACGGGTTTCTGGCCGAGTTTCCTTCTCAGTCATGTAATTTCCTTTTTCTTTTCTTTTGTGGGACATTTTCAGATTTTCAAAGGGAAAAATCTGTATTCCGATTCACCATCCAACAACCCATCAACGTGGAAAAGAAACGTCCCTAATTTTGGTATGGCTTCTTACCAGTGTTTTTGATGCTAGAACCTGGTTAACAGACTTAACAGCCAGCTAACTTCACGCTGATTGAGAGCATCAGCTCGATGCTCAGATTTGAATCTTTTCCGTGTGCAGGACAGGTGGTGGGTAATGACAGTAGGATTTTTCCTTTCTGCTTGCAACCAAGCGACTTTTCCTGGAGGAAGAGGCAGTCCAGCCCCAAGCAACTCGTTCCTTGAAGCCTGGGGAGCAGACGCCAGCCTCTTGGTACTGATGTGGTTATGTAGCATGTTGCCAACCTTAAACGAGAGAGTATTCAGTAACGTGACGGCTGCTGTGCATGCTGCCTTGCAGAAGAAGCCGAATGCTTTCCTACCTTTCCTTGGGCACCCTGTTGAAGACAGGCAGGCATCCCCAGGGGAGGCAGCCCTCCCTCCCCGCCTCCAGCATGGGTCCTGACTCCCCCCGTTCTTTGAGGTGTTGCACGTGAACCATCGGGCATTTTTTAGGGAATGACATTCTCATTGCGTGAAATACATCTGGTGGCTTCTGCTGCAGGGGTCGGACCTTGCAGCTGACAGAGGTACCTGCTGACTCCCAACATCTTGAGCTCTGAAGACCATTTAAGCGCAGTTGTTGACAAGCTGGATTCTGTTCTACCCACTTTTGCATGCATTTTTTTTTTTTTTTTATACCATTGGCTAAAAGCTCAGCGTCAGTAGAAGAACCCTTTTGCCTCCTGGGAGACTCTCCAGCATTTCATGGAGGAACAGATTTGACGCTCTAATACTGGAGAGTGGACACCCAATTACCTCATTCCTAACTTATGTTACCGTTTGTAAATTTTTTTCTGAGAGCCCTGCTGGCAGAGGGGAATTGCTGTGGGTGATGGAGTGGGGGCTGAACACAAGGAAAAAGTGCTGAAGCACTCATTAAAAAAAAAAAAAATAATCCTATGTCTTCTTAGTAGGTGAGGGGGCAGTTTGCTGAGGAAGGGGGAGCCTTTCCAAGCCCCAAAGGTTTTTGCAGGGAGAGTACAAGTTGCACTGTGTTCCTTCTGTAATTATTTTCTAGCCAGAAAAGACACAAAATCTTCTTCACGGGCATTTTATCGCCTGACTATTAAATGTATAGAAACAACAGGCACACATTAAGACAAGGCAACTCCCTCCCAGTAAATTAGCATGCCCATGTTTGCAAGGAGACATAATAGCTGTTATTTATATTGTACTTACATATTTAATTTTCTTTATAAATAAAAGCTTTATGCCTCCCTTTGAGCCTGCTCTTACAGCCTCAGACTACAGCAGCTACAACAAAACTATTACTCCAAATTGGCACGGCATTCAGCATGCATTTGCATTACTTCCATGACTTTTATTGTTTTCTTAATTATTATTTTTTCTCTCGGTTCATTCGTCAATCATATTTACAAGCCCATTGTCGTACTTGCCGTGTTCTCGCACATTTCACCACACAGACAGAAACTGCAAACTAGGGCAGCTCTATTAGGATCTCTAATATTTCTGAGGAGCCTGAAGGTGCTGACAGCTTATGGTATGTCTTTCCCAGGCAAGTGCAAGTGCCTCAGTCCATCTATCTGCGATGACTGGAAGGGGTAAAATTACACAGCACGCTTACCCTCCGAGTAGGAATCCTCTCCCCAGAGGTTAGAAACGGGGAACAAAAAGCATACCACAGCTGGAGGTCTGTCAAACGATACTCATCTGAACTTCCGAATAATCATCTGTGCCACACCGGCTGCCTTTGCAAAGCCAGCTTGTTTTGAACTCGTTTGTTGATTACCTTCCGCGTTGTTTTGCCAAACTATCTTTTGCCGATTTAAGTGATACATCAAGATCTGATCCTGGATTCCTGCCACCCCCCAAAACTCTCAGTGACGGCAGCGGAAGCAGCTGGAGGATGGCAGAAGTGGGCCTCTGTTTTCCTTGGGCTGCATCCTTTTTCACTTTGCGCCCTCACTGATTTTCCTCCGCTCCACACCATCCTTTTACAGTAGGCACCTCAGGCTGGAGGATATTAGGAAAGAATTGTATTTCTTGGGACTGCAAAAAAGGGTTATTTCTCAGGGCTGCAGAAAAAGGGAAGGAGTTCCAAGTACCCAAGCATGCACATTGTCACCGAAGCCCTGTTTGCATACAAACCCATTGTCAACCAAAGGAACTGGAAAATTATGGCTATTTATCCATCCCTCTCTTTACCCCCCGCTGTGCCTCTTTTGGCAAAGCAGCTAAACGGTTCGCATTGTTTCAAATTTAGTGCTTGCAGATGGTTTTATTTAGAATTTGTTTTATTGGTGAGACATGCTTCCTCTGTTTATTAAATTATGCCTACTTTTTGTAATCCGTCATGTTGCCCGTAATTTCTGCACAGCGCCCGAGGGTCGGGTTTGTTGTTGTTGTTGTTGTTGTTGTTGCTGCTGCTGTTGGGTGGGTTGCTTTTTTGGGGGGTAATTTGAAATGCGATCGAGCTCCGAGCGCCAGGGAACCGCCGCGTCTCCACGTTCACTTTTTGCTGGCGGGAGGGC
>NW_009269999.1:4350658-4363187 GCF_000687185.1 Egretta garzetta
TGCAAGGGCAGCCGTGCCCGCGCCCGCTTAGCCGGGCTACTTTGTTGACTCGTGTGGAAAAACTTCGCCAAATGCATATTTTTTTGGCCTTTCTCCCTCTACTTTTTTTTTTTTTTTTTGAAGTTATTGAATCTTTCCGGCTTCTTTGCAAATGCTCCAGAAGAGTGTGATTTTTATATGTATATTTTATTCTCACCAAATTCCTTTATCCCTTGCCGTATTCCAAAGGGAAAAGCAAGATGCCTCCAGTGTCCTGTTGCGGATCCTTAAAAAAAAAAAAAAAAAAAAAAAAAGCTGGCCTGTGGGCAAAACTGTTGGCTCAGTGTTGCTTCCTCTCTTTCCAGTGATTAATGCTTCTCCTTAGCGAGAGGAGAACTGGCAGAACCAGCTCAAAAAAAAAAAGAAATGCTAACCTGACCATCAGAAGGGGTTGTTTTCCAGCACTGCAGGTGTGCATGGTGTTTTGTTGAGCAGCGAGGGAGCCCTAACCCCAAATATCCAGCAGCCCCATGGATCCGGTCCTGCCGCTGAGGTTTAACTCCCCGTAAGACCAGCGGAGCATGAGCACGCTGCTTGGGTTGGGCTTCGTGTCCCCTAAATTTCCGTTTGTGCGATCACGGAGATTATAAGCAATGAAAGTGGAAAGGGAAATTACTCTTTCAACTTTCTAATGTATTGTGTATAAACCCCACAATAGACACGCATCCCTGATGAGGATGGCGCATTTTTTGGTTTTGAGTGCAAGCTGCAATCGAAAAAGAAAGCATTTGGATGATGCATATTTGCTTCTTGCAAGGGGTGCTTCAACCGAAGGTGCTCCTGCTCCAAAAGGAACAGCTTGGTGCAAGGCTGAGTGACACAGGGCTCTTGAATCATGTGCAGTTTGCAAAGAGTTTGAGCCTCGGGGCTGTTGGTGTGGCCAGCACAAGGGCTGTGTTGGCCAAGCAAAGGCTGCTTAGCTGGAACCGCTCACCAGGGAGGATTTGAGGTCGCGATGGGAGATGCTGAAGGTTGCCCTGGCTTTTGGCTGGGTGCTGATCCCACTGTGGTGTGGAGTAGCAGGATCAGGGGAAGCCGCTGTGCCCTCCTGCCTGGGGGTCATGTCAAAAGCTGCTGCTCCTTCTGGTGGTCCATGGGGTATGAGGGGGGTCCTGTGCTTCCACCTCGGTGCCGGCTTTGGTGCAGAGCTTGCTGATTGTGGGACAGCAGCCTGTTGCTCCTCTAGCATCTTTGTGGACCATGCATGAAGCATGATGCTTTCTGGGCCACTTTATGGGGGATTCTCTCATTGTGAGCCTTACTGGTTACTGGTAGCAATTATGCTTTTTTGACAGGTTAAGGGGGAGAATTATTGTGAGGATCATACCTGGTTTTAAATAACAAGGACAAAAGCAAGGACGTGTCTGAAATCTTATTTCTGATGTTACTGAGGCAAGGTCGGTCTTACTGGGATGGGGTGGGGGCGCATTGTTTGTTTGTAGAGCTTGCCAGAAAGTGATGGACCCGCTCAAAATGGTTAGGAGTGGGGTACGGGTGTGTCCATGAACGCTGCAAGAGGGAGGGCTCCTCCACTGCAGCGGGCCAGCGTTGCAATTGGGGGGCCACAAACACTCTGGTGAGTGGAAGTTGCTGCCCTGAGTCAGGAACCAGAGTAAACTGTTTATATCGAGGAGAAAAATGACAAGCCCAGGCAAGAGAGGTCTCTGGTCTTTTTATAAAGAGTACCATGTACACTTTATCCTTCTGTGTTTTTGTTTTTAATACTCTCTCTTCCTTTTGGAACTTCTGTCTCATGCTGGTTAATTCACAAGCAAAGCTGCGTTTTTGGCATTTTTTTTCCCCCATGTCCATTTATGCAAAAAAAGTACATGCTCTTTACCTATTTGTTTATTCTTAAAAATTGCTATTAGCTAACCTTTTCCAAAACTCTTAAAATACTGCCTTGGCCATCACAAAAAGCCTAATATTTCACATTTCGGATTAGCATATTTAAAATTGTTATTGCCAGTCCAGTGCTGTTGGCATGTGTGTGAAGGTGTGCATGGAGAAACTAAACATGGTCTGAAAGACAAAACGTTTTGTTGTGTTTGATGATCAAATAATAATACCATTGATTAACTGGGGGACCTCCAGAAGGAAGAAACAAGCTGCTAGGAAGGAGGATACGAGGCTGGGTAGCTGTAAGAAGTAATGACTCGTGTTCCCACCGGCGTGAGCTCCGGTGGCAACTTTTGATGCGTACTTTGCGTTGGGAACTTGCAGCTGAGGCCTATGAACAACCAGTTTTCCCAAGAAAGCCAAAACAAGCAAACATTGGGGTTTTTTTCCTTAATTTGGCTTGCAGCTTTTGGCATTTTGAGAAATCTGGAGTCAGTTGGACATGCATCCAGGTAGGCTTGACACTCTTCTTGCATCAGCGTTGAGTTCTCTGATCTGGGCTCTCACCTGAGCACAGGTCCTTTAGACCCTAGGGCTGAGCGCTGCTTGAGGCACAGGCGTAGCCAGCAAAGTGGGGGTCGGTTGGTACCTGCAGCATCTGCTGGCATTGAGCAAATGTCAGAATTCCTCCCAGCCCGCCGCTGGGCAGCCCTGCCGCGGGATGCTAGCTTTCCTGCTCCGCGTCTTGCCCCTTGTTGTCATGCTTGCAGCGTGTTTCATCGCAAGCGCTTCTGTACAGCGCTCCCGCCTGAAGCTCTGCCTTACAGGGTGAGGTTTCTTGGACCAGAGCTCCTGTGCAGCTGCAGGCAGTTTTAGTGCTGCCTCTTGCACTGACCTCTCTACAGTAGTGGAGTAAAGAGGGCTTTAATTCCACAGGCTCCTCTGTTCTCCCTGCGACCTCTTCTCTGCTACTGACGGTGTTTTTAAACGAAACCTCTAGAGCAATGGTCCTTCTAAAGCTGCATAGTGAAATGTTGTTTTTCAGGAATCCCTGCTAGTTAAACTTGCCCATGCTAGCAGATTCCAGTAGCAAGTCCAACCTCCTGAAGAAAAAGCAGAGAGGACAAGGTGAGAGACAGGTTTGTGTCGCCCTGCGTGGCATCTTCAGAAAGCAGTGAGGGAAAAGTGCTTCAGAAGGGGAGGAAATTTGCAGGTAAAAGGCCAAAGAAAGAGTGATGGAAAACACAGAGCAGTCCTGTGGCTTCTTTGGAAGGTGGGAGCACCCAAGGTCAATGGAGAAGAAACCTGGCGAGGAGGGCAACACAAGCATCCCATGTTAGAGAAGTTTTTCTTTAAAATGCTCACTGTGTGATAGGCACTACATTACTCACAGAAAAGACTGGGAGGACTGAGAGCAAGGAGGGGAAAAAAGCAGAGGTGAAGGTGGTAAATTTTGATGTGGCATCTAGAATCACGTTTACAATGTGGGTTTTTAGAGGTCTAGTCACTGTCCCCACCGTGTAGGCTAGGGTTGGTGAAGGTGGTACTAGCACTGGCATTTTTCTTCCTTCCATCCCAAACTCTGCACATAGTTGCAAGAATGTATGTTTCTGCTGAAAGCCAGTCAAGCAATTGAAAATATGGATACTTAAAGCTTTGCTATTGTGCTTCCTGGTCACTGATCCGTTTGTGCGAGCGGGACAGCTTGTATTCTTGGTGGCTGTCGTTCAAAGGCCTCCTCTCTGCAAGGCAGGGAGGCAGCACTCTGGCGTTTCAGACTCGGAACAGTTTCTCTGCAGTCAGCAGGTAAAAACATTATACATATAATTTAAGGTTTAAGCTGCAGAAACTGGCAGCCTCCAGAGAGAGATCAGTAATGCGTACTGCAGAAGACCGTTTCAGTGCAGTCCCTCGGTCACGGACAACCATCAATAAGGGGCCCATCAGAAGGGTATTGCAAGCAAAGTCGTCCAATTTGAGCATGCTCTGATAAATGGCTTCACTTCTCTGCCCGCTTTCTTTGCTCCTCCTTAGGCTTTGGCTTTTCAGCAAGGCTAGTTTTACTTTGACTGTAGTGACTTGTCCCTGAGGAGGGACTGCTGTTCCGAAATAAGCGTCAGCGTCGAGCCCTGCCAGGGCCGGCACTCCCGGCAGCTCAGCCTGTGCTCCTGTCAGCTGGGGGCTGGGTTTTGCTGGTGGAAGCTTGACCGTGGGTACTAGGGGGTGGTGTATGAGGACAGCGTGGTGGAAGTGCACGGGAGGTGACGTGGGGGATTATCCCGTGCGGCAGCTCTAGAATTGCTTTAATTAGCTACCCCTGGGAGCCAGCGGTGCTCCCGCCTTGCGCAGCGCCGTGCAGCGGGGAGCCGACGCACTGAGCATCCTCTGCCAGTCCCCAAGCCAGGGCATCCCTGCGCTCTGGGGAGCGCTGGCTCTGGGCTCCCGGGCACGGATCAGGGTGCTGTGGGCACACAGCTCCTGTGGCTCCCCACAAACGCCCTTTCAGAGTGTTTTAGAGTGTCAAAGGCCAGCAGTTGGAACTGATGTTGGTCAGGGACATCAGCTGTTTCCAGGCTGATAACCGATGTGAAATATTGTCTAGTACATTCCTTTCAGTACACTGAAGCCTTATTTTGAAAATGTATCATATGAACTGTATCATAATATGCAGAGTGGAGTTAAATGTGGTCCTTCAACTGCAGACTCGAGCAGCTGAGCAGACTTAAGTGTACATAGCATCTTCCTTAAAAGTCGTCGTAAATTTGGCTGGGATTACCTTTCCAGGCCTAGCATGTTGCTCTTTACACCTTTCATTTGGATAAACCTTGACTTCCTCGTGTCTCCGTATATTGGGGGATTTTGCTGTTGAGTCTTTTTTAACTTCTTTTGTTCTGAGGTTGCTGGAGTGCTTCATGTGGTCTGCTGCTTTCTTTAAATCGGAGACCTTTTGCTTGAAAAGGCTAATGCAAATGTTAAATATGCCACAGTTTGCAGAGTCCAGTCCTTTTATCACTAAAGAGGAAAGTAATGAAAACACTTGGAAACCGACTAAAGGAAAAATCAATACTGATGAGACGTGAACATACTTCTGTGAACAATAAAATGCATTCTAGAGTTGTCATGTGTACACACCTAGGCATGTGGGTTATCTTTTTGCGCTCAGATGTCATCAGTCAGCTTTTGCAGACTAGAAGCTTTTTAATTACTGAATTTCTCTTCCATTTGTGATTGGGAAGAGAACTTTCTTATGTATGGTATGTGTGTAAGTTGCTTTGTTCCTTGAGAAATTTTTCCTGAATTGTGTAGAGGGACCACTGGATGGGTGCAGCAGTCCCTGGCCCTCCGGGCAGAATCTCACCAGCTAACGCTGCATTGCCGATGCAAAGTCATTACCTCCAGAAAGGTGGCTCTATTTACTGTGTCTCCTAGATGTGTTGAGAGCTAGCACCAACTAAATCAGATGCTAACATAACCTTTTCAGGTCTGATGGACTTAACTAGTGGTTGGTTGAGGTTTTTTTTAACTAGGTCTCATTCTGTAGTCAGGTGTTGAAATGTTGCTTTTGAATTCCCTTGGGGTAGTCGGTGAACTTTCATAGTCCTTCAGTGACTTGCATACACAAAGTCACTGTGACGTGCTCCCTCTTTGGACTGGAATTGAAGGAGTTCTTGGGCTCTTTCCATGCTTCTGCTAATCAGCATTTTAAAAATGTCTGTAGTGTAGAGGACCAGGTATTTCTGTGCAACCCAATACCTTTACGTAGAAGACTCACTTGAGGAGGAGGGGCTTCAAGGAATGGACCAGAAGTGCTTGGCCCCTGCTGGAAGTTTTTTTTTTTTGTAGTTAGCTGCGTTAGGATATACGGGGTCTGAACGTCGCTCTCTCTGTATGGAAGGGAATGTGCAGATCAAATGGTGGTGGTGGTGAATTCAGCACACGGATATCTGATTTCTTGGCAGATCTGACACTGGGAGTATCTGGACTGCTGCCTGCCCCAAGGAAAAGGGGGTCGGTGTGACCCATGCTCTGCCAGCAGTGTAATGTGAGCCCCTAACCTGTAGACAGATTTACCAGCCCTGAATAATGCCTGTTGTACTGTGAGATCTTATCTCCCTTAATGGCCTGCAAGAGGGTACAAATGAGGAGAAATAAATATGGCTCCTGCTTTTGCTTCCTCTGCATTTTGTGGAACAGTTGATTTGTTTCTGTTCTGCCTGGTGTGTTCATTAGTGCTTTTAAAGGACCGAGCTAGTTTGTTAGAATTTTAGAAACAAATGAAAATATGATTTATTCCTACCTTCTTGCTTCCCCCCCCGCTGCCCAAAATGTTCTTTCCCTTTTTGCTGAACAAGTAAAAAGAAAGGAGGTGCTTGCCGTGTCCTGGAGCCCAAGTTAGAGCCAGACCACAGTAACAAACATAAAGGAGCCGTCGTGTAACATTCTTCAACAGAAATGAACAGGCACCAACTGGACAAATGGTACAAAAGCAGGATTTCATCTTTATTTTGCCTATGTACCCATAGGTCCCAATTGAGTGGGGATCCTCCTGCAGCTGAGACTGCCTGCCTGGAGCTATTGGTGCTGCAGAGGCTTTACAATTTCATGATTGATTCCTGAAGTTTTTGAGCTGGGTGGTGGGAAGGGGCATTGCTCAATAACCAAGTGCCTACTGGAAGTCCAGAGGTCTCTAGGAGTGGTGGGGGTTTCTAATCTGCCTTTGGGGTAAAGAGCTTTGGGTTGCGACTTGTAATACCATCTGCTCAAGAAACTTGTTGTCCTGTGGCTGTATCAATGGTGAAACTGTGTTTTGTGGTTCATGCTTTATACGTGACAGAATTTAAGGGCAGTCTTACAGAAATCACCAGTGTGTATAAAGACAGACCAGCACTCCATTGTCACTGTGGAGCCCGTTGTTGGCTTTGTGCAGGAAAAGGGCACTTTGCTGAAAGGCACTGAGCTTTCTGACTCGGTGGGGCAGTTTGAATTTTGTGTGTAGCTTGGCCATGGCTTACATGTGCATGTGCGAGCCTGTCCGTGCCATCAGTCTATCCCCTCTAACACCACTGAACATTCACTAGTGGAAGAAAAAGACAAGAGTACTGCAGGTAATCTTTTTTTACCATTATTTAAGAAAAAAAAAAAAAAAAAAAAAAAGCTGGAACTTCTAGAAAAATGTTGATTGAAAAGCTGTCTTGTTAAAAGATGGATGTGCTCTCCAGAGGGGCTAATTTAGACACTAAGGAAATATATGTGGAGCTGATTGCTGGCTGGGTGCCAGTCACTGAAGGGCACCGGAGGCTGAAATGCCAGGCAGCGCTGGTAGTGCTGGCACTTCAGCCCATGACGGTTGGGTTGCATGAATTATCTCTCTGCCTTCCAGCTAATTTTATCCTGTTGATTTTTCATGAATCATTTCCCATCTCTGTGGGTTAGAAATTAAAGTGGAAGTTTGCTAGCCAGAATAGCCACATCTGCTATTTAGAAAGTAGTGTCTAGGGTTTGCTTCCTGCCCACCCCCACGCCTTCCCTTCCCTTTCCCTTTTTACCTCCGTCGATGTTCAAATACGTGAATCACTGGTGTCTCTCACCCACAGAAATTTTTAGGCTGGCCAGCCTGCACAACGCAGGGATCCTCTGGATATGCGTGAGCTTGCGGTGGGTGGCCGGGCGATGTTGGCGGCGAGCGGGTACTGAGTGCTATGTGGCAGGGTCCCATGCATGCGACGAGGCTGGCAGGACCCAACCGGGGTGTCTTGAATTTTCTGCGTGTGCCTTGTAAAACATTAAAGGCACTCCAGTGTCTTCTCCCTCTCCCAGCACAGCAGAAGAGCAGGAGCGCCGCGGTGGCCCAGCCTGCTGCATGCCTACCAAGCGCTCCCTCACTCCGGCCTTTTTGTCCATCCATGGATGGGAGTAGAAGGGCATTTAGGCAGTAAATTCACATCCTTGCTTTCTATAAAAGCATCTGTATGATGAAAAACTTAGCTTTTCCAGACCCAAGCGTAACTTCCCTTTGTTGAGTTGTGTGCTCTTGAGAGCCATTGATGCTGCCATCTGGGCCAGCAGCAAGGAAAGGGTAAGTAGATTATCCAAAAGTTGAGCCCTGTAAGTAGGGATCCAGGGACGCCCACAGGAGTTGCGTAGCATGGGTCCTGTGTGTAAGCCAACTTTTGCTGGCAACTGCACTTAGGAAAAAGCAAATTCTCTTGAAACAAAATGAGCACTAGATAAGCAAGGGGAGGTCTCTACCTTGGTGATGTTAATTTTTAATCAGTCTTGGTGGATCAGAGCAAATCCAGGACACTGGATGAGTGATCACGTTGGGGTGTTTCTGAAAACGGCCAAGTGGATGGCCCAGGAAGTTATTGGGTAGCATGACACCAATCCGGGGTAAATATAAAGTAATTCATACTTGAAACTGGATGTTATGGAAAGTGTCTTGTACTTCTAAAGCAGGTCTGATTTTGTTCTTTGAGGAGCTTGCCATTGGTTTAAAGAAAGATCCATGGATGTGATATTCTTAGGGACATAAAGCAGTTAACTCAGTGCACGAGAACCCAATGAATATCCTATGCCAAAGAATATCGATAAGATACGAGTGGCTTAGGAAGTGAAGGTAGTGATTGATAAAGAGTTAGCATCCAATAAATACACTGAAGTGGCAGTATAAACAGTAAGGAGGATGAAGGATACTCTAAGCTAAAGGACAGTATTAGCACACTAATAAATCAACCATTTGTGAATTAACTTTAAGATGAACATAGAAAACGTTTTTTCAGCATCAAAAGATCAAGGCTCTGGCATTGCCGCCTTAGACGAGGGGAGCTATAATCCAGCTATTTTAAGCTAGAGCTTGATCATTTTACAGAAGAGTCTCTGCAACATGACACGTGGAGACTGCATTTTCAAAGAAGTGGACTGGGTGACCCTTCCCTTAAAATGAGGGGAAGGGAGAAGCCAATTCCACCTGACACTGAACTGAACAATGCAGAAGAAAGCATGACTCACCACTGGCAAAATGTGTAGATGAAACAAGTTTGGTGAATTGTAGCTATTGATAGGGGCAGGACGGAGTAATGCAATTTGTTTGGTACATGGACCCATTGAAACAAAATCATTTTCATGCAGACAAGTGGAGAGTTATGAACCTGGAAAGGCATGTTCTGAACGTGATCTGCGAACGGGGGGCTGTGTCCTGAGCAGTCCCGTGTGAGAACAGGCGGGTTGGAATGGGCAGGCGGCTCCGGGGAGCTTTCTGTGCCAGGTCCTCACTGGAAAAGACGGCTATGATTTTGGACACACAAATGGGGATGTAATGAATCAGGGTGATGAGGTAGTTTTATGTCTGTAACCCTTATATTTACTTCAGACTCAGTGTTCTATCAGCATGGCTTTCTGATGCCAGTGTCTTAAAATAAGGTAGAGAAAACTGGAAGAGTCATACAGAATGATGAAAATTGTTGGAAAGCTGATACTGTGTGGGTACATTTCCAGGGCTTTCCTATCTATATGTTTTTATTCAGTGGTTATCGCTATTGTTATCCAAACACAGTAGTGCCTTAAGGAACAAGACTTGCATCTCCCACCTGGTTGTACCCTTTTTCTGTCCTTGGGGAGAAAAGTGTTGGTGGAATAGCATCTTCTTTTAGTACTGGGGTTTTGTGCCTGTTTGTTTTAACTTTATAAATATAGGTATATATTTATGTTGAAGAAGCCAGAGGCAAAGAAGTGCAACTGGCAGTCTTGACCAAAGATGGTGAGGTTTGTTACAGCCATTAACCTGGGAAGCAATTCTTTCCATTCGCTCAAAGCAGTGTCCCAACATGCTGGGTATTTCAGCCTTTCCCACTGGGTTGCAGAGCCCTTTGAGAGAACTGCTGACTGGTGCCCAGAACTAGGGAGATTCACATGCAGCCTGTTCATGATGGGGATTAACAACTGAAATGAACTTCTGATGAAGTGGTGGCTTCTCTTACCCTGGCTGGGCTGGGATGGAGATTTTGTCCTGTTTGTAGGCTAAAGGTAAGGGCATGTGATGTACGGGGGATCAGGCTGACCTAATTCTCCTTTCCACCCTTAAGCTATGAATCTGTGAGATCAATGCAGAGAGCCGAATACAGCAAAACCAAGCAATTTCCAGTTCAAGGGTATGGTTTTTAATGTATTTTAAAAACACAAGTCACTTGCTTATTCTTTCAGCTGCAGTGAGTAGCTGCCATGGCTCCATGGCATGCCGTGCTGTTTCAGAGGCTTAGGCTGCATGGGAGCTTTACGTTGGCAGCATCCTGCTGTGTTGAGTCCTTACTCAACACTTAACGCAGAGAAGTTGCACCAAGTAATACCTGGTTTGCAGGGGCTTGTGCTGATCCATGATGCTAGCTTCCTGCTCTGAGATCAACGAAGGGCAAATGCTCCCAACTGACCATACTACAGAAATTTGTGTCAAATCCTGTAAAGCCAGCAGCGTTTTCCACCTTCACTAGAAGCCACCATAAGACAAACTTTAGACTAGATCAGGGGTTATTCCAGAGGTTTTTTTCCTTCTTCCCCCTCTGAAACGCGTCTGTCACGAAGTAGATCACGGCAGGTTTTGATGATACGTTTTGCCAGTGAACCATGTAAGAGTGACAGTGCGAATGCATCTCACATCCACTTGAAATGACAGGAGGAGCACCAGATTGGCAAATGGGAATTTCCCTGTCCCCAGCCTGTCTGCAGTTGGGATGACACCAGCAATTTGGTGTCGTGGTGCCCCAGTGCTGTTTGTTGTGCCGGTTGCTGGTCTTGAGCAAGTCCGTGAATTCACTGGGAACTCTCAGCCCTCCCTGCTGTAAAACAGGTTTAAGCCTGGTGGTTTTGAAGCTTGCGCTCCAAGCTTCTTCAGAAAGCTGCACCAGCCACAACTGGTGGTGCTTCCAGGTGTCTTTCTTGTAGTCCTGACCTTCCTCAGTGTTTTGAGAATTCAAAACTCAAGTAAAATGTTTCATACTTCTCTTCCATTGAATTTATGGCTGCTGACTGTAGTGGAGTAATAAGCGATGATTTAAACAAGTCCTAGTTGCAGCCCATGCTGCTCAAATCTTACATCACCCATGCACTATAATTTTCACTAATTAAGTTTGAAATTGTGACTGGCCTCGCTTGTCTCCAGCTGCACAGGCTGCATTCAGCCCCACCCCATGGCTGTCAGGGAAGAGCCCTGGCCATGCATCAAGCTGGGAGGCAGGTCATCAGGTCCTACCCTGCCACCAGCCTTCACTGTGCGGGCACGCTGCTCTGCTGCACCGCCGGGTGGAGGACAGCTTCGCCTGTGGGAACATCATACTTCGGGGGGGAAAGTTAAGCCAGTGCTATGGCAATAGTCAAGGCAAAAGCAATTTTCTCACCAGAGCATGGGGTTAGTGCCTGTCCATGGGCAGTCGTCCTCCTCTGAGGAAACTGGTTCTTCCTCTTGTGTTGTGGGATCTCTTGGGTCTTTGCATTGGCTGTGAGTGTGAGCCTTGTAGCCAGATGGTACTTCATAAAGTGACCTGGAATGGTTGGCATGGCCAAGGACCTTGGTAAGTGAATTCACCTCGGGGAAAGCAGTCAGCCTGGGTCTTTCGTGGTTGTTTAAGGGAGAGCTCGAAGCCTTGAATGCTGTGCTTTATTCCCCCTTCTCGGCTCGTCAGTAGCTGACTGTTCTGGATTACTATTTCTGGTAATAATATGCAACTGTAGAAAAAGCATATGAATTCAAGTCCATCTTTCACCACAGGCCTGCACTTTAAAACTAAAATGGGGTACAAGCTATGCAAGATCTTTCTTAAAAGAAGAGGGGATGACCTCCAGAAGGCTGGCAGTGAGAAACTGAGTGAAGGAGCTGTGTGCTGAGGAGGGGATGGATTCCTATACGGCTGTTTCACATGCAAGAATGTCCCAATCTGGGAAACGTTCCAGTAAAATGTAAAATTAAGCTCTGTTTTGGAGGCTGATCCATGCAGATAAGAGTCTGTGACTGTTAACTAATAACTACAAGAGGAGCAGTGATAAAGGCAGCATACTTGAGGACAGGAATTCACAGGTTCATTCATGCTTAACCCCATTTGGACGTTTTTTCCCACATTAGAGATTAACAGTTCCGATGTTCTTGTGTTTTCTACTTCCCCGATTGTGAGCGACATGGTAAAGCCGCTGGAGATCTTAACGTGTGTCATGCGGAAACATGACAGGTCCTTGCTGACTTTGTTAAGAAAATGGGAGAGGTTATGTGGCACTGCCTGTGAACCCAGGGATGCCTCCTGGGATTCGTAGCAGTCACGCTGGTGTCCTGGGCCTGCCGAGGGGACATTGTGCCTCATATCACAGCTGCCTTTGCTATACAAAGGACTTGATGTTGTGTGCAAACAGCACCTGGATCTTCACAGCATCCCTCTCACCCAGGGCTTGTCCTCTCTGACGTGTGCTAGGACGTTGCAGTGCACACTGACGTTGGGAGGACCGACTGTCCTGGTGGCCACAGGGCCGCGCACATGGGAGGCTGAGTACCCCCAGGAATACTTTCAGCAGTAAGCAAGGAGCCTGCTCTGCTTATGCTTACGTGGTGCTTCTCCACATCATCTAAAGTCTTCAGAGGATCTTCGCAATTAGGTGTTAGAACAAACACAACAAT
>NW_009269999.1:4363225-4364279 GCF_000687185.1 Egretta garzetta
CCCACCAAGTGGAGGGAGTGAAAAGTGCAGAATGTGAACTAGACTCTTGTGGAAAACTAAAGGGGGAGGAGAAAGGGCAAGAAAGAAAGACTAATGGGCAGTGAACTTAGAAAAAATTAAAAGCAGCTTTAAATACATTAGAAGCTAGGAGAGTCCTAAAGGCAGAGTCATCTACTGATACCTGGAGAAGTGTTGAACATTTCTTTCCTGTAGCTGGTGGAAAAGCTCAGTGATGGTACCAGTTACAGCAGCAACGTAATGCTCTCTGTTGTAGCAGTAGCTTGGGAAATTACCAAACAGCAGCTACTACATCAGTGCATTTTTAAGGTTGCTGTTCTGGCTAACTTGCATCCAGGAATTTGAAAAAGGCTGGCTGAACATCGCTCTCTGAGCCTTAAATGCTAATTTAAAAAAAAAAAAAAAGTGTCTGTAATGAGTTAGGCTGAAAAAAATGTTGTGTGTTAATCGTAAACAAGTAAGCTAATATCAAGTCTAGTCTGGGAAAGCTAGAATACTAGGCTACCTGCAGTCTGACGTTGGCCTCCAGTAAAATAATGTAATAGCTGATAGGGATTGGATTGGTTGCCATTTAAGGGGGTGTTAATTGTAATAATTCATCTATATGGATTTTTTTAAAATAGGTCTTTTCTAACATGGTATGATTTGCTGATGTTGCTGTAATTTTGCTTGATAAAGGCAGAAGTGTTGTTATGTCTTGCACATCTGAAGCACTGAAGTTGTGCCACAGGTCATCAGAATAAGCAGCTAGAAAGGTTCGATGTGTCCCACACTGTTGGAGTGGGTCCAGAGGAGGGCCACAAAAATGGTCCAAGGGGTGTAGCACCTCCCCTGTGAGGACAGGCTGAGAGAGTTGGAGTTGTTCAGCCTGGAGAAGAGAAAGCTCCAGGCAGACCTTATTGCAGCCTTTCAGTACTTAAAGGGGGCTTATAAGAAAGATGGGGACAGGCTTTTTAGTAGCGCCTGTTGTGATAAGACAAGGGGTAATGGTTTTAAACTAAAAGAGGGTAGATTCAGACCGGATACAAGGAAGATT
>NW_009269999.1:4364293-4374997 GCF_000687185.1 Egretta garzetta
TAACAATGACGGTGATGAAACACTGGTACAGGTTGCCCAGAGAAGCGGTAGATGCCCCATCCCTGGAAACATTCAAAGTGAGGATGGATGGGGCTCTGAGCCACCTGACCGAGTTGAAGATGTCCCTGCTCACTGCAAGGGGTTGGACTGGATGACCTCTAAAGGTCCCTTCCAACCCAAACGATTCTACGATTCTATGAATAAACGAAAACCTGACTAAATGAAAGGTAACAGTGTGACAACAAAAGGAGAGCCATTGCTAATAGTGTATCTCTAGTGGTGTCAGCTGGTGTCAGTTGTTTTTGGCTTGATCCTAATCAAAAGGTGGGTGTTGGTCTCTTCTCCCAAGTAACAACTGATAGGACGAGAGGAAACGGCCTCAAGTTTCACCAGGGGAGGTTTAGTTTGGACATTAGGAAAGATTTCTTCACTGAAAGGGTTATCAAGCATTGCAAGAGGCTGCCCGGGGAAGTGGCTGAGTCACTATCCCTGGAGGCATTTAAAATACGTGTAGATGTGGCACTTAAGGACATGGTTTAGTGGTGGACTTGGCAGTGTTAGATTTTGGTTGGAATAGATATTCTTAAAGGTCATTTCCAGCCTAAATGATTTTATGATTCGAAGTTTGTTGGTGTCCTGGAAGAAAACACAAAGTTAATTTGGATTATTTTTGTGGGCAAGACAAAGTCTGGGCAAGCCACAAGTAATGAAAAGAAGCAAGTTAGTGGTAGAGTTGTGATCCCATGTATGCTGGGTGAGACAAGGAGTTCTGTGAATGTCTTAAAGGCAGGCACCTAGTCGCAGAGCAGGTAGGAGCGCTGGCGGGGGCACGGTGGCCAGAGAGTAAATGCAGTGCTTGGATGTAAATGTAGAAATCCTGAGCAGGGGCAGGGCACGTGTTATCTCAGTGCAAGGTGCTGCTCCCGTCGGCGCAGGAGTGCTGCAGCCGGTGCTGTGCAGGAATGTTGCTGATAAGTTGGAGGGAGTTCAGGGAGGACCATGAGAGGGGAGGGCTGCAAAATGTGCTGTACAGTAAAATGAGGAGCTCTGTGTGTAAAATAAACACTGGATTTCTTTTTTTTTTTCTTTTTTTTTTTTTTTTTCTTTGTTTGAGGAATGCTGTAGATTAACCAGGAGTTCACTGAAGGAAGTGTGGTGACCTGCCTTGCGCAGGAGGTCAGACTGCACCATCACAGGGTCTCTCTTGCTCCATAACAGAGGAGTCTCCATGAGGGAAGACTGGAAAAGGAAAAGCCATTGTCTCTTCAGAGACAGATGTCTGCATCTCTTCCTACTGAAGCCTTGGGGGTTGTGGGTGTTTAAACTCCAGGTGCCTTATTACACCAGGCTTCCCAAACGGGTGGGTTTTCTGACTGAGAGCATCTGCCCTGCAGCCAGCATCCACCTCTCCTGTGCCCGCGCAGGCTGTACAGCTAAGCAGTTCTGGGGCAGCACCTTTCTCCTGTTTTTTTAACATTCCCCCTGTCCCCACACCCACCCCACCCCCCCCCGCCAGCTGCTGCTTTTTCCCTCCTGAACTGCTTTGCTGCAACCATTCAGGAAAGACCTTTCCTTCTCCTCTGGGAAGGGCAGGTAGCCCCTGCCTGCAGCACTGGCTGGGGGATGAGGATGGGACTGGAGAGCTTCTCTCTCACTCTGGAGAGCACAGACCAGGGGCTCAGCCTGCCAAAATAATGAGCCCCTCCTTGTCTTTAATATTGCTTTCCTTCTGACTGGCTCTGGTAATTCTGAAAGAAAACGTGTCTTGTTTTGGGCATCTTGTAAAGGCTTAAAAGCGTGTGTGTTTGCATGTATCTAGTTGTACTTACACTGAGGCTTTGCTTTCAGAGCACTATATGAATATTAACTAGTGCTGTCTTGATACAGGCTTGATAAAGGTCTTTCAGGCTGCACATTGGCATGTGAGAAGTTGGGCTGGAAAAATTAATCATTTGTCCCCTGGCACAAAGAGGAGCCGCAGAGGCTGGGAATAGCATTCCTTCTTGTAGTAAACAGGGCGCAGACTTCCATGGTGCTCAGTCCCCTACGAGCATGTGTGGAGTAAGAAAATTCCTATGTTCAGGGGTTTGTGACCTCAGAACACAAATTTTGGGGTGCCCAGAGCCTAGTTGCAATGGGGATGGGGCTCTTCCACCAGCTCCCCTGACAGAAGGGGTCCACTCAGCTGCTGAGGCCCCTCCGTTGGGCGCTGCGAGTATGCAGCGTAATGGAGCGTGCCATCGGCAGTGGCCATGGAAGGTGGGATCACAGGGGACTTTGGAGGAGCAGCTGTGAAGTCTGTGATCTGATATGGTGCCTGGGAGCAGCCAGTTTGTGTGCCTTGGAAGAAGGCTTAAGACGAATGCAATGAAGACATGAGCAGCACTCTGCTTTATTCCTTGTCTCAAGCTGGGATGCTCTGAAGCTTACTGGCCCTTCCAAAAATCTTAATTAAATTAATTCCAAATTATCATCACTTGCCTTACCAATATTTTGTCTTTAGCACCATCCCATGATGGGGGGAGGAGGGAATTGTTATCATTTTGGAGCTTGCCGTCCTTAGACGTCATTAAGTGGTTCCTGGCTCTTGCGTTGAGGGGAGGGAGAAGCATTTTCACTACAGTGGCTTGTGTGCCAGAAGGGTGATGGTAGCTCAGCTCTGGTCATCGCAAGGGACAGAAAGATAGAGAGCATGACTTGTGCAATTGTGGTGGAATGGTGCAGGGTGCTGTAAGCACTTACCTGTTTGTCAGAGGTGTCCGGAGCACACAGAAAGCTCCATCTGCAAGGGTGTAGTACACCATGCTCTGTTCTCAGATGGAGACAGATACATTATATTTGTAGACAGATCCTGGTTCATGCCATGACCTGCATACCTCTTTCTTGTCATTCTGTCCCCAGAGACCTGCTCTGAGGTAGTGGTGCACTGTGTTTCCGTAACACATCCCACCCATCGATCTTAAATTCCATGCGCAACATTTTTAGTGGGCGCTGTGGAGCATACTTCAGATTCCCCATGCCTCAGGTTGCTCCGTGGTGTCTCGCGCTCTTCACCTGACCTGCGGCTGAGCTCCTCGTCCCTCCCCGGCGTGGGAAGGGGTTTCCATCTGTGTGCGTGTGTAGGTGCCCCAGTGTGTGATGGCGGCTCTCGGTGCTGGGAGGGAGCCCGCTCCCCTGGCTGCATCCTGGCCTGGGGGAGGAAGGCTGTGGTTGCTGGGGGAGGAAGGTTGTGATTTCCTGGCCACTCATTTTTTTCCTGCCTTCCTTCATTCTTTTTCAGAACATGAGTGAAAACTTGAAGGACTGTTTGATCCAGACCCAGGCTTCCTTAGGGGAGATGGTGACAATAAAAACAGAGGCCTGCTCTCCACGCCGGGACCAGGAGTATGGGCAGCCTTGGTATGTGGCTGAGCTTCGTTCTGATGTACTCTAACCCCCTTCTCTCCGCTTCCCCCCACAGCTTAAAGTTGGTTTTAAGGGATAGGGTTGAGCCTCTCGCAGTTACTAAAACCCTCCCTTGCAAGGTCTGTCTTGAGCTGTGTGACAGGGGTGGTCACCTACTCATGTGCTAGGCACGTGCCTGCTTCATGTGCTAGTTCACGTCAGGCCTCAGGGTGCTGGCATGCGTTGAGGGTCGTGCCTTGCCTTTGAGCAGCATGTTTGTTGGGCTGTAGCAGAGCCTCTCTGCTGGTGGGAGCCCTCTCTGCCACTCTCCTGCCCAGTGTGCAACATGCCAGGTGTGTGCCATGCGTGGAGGTGCTCTAGCTGAAGCCACTACCTGCTGTAGGCTTTAGTCTTAAGCCATCTCAAGTACCAGCTTTTGGCAGGTTGGATGGCAGGTTGAATCATTTCTCTGCTGCAGTGGGGACTAAGAGAGTTGTTCAGACCCTGTTGCCTCAGACCCTGTTGCCTCTGCTCTTCTTTCTGTGCAGTTCCCAGCACCTTGGTAGGTTAATGGTGTCTTTCTGTTGTTCCCTCCCCAGCTCTGGAAGGCCTGACCCACAGTCCATGGAGGTGGAGCCCAAGAAACTGAAAGGGAAACGGGATTTGATCATGACCAAGAGCTTTCAGCAAGTGGATTTCTGGTGTAAGTGTCTTGTGAGTGAGGGAAAAGCAACGCTGCCACTTGTATAGACTTTGGTCTTTCCTGGTCGATGCCCTGCCAGTCTGGGGCAGGAAGCAGGGAAGAAAAAAGTCAGGGACAAATTTGTGTGCTTTCCTGAAAAGACTGGCACGTTTGATAGGGAAGCTCTTGCACAAAAGCAGCTTGTCCATCGTGAGGCTATGCAGTGGTAGGAAAGCATGCTGGAAACATGAAAATGTACCTGGGAAACCCCCCAAGAGTCAAAGGCTTGATTTCAGAAACTGCAAAGGGAGCATTGTGTGGATGACAAGTCTTTCCCTTCCGACATATTGTGGGAGAGAAAACTGGTGCCAGTTATGTTGGCATACCTACAGAATATCAAATTGTAGTCCTGAGTCCCTGTCTGGCCACATGGCAAGCACCTGGGGATGCTGTGTCTCTCCCAAGCACAGAATGAAGGCTGTATGACAAGGGTATTTGTTTTCAAGGATATTTGTTTTAGTTCCCCTCTGGTGTGTAGGGAGTCAAACATTTTGGCTAGAGGACATTTCTGCTAACTGGTGATGTACAAGGAGCCCCCAGCCTCTTGTCTCCTTTCCCTGTGCTTGTAGCCGTGGGTGACAAATCTGTGTAGGGCACCTAGGGCTCACACAAGCAGAGGTGTTGGTCAGGCAGGTGTGGTTTGGAGCAAAGCCCTTGTTGAAAGACATGTGGGGAAACCAGGGAGCAGCCAGTGAAGCGTCTGCATGTGTGGAGGCGTTGGGGAAGGGGCTTGGCTGGGCCAGGGGAGGACGGGGAGCTGGGGTGTGCTGTCCTGAGCGCTGTGTGTCCTGTGAGCTGCATGAGCCCGTACGGGCATCACGTCTGCCCGACCTAACCCCTTCTCCCCTTGCGCCTGCAGTCTGTGAGTCCTGCCAGGAGTACTTTGTGGATGAGTGCCCGAACCACGGCCCTCCAGTATTCGTGTCTGACACCCCAGTGCCCGTTGGCATCCCTGACCGGGCTGCACTGACCATCCCGCCTGGAATGGAGGTGGTAAAAGAGCCCAGTGGGGAGAATGATGTGCGCTGTATGAACGAGGTGATCCCGAAAGGTCACATCTTCGGGCCATACGAGGGGCAGATCTCTAGCCAGGACAAGTCCGCAGGATTCTTCTCGTGGCTGGTGAGTGACATGTCCCCAACGAAGTGATGCCCTGGCCATGCACCTCAGAGCTCGGGGTCTTGAGGGCCTGTGAAGCCAGACCTTAGCCATCTTCCCCCTTCTGTGAAGATCTTCCACTGATCCACATGGGCAGTAGGCAAACATTGACCTGCCATAATTATTAGTGACTTAAGGGTATAGATACATGAAAGGAGATTAGGTGCCACGGTACCCAAGTTCAGTTCATAGCTGTAGGAAGCACAGCTTGCTTCTCCTCTTCCCCTTGCCATGCTCTTCCATCCCCACTCAACCTCGAGGTCTGCTCCAGTACCTTTCTCTGCTCTGGTCAGCATTTGGAGGACAGAGGAAGGATTGTATCTAGAGATTGCAGAGCTCTCTCATGGGCCTGCAGCACTCTCTCCCAGCCTACTGGAGCAGAGCAGGTGGCTCAAAAGGCCAGGAAAGAGGAGATGCAGTCCATCAGGAACTGATCTACATGCAGACTCCAGTACCAAAACCCATATTTTTTTACCCTAGTACTACAGGCTTCAGTTAGCCTATGAGATAGAGATGTCACTAGATCGACAGATATTAATTACTATGAAAAATGAGATGTGGGACTTGAGTTATAGGTGGGAAAAACATTGAGACCTGCTGATATGAAATGCTGCTCATGCTTTTCTGTTTGTAAAATAAATGTGTGTCTCAGCCCTGTCCTGAAAGGGAAGTTAATCTTTTATATTTCAGGACTGTTATCAATTTTGTCAGCTGCATCCATAGTTCTGTGTTATGGGTATTTGTACATAGGAAAATGCCTCTTGGTCAGTTCAGAGTAGCCTCCACACAGATATCCAGGGCCTCAGCCTGTGGTACTAGGAGGATTGAGATTCATGGCGTAGAGTTTCATGTCCTGACTTAAGGCTGAAACTGAAGCAGTGATTTGAGAGTTATAGACCTTCTCCTGTCTGGATCAGCTAGTTGACGTGCTGCATCTGTTCTCTTGTTCCACAGATTGTTGATAAGAACAACCGCTACAAATCCATCGATGGGACAGATGAAACCAAAGCAAACTGGATGAGGTGAGTCCAGTTCTCTTCTGCCTTCCCTTTTGGGGCTCTGTCTTCCAGAGAAAGGCCATCAAACACTCCTTGTTATTTTGTGTGACAGACAAACCAAAATGCCACAACCCCTTCTGTAAAGAGTGTGCTTGCGTTCTTTCAGTATTTATTGTGATGAGAATCCTTTGGAGTCAGTTTCAATGAAAGGGAATAAAACAAGGATGTGTGTATGGAGGATGGCTATTTTCTGGAATGAGAACAAATTATAAAGATGATCCTATTTATCCACTCTTACAAACGCTGACAGGTCTATCTCCTTTTTTTTTTTTTTCTTTACTTTATGTTCAAATATTTGCAAAATGCTTTGCATTATCCCCAAGGTAACATTTTATTCTGTTTGGGGTTTTTTTAGCCTTCCCTATTTGACAGATGTCGAAAGAGGTGCTTTTTGCTTTTTTTTTTTTTTTTTTTTTTGACCTTTGCTTGGATTCCCAGTTCAGGATATAGATGTGACAGTGAAATCACTGACAGTGCCTCCTGACTTCTAGGCTTCACTTGAAACAGTTGTCTGTGGTGGCTGTCATTGGTAGGTCAGCTTCACTGTGTTAGGAGAAACATGGAGTGATTGCTGCAGAAATCATGTGTGCGCTTGCGCTCCCTCTGCTGGCCCCGGGTCTCAACAGAGCGGAATCCAAATACCAGTCAGTACTGAACCAGGAGTGGGGCTGACTGGTTTGTTAAATGCAGCAGTAAGGGAAGGTGCTTAATCATGATGCAGCGCTTCAAGTATTGGCATGTATCAGCTAAACGTAGGTCACTCTTGCAACCTTCTGAGGCAGAGGCAAAGCACTGAAGTGCCTCGTGCATATATATGGTGAGTCACCAGAATGGGACATCTCTGCATACTGTGGCCCGTCCCACGTTAGGACCAATCCTGCTTTCAGGGGTGAATTTTGGAAGTGGTTGTTGTCAAAAAGGCATTTCATACAAGAGTAGAGCAGCATGGGAATTAACTGGTTCATTGGCCTGGATGCCTAGGATTTTCAGTTGTCACTCACTAAGGGAAGAGAGAGCATGAAGTGCAGGTAGATGCAGGACTGATCTAGCTGGTCAAAGCTGGTTGCACCACTTTGCTCCGTTTCAGTCTTCACATGGATAGCAGCTGTTCTGACACTTATGTTCATAAAGTTCAGCAAAGGATCTCATTTTTCAGTAAGAATTCTAGCCGTTATGCTTGTTCACTACTGGATGAAAGAAAATAACTAGGCCTGGGCTAAGACTGGAGTTGTCACTCCAAAAAGAAGCAGTGGTACAGTGGATAGATAGGTAGGGGGATGTGTATCTTGAAGTAAAGGCTGCAAAGTTCCAAAATCAGAGTGATATTTTTCTGCTTAGATCTGGATCTTTATGTGATCTGGATGACAGTGAAACCGGGGGAAAACACAATTTTGGAAAGCAAAAATCCCATGATGAACTCTTCTTCCTAGTGCCATGAACATACTTGATGTCTGGATTTAAATGGGCACTACTCAGAATGTTCTTGCCTACACTTGTTTTTGTCATGGTTAAGTCTTGAGTTGAGAGTGGTCTGGGCCATTCTGTACAGCCACGAAAGGCGAGGAGGTTATGGTTTTGTGGAAAGATGATGTTTACAACTCTGCTAGGGAAGGATGTATCAAAGGACCTGTGCGGACGATACCAGTCTTACTGATCTTTCTGTTTTTACTCTTGAAAATTGCTTCTAATAGCAGTATTATGTAGAGTCTGACTGACAATTCAAGTGGAGATAGTAGTCCTCAAAAAGCCTTAGTTTTGTTTGTTAGCAGCTTTCAAACAGAGGTGCACGTGATATCCTATGCTAGGAGATTACCTGTCATGGAGATTACCCACAGAAACTGTGCTTCCAGGACGCTGTAGACAGCGCTCTTTTTGTTTTTCAGATGGTGCTCTTTGCCATCACTCACAGATGGAGTGCTTTGCAAAGCAGATCTACTCACCCTCTGGGTAGGTGGGTATGGCACGGGGAGGGCAGCTTGGGCTGACTCCTCTCTCTTCTTGTAGATCTGGCTATTGTTTTTGTTGTTTGACTACCACATCTGAGTCCATTTCCATGTTCCCACTGAGGACAATGTATACACTGCAGCACTTGCTGGTTTAATTTCAAGTGGCTGTTTACCCAGGGCAGTGGATGACAGGGAGGAAGGAGTATGAAGCGTAGCAGATGGCACGGCAATAGTAACATACTCTTGCCCTTTCCCTTGTCAGTCAGTTGGTCAGGACAAACTCCTGATGCTGGGAGTATGTTTTCCTGAGCTGGCTGCTGGCACGAGAATAATGCACTCTTCATCTCTGTCTAGAGTAAACTGCTGTTGTTTCCAATACTTTGTGGAACTCCATGGCTTTGACCTGCAGGGATGTGTGCAAACCTCTTCCTCTGTTTTTATTTTTCTGGGAGCTTAGGGTGACGACTGCAGCAAACCTCAAGCAAAATTATTGCTTCCTCAGGCCAATAAGGCTGAGGAAACACACCATAAGCTGCTGCTGATGGAAGTTCTTGGGGCTTCTGAAGGATTGCACAGAACCAGCTGTTGTTCCTGGTTACTTCTGAGGAAAATCTGTTATTCAGTTGTTGGGAAGCTTTAAGAAAAATGGATCTGACCAAAAAATTAAAGTAATTCAAAAAGTCCAGGAAACATCCCTCTTATGCATATATCACTTGGCCCAGACTGAGATGCAGGATAGGATGCACCAGCAAACTTGTGGTACCCAACTGAACTGTTGGAGTGAAGTGCCTCCTGTGCGGGGTTTCCAGGCTAGTTTTGGCATTTATAGTCTGTATCCCTTCTTACATGTGCGTACGTGAGTTCTCAGGCTTTTGGCACAGTTTAGATTCATCTTTTCCCCCAGCCCATGTGAAAAGGCTGGTGCAAGACTTCCTCACTTCTTTCTCCTTTGCCTTCCTCTCTGTCCCCTTTCCCTTCCAAACATAGTAACAAAAAGGTCATGGGGAGCAAGACTCTTTTGTATGTCTTCCTGTGTCTCCTTATAATGGCAATGTCCGTGATTTGATTCTCATACCATAATAGATCTTGGAAGAGAGCTCTGATCAGGTGCTGCAATACCCTGCCCAAAGCAGGACCAACTTAGATCAGTAGATCTTTTAAGTCCTGAGCTGCTTTTTTGACTTTACAGGACCTTTTAAAAATAAAAATCTTGAAAAATTCAGGGGTACTGTAGTTGCCCATGTGTTCAAGGGGAGTAAAAGCCATCAGCCTATGCAGAAGTCATTTTGTTGTACTTCATAAACTGGTCTTTGTTACCTTGCAGCAAGCAGAGCAAATGTTTTTATGCATTACAAGCTGAAATTTATGCAGCGCAAAGCAATCCTAAAGTACTGCAGGACTGTGATCCCTGTAAAAAAATGTCCCCAGGGCTCTGAAGTGGTTATATGCTTGCTTCTTAGAGGCCAAGAAAAGTGGAGTCAGCTGATATCTTTGTGGGGTGATCATTAAGTGTCCACTGTTCACATAGTTTACATCACATGTGTTTTTTACAGAAATAGCTATACAGTCTTGCACTTTCAGATTGACCTGGGCTGAGGTGTGTGTGAATTCGCAGACCCACAGCTGTGGCATCCCCAGAGAGGCGGTACTTCCAAATATCAGTGGCTGCTCCTACAGGCATCCTGAAATGCTAGAGGAAATGCATGAGGGGAAAAAGATCTGACAGTAATACTGTCTGCATTTTTATAAGGAGGAGGTTAATGTGCCTGCTGGGAACCTAACATTAATTGAATTAGTGATTAAAAGTGGCCAGAACTCATTACTTTGTGTGGTGAGTTTGCTGTTGGAATACTTAAGTTATCTTAAATAGTTCTGACCCAAGTCGTGCTGGAGCTAATGAGGGGAAACCCTGAAATCTGAATATCCAGGTCTACCACAGGTTGTCCTAAGTCCACTTGATGGGATACCCTGTCTGGGAAGAGCAAAAAGGGCTCTAATTCCCCATCCCCTTTTGCTAGTGACAGCAGGAGGGGACGCAGTTTCCCTGACCTCACCAGCAGCGCTGAGCGGCTCCGGAGAGACTTCTGTTTTGCAAGTTTGGCTCTACCCAGGGGTGCTTTGCAAAATTCTGTTTCTCCTTTTCACCGGAGCAGCTTGTCGATGGAGGTTTGTTTCCACCACACGGAGGCACTGATGATACTGTGCAGTCGTGGGTACCTGCAGAGAACGTACATCAAGCCCAGTTTTGCTGAATGTGATAAAAATCAAACTGTAAATGTTCCCTTGCTCAGTGTTCCATGTAGCCTTATCCCTCCTTCCAGTGTTCAGCTGGGAGAACTCCTTTTTCCTTTTGAGGTGGTTTTTTTTGTTTGTTTTTTTGTTTGTTTGGTTTTTTTTTTAACTTGAGGTCAGTGTA